>NW_025335505.1:4510545-4706354 GCF_004798865.1 Varanus komodoensis | reverse complement strand
CCCTTCCCCTTTTCAATAGTTCTTCAAGTTTCCAGCAAGTCCAAAAAGTGCAGATTCTTGGTTTTCCCCACCGTTTTTACAGCTACTTCTTGGACAGTTACTGAAGTTGCAGAAATTTCACCTCCTTTTCTGTCAAGCTTTTAAATATGCACACATTCAAAGGCTACAGAATAAATGGAGGGAGAATTTGTGTAACTGAAAAACCTGGAAGTCTGCATTTGACCCATGAGCTGGAGAGTCTCCACTCCTTATGAGGTTAGAAAGAAGAGTTGAACAGAACCCATGCACATTGTACCATAACCTCCACCAAACCAGGTCCTCTTTTATCAGTGCTCTATCCTTAGCCAGTTCTAAAAGAAACAAGAAAAAAAAATCCATGAACTGGATGATAATGCAATTAAGAGAAGTTCCTACTTTACTGGAAAGGTTTTTTTTTTTAAACAAAACATCAGCAACAAAAGAACAGAAGGAAATAGCATATTCAGGAATGCCATCTTAGGCCTCAAGTACCAGATGCAGAATCCACTGTTGGATGTAATAGCTCTGAATATGGACCTGAAATTAAACACTATTCATCTGATTTTACTAATACATCTGCTTGAATCGGCATCAAACATTCAATTGTGTTTTATCCTTATTTCTCATTTTCCTTTCCCAGAAGCAGACCCGGCGTGGTTAACAGAAAGAAAAATGCATAATTTACCAAAATTATAGACCCCAACAAATTCCACTGGTCATAATTGCTATGCAACTTTCCCTTTCTGTGTTTCTTTTGTTTGTTTTCTAAGGATTCTTGATGTGCCAAGCAATTTGTTGAATGGCCATCCTTTTGTGTAGCTTTGCATTGTACACTGTATACTGTAATCTAAATAAAAAGTGTTCTATGTCTAAAAATGTTTTTTTCTTATAAATTGTTATATTGTTATTGTTTATGTATGTTTTTCTGTATTTTTTGTGAGCCACCCCGAGGCTTTGTTGCAATGGGGGCAGCATAGAAATGTTTTAAATAAATAAATAAATAAATAAATAAATAACATTTATTTATTCCTAAAACGTATTAGTTGTCCTGTAGCTAAAAGCTCTCAGAATGACATAAAACAAAAATGAAGATAGCATCCAAAATCCATGCTTTAACACAAAGAATATGATAAACAAGCAGTTAAAAGCAGCATAGGCTAAAAACAAACATCAGAGAACTAAAAGTATCAAGATAGAACTACTTTAAATACAGCATAAAATCAGAACTACACATAGGCTGGAAAGGACTGAAAGCAAGAAGGAATAAAAATCTATCTTCCTGATGCCAAAAAGAATTAAATAGCCACCAAACACCAGGTAGACCTTCCTGGAGAGGATGTTCCATAAAAGAGAAGGGGAATAATATTAAAACACCTACTCCTAAGTAACCACCTGCTATAACTTGGTATGTTCAGGATTGTGTAGCTAACAGAGTTATAGACCAACATGGTGCTGCACCAAAAAAATCGTGTGTGCTCATTCAATCTGAGAGGAAATAAATTACTTTCAAAAAGAAATTCAAAGAAAAAGACAATTTTTGGGGAAAAAATCTCATTGTCTTGGTTCAGGTGTCTTGAGCTTACCTTATGTAGGAAGCGATTGAGAAGTACACATGAGCATCCCATTTTTCATTGCCTTACCATCCTTCTGGCAGCCAGAAATCTTCCAGCTTGCATCACAGGGATGTGTGGACTTCTGAGTTTTGTGCTTGTTTGGCACCTTTCATGTCATCATCCAATCCATGAAGTAACTGGATTTTGTGCAAATGTATTTATATGCAATTGTGCTAATTCTCACTTTCACAGATGTACAACTCCCCACACCCCAGTATGCAATTCTTCCCAAAATGAATATTTTCACTCTTTAGTCTATGGAGGAATGTCTGTTTCAGGTATTATTTTTCCTTATTTCATTTTGCTGGGATTGAATTTGCATGACACTGCAAAAAGTAAAAAACTGGTCCAGATGTCTGCAGAATCATGTGACACAAGAAAAGATTGTTTGCTGCAAGAGGCATAGACTGGATTCCTAGCCCTCCAAATTAGTTCCAATCTCTGTCATGTTTCTTCGAAACCCCTATCCCTACACCAGCTAAAAAGAGGGGAAAACTCTATGGGACCATTCTTCCCATTAACATTTCTCAGACCAAGAAATGTAAATGGTCTTGGAGGCCACCAAGCAATGGGGAGATGTTTAACAGAATGGCCACCTCACAGTGAAAAGCACCCTGAAAATGAGGTGGAGCAAGTAGAAGCCTCTTTCATGAAAGAAGATAACTTCCAGCAAGCCAGGGGATAGGTTTCGGCACAGCACTTGCTCCAACACTTTGCAGGAGCCTGACGCAGCACTACCCACACTGTCATCCCTGCATGGTGGTGGTTTTGCAAAGGGTTGATGCTCTTGCTATTGGCAGGGGAAAAACACAGCGCCCAGGCCCCCAAAACAAACCTTAGGGGAAAAGAAAGAACCTTTGCCTCTAGCACTGCTAATGGTGGGCCCAATATGCCATTCTGTTTGGCTCTTTGGGTTGAACGGGGAAATCAGATAGGAAGAGCAATGAAATATGCTGCAAAATATGGCTGAAGGATCAAATCACTGAAGAAGAGCTCCTCATCCTGCAGCACTCTCTTGCAAGTCCATCCAACTCGTTAATTCTATAGCATGAGTAATTTGCAAGGGGAAGCCATGCTTTAGGCCTCTACACTTGGTGCCCATCAAACTAAATTCAACCCCAAACTAAGTATGGCAGTTCATCAGAAGCTCATTGAACCTTCTGCCCAGGGAATGGGACAGGGTTGTTGAGCTCATGGCAAGCTGGCACACACGGCTGGTAGGCAGTGATTGCCTTCCTGGGTTGCAAGGTGTGCCTTATGGCTCTTCATTCTGGGAGAAGCCCTAGGAGAGGAAATCTCGAAGGTGTCAGAGTCAATAACTTTTTGGAGACACTGACTGAACAAAGTGGTCTTCTGTATTGGAGTCTAAAACAGTATCAAAAACAACTTCGTAGAATTGCTGATCCTTAGGAAGAGTCAGTGAGTCAGAATGGTGTGGTAAAATTGTAGTAAAGTTGGTTGTAACCAATGTAATTGTCCTGGGAATGGCTAGAAGAACTTCCATTCATGGAAGAAGAGTTGCCCTCCTGGATGTAATTGGATATTTCTTTCTGATTTCCCTCTTTGTTCTCTTCCTGTGTTTACTTTCAACCTGTCATAGGGGAGATCCAGACATTTTATGGCTCATTTTTATGCAATTACTACTGGCCTTTTAGATTTTTTTAATGAAATATTATCTTGCCTGTTTGTTTACATTCTTACACAAGGTTTTAGCAGAAATAAAGACATGAGGTGGGGAACACATGAAGAGTGCATGTGTGTGTGTGTGTGGGGGGAGGGTCCTCCACTGGGCATTCACTTCACAGGCCAGATGTCAGTGGGTGTGGCCACAGGCATTGATGTCATTGTTCCACCTCCACCCATTTTGCCTATCTCCATGCCAAGAGAACCACATGGGTATTTTTGTTCCCACTTCCTGAAAGCCAAATTCATTTGTCCAGACCTACTGATAAAGCTTCAGTTCAGTCTTTGATAGAGCAAGTTGCTCACTTGGTGCTCTCCATGATGGTTCTGGAACCACCAGGTTGCCCTCACTTGTGAACATTCTGTAGTGGACAGGTCAGAACAGTGTTAAAGAAAATGATGGATAAGGAAGACAAGTCACTATTCACATTGTACCTGAGGATGGAATGACTATCACATTTCAAGCAAAAGCCAGAGAAGACCACCTGTACCACCTCACAACATATATTTCGAATCATTCTGAGGTTTTTTTCTCTCTCAGGCTGATGTTGCAGCTCCAGCAGGCTGCAAAAGTATTTTCTTTCTTTGCAGTCTGATAACATTCCTGCCCATAAAGATAGGTGTTTAATTTGTGCATGCTTTCTTGCTATTGATTTTAAAAGCCATCAAATGCTGCAGCCAAGTTGGTATGTTAATCAGCACAGCTGTTAACTGTGACAGTAAGTAAATCCGTCAATGCAGTTTGACAGGTATGTGGATTGTCATTGTGTGTTGTAAAATAATAGATTGAAAAGAATTATTATGATTAGTTATTAAACCATTTTTCCTCTACTAACTAGTTGTCAGGATTTCATATATCTCAATGCAATTGAACATATAGTGTTGTACCCTATAAAGCTACTGTTAGGTACTATTTAGCTGTAGACTTTTGCAAAATGAGAAATAGTAACCTCAAACATTTCATTTTCTTCCCAATTCCCTTGCTAGAGCTGTTGGCCATGGCATCTGAGTTCATCTGACCCAGGACAGAAGTCCCTTTTGAGAAGCCACCTTTGCTTGGATGATCAACCTGGCACAACCTTCACTCCCCTCAATTTTTCTAAGCCTTTCCTGTCTCCCATTCTACTTTCCTTCCAATTATCCATGTTGACCTCTGACTCTCTGTGCTTCCTGCTGTTAAATTGTGCTTCTAGGGATGTGCTCCAGCTGTTCAGGAAGGACATACCCCAGATCTCAAGAACTGGTATTGTTTTGTGTGAAGCATTCACTGAGGCCAGATTGCTCTTGTTGCTCTGTCAGAAACTGCCATCTTAAAAGAGCTCTAGCAGGTATTATCTCCCAGGCACCATTAGAAAGCAGATGATCTTTATTTATTTATTACATTTGTATACTATGCTATAGTGCAAAGGGCTCTCTGACTGCACTGATACAATTAAAAGTAGTGCTACACTGATCAGTGCTACACTGATACAATTAAAAGTAGCACAAGATAAAATAATGAGATATAAATAAAATCAATACAAGCAAGAACAAACACAGTAGCTCACAGCAATTATAAAATTAGTAAAATAGTAGCATGAAACAATGTTAAAATCAGACCTTATTTAATTTAAAATGTCTGGAAAATTGAAAGGTTTTCAACCTGGTACCAAAAAGAAAACAGGAATGGCACCAGGCACACCTCCTTGGGGAACATGCACCAGAGATGGGGTATGACCACTGAAAAAGCCCTTCTCCTAGCCGCCATTTACCTTACTTACTTTGGGGGTGTCTCCCAGAGAAGGATATTCACTGATGATCTTAGGGTCCCGATAGGAAGATATGGAGAGCAGTGCTCCTTTAGGTAACCTGGTTCTAAGCTGTTTAGGACTTTACATGTTAACATCAGCACTTTGAATTGAACTCAGACTTCAGCTGACAGCCAGTGCAACTGAATGAGACCTGGTGTAACACTGTCTCATGGGCTAGTCCTTATTAACAGCCATGCCACCCTGTTCTGAATCAGCTGATGTTTCCAGACCTTTTTCAAATGAACCACATTACAGTAATCCAGGTGAGAGGTTACATGGATAACTGTGGCCAAGCTCTGCATGCCAGGCTGGGGACTTAGTTGGTAAATCAGCCTGAGCTGAAAAAAGATGGTCCTAACTATTCAGTCTACTTGTGCCTTGCGTGATAATTCCTGGTCTAGGACCACCCACAAACTATGAACCTTGTCCTTTAGGAGGAATGTAACCCCATCCGGAACAGATTAAAAATCTCCCAATTGGGCAGGCAGTCTGCCTGCCAACAGCACCTCTGTCTTATCTGGATTTATTGGCCCTCATCCAGTCCATTATCAGTCAGACACTGATACAGAATGGCTACTACTTGACCTGGATTTGATGAAATAGCTGAGGTAGAGCTGAGTGTCATCTGTGTATTGTTGACATTTCAGTCCACAACACCAGATGCCCTGCCCCACTGACTTCATATGGATGTTAAAAAGCATGGGAGATAAAATGAAGCTCTGTGGTACTCAGGTGTGCTATGGAGAAGAACAAGAATTGCCTAGCACCACCTTCTGGAATTGGTTAGCCAAGTAGGAATGGAACCACCACAAGGTGGTGCCACCCCCTCCCAACCCACCCAGCCAATCCAGAAGGGTACCATAGTTGATGGTATCAAACACTTCTGAAAAGTCCAGGAGAACCAACAGGATCACATCCCCCCATCTCTCTCCTGGCAAAGGTCATCCCTCCATTCCAAAACCATGCCTAGAACCCAGCCCTAATCCATTTCATCCAAGAGTGCCTGGAGCTGCCCAGGCACCCACTCAAATACCTTGCCCAGAAAGAGGGTGTTAGCAGTTGGCCTATAATTATTCACATCCATTATGCCCAGGTTAGGTTTTTTAAGGAGTGGTTTAATTGCAGCCTCTTTTAAGGCAGCTGGAACCACTCCTTCTTTCAAAGATTCATTCAGATGTTCTCTGCTTCTTCATGTGTAATGACACAACTATCCCTTGAGATGCATGAAACAGCAACATTTGACAATTTGTCCCTATGAATATGTTTGGGGAGAATAACTCTGCACATATTTTAATGTGAATTTTTGCAATTTTGCAAATCTCTATGTGAATTTTGCTGCTGACTTCTTCAATTAAAAGAGTAAGTACAAACATGCATTTTAGGGAAAGTAACATTTAAAATGCATTATATAAGAGAAATTGCTCACAAAAATGCATATAACTTTATATGTATTAGGAGAAATGTTCTCAAAAAGCTTGTAGGCTTCATGTGAGGTTTTAAAAGCAAAATTCCCAAAGTTCATGATGAACTAAAAAAAAGGTGAAGAAATTATCAAAGTCTGAAACAAAAAGAACTTAAGATTGAAAACTAAGGGGAAGCCAAAATTGTGTTATTCATTTATCCCTATTAATGTTGCTAACTAGAGTCTCTCATTCTTGGCAGACTCCTGAAAGGGTTCTGGCTAGTTGAGCACTGCTTCCATCACTGCCAGGAAGTGGTACCTTATGCCAGAGGTGGGCCTCTTCAGAAGCTGCTTCTCCCATGTGGTAGTGGCTATGCTCCTTGTCACGCTGTTCAAAACCCTGATAAGCAGTTAGTGTTCAGCAGGGGTAGCCCTACTATTATGCTAAGAGGAGCAGGTATTGCAGCTGGCAGGTGCTGAGCAAGAATAGAGGAACCAGACATTTTTGAACTTGCTAAAACTCTATGAAAGTTTATTTCCCTTTGCTCCTGTTTTCACATGTATACATTTTTCTGCTTCATTGCACAGAAAAGAGATTACTTTTGAATGAAAACAATGCACATGAACATGCACATGATGCACTTGTTTCTAATATGATCCTGTTGGAAAAGCCAAATGAATCCTCAAATGAAAAGATATGCTTTTGCATGTCCTTTAATATAAAATCTGGCAGCAGAGCCTTACTCCCCCTCACTCTCTTCAAGGTTTTCCTTCCTAGTTGCTTCTTCAGGAAAAAGGGAAAACAGCCCTAAACTATGCTAATGCTCCCCTGGCTTTTCAGATAAGCCAGCCTCTGAAATAGCCATCAGGGAAGCTGTGCTTCCTTTGCAATGTAAAAATACCTAGTTGGCTCATGCTTTGTCTTAAGGGAGCTCATGATTTTTCTTAAGGAATTTTCCATCTCTGATTGCAAAAAATACAACAGTTTAAACCTGTTAGATTGTTGTAACTCCTGATTGTTTTGTCTGTTATCTGTTACCCAAGCCTTCAATGAGTCATGTTTTTTCTGATGTCTGCAATGATTCCTCAGTGTTTCTGTATTATTCCCCATTGTCCTCACTTCCTCACCCATTGACAATCTCATCACTGCCTTGTCCCTGTTCTTGACCCACAACTTATTAAAAAAACCTTCTGTCTGTGCTCTGGAAGCTCATAGCCTATTCTGTATACTGACTACACTGCAACACTGATGTTTTATTTTCTGTCAGAGAGGGCTTCTTTCCAATAAACTGCTGAAACTGAATGTAGCATCTTCTGTGTGGATCTGAGCATACATTTTTTCTGGTTCTAGGATCCTATGATTCTAGGATCTAGGATTCTGGGACAAGCAGCAGTGGCTGAACCTCATTATTGTAAAATATAAAGAGCAGTTCTTACCTAGATATGTTTCCAGCCTAGATCAAACAAATTCACATGTGGCTGGATCTGGAGCTGCTCTGGAAACATATAGACAGTTAGGTATAGTGGCTACCTAGCAGTGCTGTTGTATTATCACTGTCAGAGGGTGCCCTAGGTGACCTGCCAATAAACTGCTGAGGTTCAAGTGCGGCATCTTTCATGTACATACATTTCATGTACATGAGCATACATTCCCACCATTCTGCTAAACCTAGATTCCCTGACAATCCTAATTTGTGTTTATTTAATTTTTTAAAATTATAGAAAATCTATTCCATGTACTCACATTTGAGATTGCAAACATAGAAACATAGAAACATAGTGAGTCAGAAGGGGTCTCCTGGGCCATCTAATCTGACCCCGGCTCCAGCTGGCTCCACTCATTCCTATCATGTGCATGTCCAGCCTATCCTTGGTACACCCTCATCAATGTGGCTTCAACCACCTCCTGTGGAAGCCCATTGCAAACCATTCCTAACCATCACAAAGTACTTCCTGACTTCCAAATTGAAGCTTGGTTTCCTGAGCTTTGCTCAGTTGGAACTCATCTTGCTTTCCACTGCAGGGGAAAAAGTTCATGACTCACCTCTGCATGACACCCCCTCATGTATTTGTATGTCACTAACAGGTCCTCTCTGAGTCTAAAGCTGAAAAGACCCAGCTCCCTCAGTCTCTCCTCATATGGCTTACCCTGCAAACCAGCCACCATCCTAGTGGGCCTTCTCTGCACTGACTCCAACCTTGCTATATTCCTCCTGTAATGAGGAGCCCAGAACTGAACACAGTACTCCAGCTGCGGGCACACCAGAGTTGTATAGGGTGGCTGTAATACCTCTCTCAATCTAGAAGCAATGCTTCTGGCTATGCGGCCAAGGGTGCTGTTTGCCCTCTTGGCCGCTGTGTCACACTGCTGGCTCATGTTTAGCCTATAGTCAACCACCCAGCACCCTGAGATCCTTTTCACAAGTGGTGCTTTCTAGCCACTTGTCCCCTAGCCTGTACTTATGATGCCCATTCCTATGCCCCAAGTGGAAGACCTTGCACTTGTCCGCATTGAATGCCATCCTGTTGTCCCCAGACCACTTCCAAAATCTGTCCAGATCCTTTTGGATCTGGAGTACTTGCTCCTCAGCTGTAGCCACTGCCCCCATTTTAGTATCATCTGCAAATCTGAACAGCACATTTGTCACCACCTCTTGCAGGTCACTGATGACATCTCTGAATGTTTTGCAATACATCAAGTTATTATGTACACCTGTTCCCAGGTTTTATGGAAAGTATAGCAGCAATCTTCTGGGCCAGTTTCTCTAGTTAGAAGAGAAAACAATGTCTTGTGCTGGCTATGCAAGCTTGGTGCCCTCAGATTACTGGAGGGTGTTGTCCTGTTACAAGTGTGGGCATTCATGTCCAGGGGGCTTTTGCAGAGGAAGGAAGCGCATCTTGACCTTTGCCTTAGGCAGCAAAATAGCCTGGGCCATCCCTGGTTATACAGGAAGCCTTGTATAAAGAGAAGGAGCTCAAGGAAAGCAAGCTAAACTACTTATTCGCCAAAGTGGTCTGAGAATAAGTCCATGCCCTCTCTACATCTCCTCAGAGGATCAGATTTGAGACCATGGCCTCTAGTTACTCTTAGACTACAGAAAGTAGCAAATTGCTGACTTACCTCTTCCCAGGTTGCACTAATGAGGTCAATTGCAAAATGGGTGCAGAACTGGGGAATTAACCCCAACTGCATAACTTTTGGTTGCCAGGAATTCTCATGACATCTTTATCAGATCTCACTAACTGGCAGAGAATTACATTCTGATACACATATTGATCTGGTGGGTCAGATTCTTCAGGCATTTACATGGGCCACATTACTTAAGCCTCTCTGTTTAGAGGCTGCATGGCTTTATGGGTCGACAGTTTATTTACCTGATTTTTGAATAATTGTTATATTCTTTTATGGTTATTCATCTTTTATTGAAGGCTTCAATTAAAGAGGAGGTATGTTTTGAATTTATATCCCCCTACGGTTAAGTTTTGTCTCTAAGAAACGCGCTACAGGTAGTTCATTGGATTCTGGCTATATCTGATGCTGGTATAACTTAAATCCCATTCATTTCAGTAAGTCTCCTCTAAACAGGTCTCTCATTGGATACAACCTATCGGCAGTAATTTCACTGTACAATGCATCAAAACCTTGGGGGACTTTGATAAACTAATCCCTTGCAATCCACTCCCACACACTTCGCAGTTCTATCGTATCATCCTATTTGTAATTCTTTCACAATGACTGATTTGTTGTCATATGTAGCAGAGAAAACCTTTAGAAAATCTTTGGAAACAGCTTGGTGTGGGCTTTTGCAGTTCTGAGATCAATGCTCTACCAACCATTCTCATTCACCCTTGGGAGGGTGGCAAACTTCCTGATAGTACAGATTCTTTGTACTTTTTGAGCCAGAATGAAGAATAAAATTTGTTCCAGGAGATATATTTCATCATGCCACTAGTTTCAGTTGGATCGTGGCAATGTGTCTTGGGAAAGAATCAGCTTCCAAATGAACAAAGTGTGTTTTCCAGTTCAAAATGTACTTTAAAGTGCGCTATTTAAGCCAACAGCACATCTTCAGCCAAAAAAATCCTGGGGTGATCCAGGGCACTGTATCACTGCAGGCTGCAGGTGTGGGATGCCATTATTTGAATGATAACTCCTGCAGCATATGCTAAATTTGACCTAGGTTTACCTTTTTAGAGGAGGGGAAGTCTCCTGTGTAGGGGGGATCAATACATTCTATTCACTCATCTCTATAGGCTAGAAATTGTGACAAGTTTCTCTTACAAGCTTAGAGATAATATCATTTAACCTGGTTTAGATCCAAACCACCACTGCTGTAAGCCAAAAAAGAAAAGAACAAGGTTTTCATCACACCTTCAAGTGCAGAAATACTGCCGTAATTTGATCCTGTGTTAAGATATAGTAACTGTCATGTCAATCATGCTGGTGAGAATGAATCGAGCTTGTCGGAGCCGATATCCTGTGTTAGGGGAGTGAGTGTGTAATTTGAAAAGCCAGTTTTGCACTGTCTTGGGGCACCATCCCACAAGTGCTAGTCAGTGCTCAGATTTTCTCAGAGCGGCCTCAACCTGACTCTGCAGGTTGCCTGTCGAGGGAACATACTGGTTAAAAAGTCAGTGGCATCACAACAGAAAAGGGGGTAGTTCAACTCACCATTCCTAATGGCAGGAATGTGGCACGAATCTGAAGGCTCCTGACTGTGGCCATGGACTGGATCCCATGTCTCTCATTTCCCCACTTCCATTTCCATTCTCATTGATCCAAAAGAGACCATTGGATGGCAGATGGCAACAGACCATGTTCGTTATCACCAGCTTGGTGAGGAATCCCTTCCACACCAGCTACCCAATCCCTTGCATGTCATGACTTGAAGTATGGAATTGTGGGTGGAATCTGTCCATTTTTTTAAATCTCTCATGCTTTGAAAAATAGCTGCAGAGCCCTTATGCTCCACTGTATTTCATTGCCTCACCACCTCTAAAGATATAGCTACTGGCTTTACACACTCTGCATGTTCAGCAGCTGTGCAAAAGAGTTCTACTCACGTGCATATGTACAGATGCAGAGTTCTTCTACAAGCTTACACTGGTATATACACAGGGGCACTTCACTCGGCTGCTGGATGGGTGCTTGCTGTGAGTGGTGTATAAAACCACTTATGATGTTTGAGTCCGCGAATCTCTTACAGTGGGTACACCTGTCAGCTTTCAGTTTTTTCTTCATTTGTATTTTTAGACTTTAAGTTCTTTCTGTCCTGGTTAGTATTATTATCTATATCTCTATATTGCCCATTAGTCAAAGCTCTCTGTAAAAAAAAAAGTTATGTAGAACTTTGCCATGTTTAAGTAATTCTTATAAAAATGAACTGAAACAAAAGTGTCTCCTGTCAGCACCAGCCCAATTCAAGAGATCCACCTATTTTTTGCATGGAGAGGATTATTTTGTACTTGCCTGTCCTGTGCTGTTAAAGAAAAGCAACCTTAGAAAGGAGAAGGGGGATAGGAGGAGAGTGAGAGAGAGTGAAATATGACATTCAATGCTTTGGGTCTAAACAGATGAATTTGACTCTTCTGTTCTCTTTTGAAATCTTTTTTTAAATCTCAAGTTATTTTTGTCACACATATGAACATGACAACATTTGGTAAATCCTTATTGAAACAAAATTGTCATCCATCCCTAATTTTCAATGAATATTTATTTTTATTTGATTATTTATTAGATTTATATACTGCCCAACTGTCACATGCCCTTGGGGTGGCTTGCATTCATAATTCAAAACAAAAACAAAATAATAATCAAAATAAATAAAAGTAATAATCCAACAATATAAGCATTAAAATAATACAATAGTAAACAGTAAAATAGTTAACAAATATCTTAAAAACTTTTCGGTGCCAGCAGTAAAAATCAATATCTGCTTAAAGAAGAACATATTATCCTGACATATACATCTATACAGTTAACTTGCTAGACTGATCTCATTGGGAAGGTCATTCTATAGGTGGAGAGCGGATGCATGGCAAAGAAGACTCTTTCCTTGGTTTCCACTGGTCTTGCCATTGTAGGTTGTGGTACCCAAAGACGAGCTTCCAAGGAAGATCTTAGCAATTGAGCAGGAATATGTGGCAGGAAGGCATTTCTTCAGGGTAACCAGTGCTGGACAGTTTAGAGCTTTAAAAGCCAGCACTGAGACTTTGGATTGGTCCTGGAAACTGACTGGCAACCAGTGTGCACTTAATGCAGCAGTGGAGAGATATGTTCAAAGTGGCCATTTCCAGTGAACAGCCTCACTGATCTCTTCTGTGATAAGAGAAGTTACTGGGCTGTCATCTGTTGTAGCCTCAAATATAATACATCACAATAATCCAGGCAGGGAAGTGATTAATGGGGGTTGAGGAAGTCCCCCCCCCCACCACTATGATTGACTGGGCTGGAGCTACTGCCATGCAAATTGCTGGAGACTATGTTAGCAATGAGGCTGTTGCTAGGATGGAAACCAAGGAGGGGTTCCCTGTTTTTGCTGAAGCTTCTGTACCGCTCACTATTCCCAGTCCTGGTCCTTTTTCTAGGAGTAGAACCAGGTGTGGGAGTTCCACTGCCACTGACATGTCCACATGCTTTCCATCCCATCTGAATTTATCTCAATTTGTTGGCTGGATGAAGCAGGGAACCAATCCAGCCTGGCATCATGGTCATGGTGCCATACAAGACGGAAAGAACTCTCCTCTTCCACAAGATGACTTCTTCCTTTTCTAGCCTGAGACAGATTGTCCGGAGATCTGGAATGTGGTGACATCAACACACTGTGATGTACAACTGTTGCTGCTGCTGCAGTATGTCTGATCCTGGAACAACAATCTCCTTTGTTAACAAACCCTTGGAGACCTGGTTGCAACTTAACTGTCTGAAGGCAGAAGCCAGTTTCCCAGTATGGACAGACACCAGGCAGAAACACATATGCACTTTATTTCCTATTACTTTGGATATCTTTATAATCAGACTGATCATGTTGTATCAGTTTATAGAAAGCATATAGTCTTTCACTAATTCTAGAAACCTTTTCTGTTATATCGACCAATATTATGGTTTCTGATGTGGTATATTAATGTCACAGTTTAATATAGATTTGCTGAATAAATGTGACAAAGCAGTGTATGATGGTAGTATTAAACCTCTACTAATGGAAGACAATCAATTTTAACCTCTTTTGCAGTGAATTCTCAAACAGTAATGAGTATGTCTTGTTTTGTAAAACAAGGTACTTGCCGTAGCAAGTTGTCATGGAGTTTCCAGGCAGAAGGATGCTAAATCCAAGCCATTGAATTAAAAGTCACAGACAGTTAAGAGAGCAAACCTATGGACTCTACATGGCATCTGAGAGGGCCATAGAATGCAGGGGTTCATTCTCTGATTTCCTCCCTCTGTGGACAGAACTGAGTCCTCGGAGGGGAAAATCGAGTAAGGTTTCTTGCTTCCAACTAACTTCTGTCCTCCCTCCCACCCACTTTGGAAAGCTCCAGAGGAGCTGCCTCTCCCAACTCTGGAGAGAGCAAGCAGAAGGGATGGGTTTCTGCTGGTGGGAGAGGCAGGAAAGGGAGATAAGTGACAATGGATCTCTCCACTCCAAAGGTTTTCCAACCATCCCCTTCACCCTTAGCAGCACTCATTAGCTTGATGGAATCATCAACTTCAACAGTAAGGGAAAACAGAGAGGCAAAAGAGCTTCTGTGATGCCTTTAACTTCTCCAGCAAGCACCTGATGGATTATTCCTTACTCAGAAACTTCCAGTCCAAGATTTTTCTTGCTTAAGCATCTAGTCCATACAATGCACCTTAAACTGGAAATGTGAGTTCTTTTTGCAGATTACCTCCATCTCTAAATAGACTTGCTGTCATCTCTGACTCCTGTTCAGGCTTAAAGGAATTCATCAAACTGGATTCCTAGCATCTAGGGAAGTGTGGAGCCCCCTAGCTCCTCTCCACACACAGAACTGGCAATACAGTACAGGGCCAGCCCCAGTTCTTTCTGTGTGAGCTCCTGCTCCTAATTTTCTGGACAGTCCTTGAAATAATCTCTGCTTTTCAGTCTTCACCACTTTCAGTGTTAGAGAAAAGGAATGGGTGGAATGCAGAAGATAAACATTGGAAGTCATGTAAGACCAGTAGGTCCACCATGGCTTAGAGCACCAGATGATGATGATTAATTGCAATCAGGAACAGTTATGCAGGCCTTTGCATCTTCTCCTGGGGCCAATTGAAATGCTCTTTCTTTTTCTTTCTTACTCCATATTTATTCCTCTCTCTATTGCCTCCAGCGTCTCCTCATATCTTCTCCCACCCTTTCAGTTTCTCATTTCCACCTTAATGGTCTCATTGCACTGTTTAAATGGCATTATCCTAACACCTCTGGCCAGCCAGTTTCAAAGGTTCACAAACTTTGAGTCTGGAAAGCAAGATGAAAGTTTCCAAAAGTGGTATCAGCAGATACAGCTTCTGAAGGTGCCCTGCCTTGACTCCTGCTATGGCTTACTGAAGGGGAAGGTGTCATCACACCTACCCATTTACAAAGACCAGGTATGCAAGCTTTAATTAAGGATGTGTGAATCAGCAATATTTGCAGGTGAGGTTCTCCTGATTCTGTTTTAAAGCTTATATTGGACTGGAACCCTTGTTTCTTTTCCTTATGCCAGAAACTTAGGTGTATTTCCATGTGCATTTTCCAAGATGTATATATTAGTGGAACAGTTTTTAAATGTGCAGAATGGTCTCCCATTGTTTATTGTGTGTTTGTGCAAATTCTTCAAAGTATGCCTTTTTCAAGCACATTATTCAAATATACCCTTTTTTTGCAAACACAGTTTGAAATACAGTCTTCTCCAAATTCAAACACAGTCTTCTCCAAATCATTTTACATGTTTAAAATGTATGGATCTTTTTTTTCTCCCTCAGTATACATTTGGGACTGCATTCAGTTCTGCAAGGTGTGAACTTAGAAACATAGAAACAGAGTGAGTCAGATGGGGCCTCCTGGGCCATCTCTTCTGACCCTCCAGCTGCAGCCGGCTCCACTCATGACATTCCTACCATGTGCATGTCCAGATTATTCTTGAACACCATCACTGATGGGTTTTCAAGCCCATTCCATACCCTAGGGGTCTTAACCATCAGGAACTACGTCCAGGCATCCCCCTTGGTTCCCTGGGCTTTGTTCCATTGGAGTGTGCCCTGCCCTCCACCGCAGGGGGGGAAAAGGACATGACCCACCTCTGCATGACACCCCCACACATAACTATATGTCACTAACAGGTCAACTCTGAGTTTCCTATTCTCTAGGCTAAAAAGACCCAGTTCCCAAGTCTTGCATAATGTGGCTTTCCCCGCAATCCTGCCACCATCCTTGTGGCCTCCACTGTACCAATTCCAACCTGGCTACATCCTTTGTGTAGTGGGGAGCCAGAACTGAACACAATACTCCAGCTGTGGGTACACCAGAGTCATATAGAGTGGCAATGATACCATTATCAATCTAGAAGCCACACTTTGGCTATGCATCCTAGGGTGGCATTCGCCCTCTTGTCCATTGCATCACACTGCTGACTCATGTTTAGCCTGCAATCAACCAGAACCCCAAGATCCCTATCACAAGTGCTGTCCACTTGTCCCCTAATCTGTACTTATGTCACCCATTCCCATGTCCCAAGTGCAAGACCACATTGAATGCCATCCTGTTGTCCCCTGCCCAGATCCTTCTGGATCCAGAGTACCTGCTCCTCAGTTGTGGCATCCCCAAATTTTAGCACTGTCTGCAAATTTGATCAGTAGACTGGTCGCCTCCTCCCCTTCCAGGTCATTGATAAAAAGATTGAATAGTATCAGTCCCAGGACAAAGCCCTGGGGAATCCCTGCCATCTTGTCACTGGCTGCCATCCTGATGCTTCCCCACTAATAGTTACCCTCTGCTTTCAGTCCATCAACCATGTCCTTAGCCATTGGACGGTGCATTGGCGTATCCCAAAGCTCCTCAGTTTTTCAACTGAGTGTGAACTTGGTAAATTTTAGTCCAAAACAAACCAAAAGAAATGTCTCATATACCCCTATCCTTGGTTTACCTGATATGATAGTATTTCAAGCCATTTCTACCCCAAACTAAAAAAAATTCAGGAACATAAGAACATTAGAAGAGCTGTGCTGCATTAGATCAAAGGTCCTTTAGTTCAACATTCTGTGTGCATGGTGGCAAAACAGCTGCCCACAGGATCCCTCAAGCAGGATGGGTGCAAGTGCTCCTTCTGCCCAAGCTCCTCAGCAACTGGTATATGCAGACAGGCCACTTCTGGTGAGGGAAGTAGCACATAATCCGTAAGGCTTGTAGCCAGTGATAGGCTCCTCCTTCTCCAAACCCATTCTAATGGGAGGCCCCCACCACTTCCCATAGCAGCAAATGCTGTAGTTTATGCATGGCTAAACCTTCCACCTGTCAGCTTCATGGGAAGATCCTGAGCTCAAGGATTATGGGCGAGGGAGAAAACACCCTGCACACCTCTATCATGCCTCCTCTTCCTCACCATTTTTCTAAGGTAAGCAATCCCAGCTGTTGTAGCTGTTCCTCATACAAGGGGTTGCTCCACTGCCTTAAATGCCACATACAGAAAGTGCCTTTCCTTGTACTTTTTTCTTCTGAATAATGTCCTTTTTCAGGTAAGGTGAACAGAACTGAACACAAACTTCTAAGTGCAGTCATATCAAAGATTTGTATAAGGGGAGTAAGATAGTGGCAGGTCTATTCTCTAATTTATGCCTAATTACTACTAGTGTGGTACTTACCTATTCTATTGTTAATTTCAGGTCCTGCTGGCTATAGAGAACGGACAAACATATATATTTGACTTGTAATTGTAGGCAAACAAATATAAATTATAATCCTTTATATAAATTTTGTGCCTTTTTTTGCAAAAGTCTTAAGGGCATGGACTAGTTTTATTGAGCACAAAAAAGGCAGCTGTTCTGAAAGCATTTGGGAAGTTGAGATTAAATGACTGGTGATATAATCTAATACTTTTAGTTACTTAGGGTACAGTCCTATTCATGGAACCTGTGAATGCTCAAAAGTGTTTGAACTTGGACATTCATGAGTATTCAGTACAGAGCAGGAGAAATGATGGCGGGGATCTCTCCCTCTCCCTCCCCCTTGCTTTACAGCATTTCGTGGTCAGGGGAGAGGCTGGAATACCAGCATGATGCATCATATTTTGCTTGCCCTTGTCTTTTCATATCCTCTGCACCTTCTCCAAGGCCATTTGTTCAACCTTGAAGAAACAGCCAATGAGGTTCTTCCCATCTGCAAATGAATGGACATGAAGGAGGTTAGAGCACAGATTCTGAGCTCTAGGGCTGGAGCTCTGTTTCCAAGCCTGGACTGAGGAATCTGGCCTCCTAGTCTAGGGGGGATATTGGATTACTGTCCCAATGGACTATACATCATTCCAAAGTTGAGGTGTGACTACCTTTGCTTGTGAAGTAAAAATGGCACCACTCACAAACAAGATGGAGGTATCAGCCAGCAAGGGTTGCAGAAACAGAAAACAAACAAACAAACAAATGGGATTAACAAATGATGGAGGACACCTCCCCCCCCCCCCCACACACAGACTAATAAGGATTAAGTATTCCCAGTGGTCACAGAATGGGGACTTTCAGTTTGGAAATGGGGATGTAAAAAATTGGATGGGAGAACATTAAAATGGATTATTATGGAGGAAGCATTGAACAGAAATATTCCACACTACAACATTCTCTTGCAGGTCCCATTCATAAGCTAAATTTACATTTTGGGCAAAAGCCAGGAAGCATGCTTTCTGAGTCACTATTTTCTAAGTTAGTGAAAGCCTACTTTTTCAAATCAGGCTTTAATCAGGATATGGTTCCATGTACATATGTAGAAGACATGAAAATTCCATCTGAGAAAAAGTAATTTATACCAGGACATGCAATGGACTTCATGACTGGACAGAGTTTTGAACCCAGGACTTCCTGTTTCAAGTAAATATCCATATATTCTGCCACACTCTCCGTTATACAGTATGGTTCCTTGGACAGACTTGCTCTATTCAAATACAACACTCTGTTTTATTAACCAAGAGGTAATCCTGCACATAAGCCCACAATATAAGAATTGAATTTCAATGATCTTGACACAATATAAGAATTGCATTTCAATGTTCTTGACACAATAATGAGAGTAATATTGCAGTAACTGCTTGTTAACGGCGTTAATTACATTTATTTCACCACCCTCAGTTACACTTTTACAGAGGGAGGGTAGATTCCACTCTGTTTTGTGATATGATGGCAGCCTGCTGTAGAGGTCAATGGAAAGACGTTTGGACAAACCATGTGCCACTCCAAGACAGGAAGCAGGGATAAAACTCACTGGAAGTTGAATGGCTCTGTTGTAAATGGATGCAAGAGATGAGCATTGAGACTGTTCGAAACTAAAAGAAAAAGCAGGAGATAGAGCAAAATAAAATCTCCCTTGAGGACAAACAACTCTTTATCTATAATGAAAATCAGAACACTTTCCTTTTGGTCCTGGGAAGAAGGGCTCGTTGTCTCGAAAAATGCCATTCCCGTTCATTACATTTTGAACAATGCAATCACGTTCATAAAAATTTTGCTGACATGCTCTCTCATGTAGTCCAACCTCTCAGCAATTAATACGCTCATTGTTTGATACAGATAGCTATAAACTCCTGTAATTGCTGAGCTTGTTTGATGAGAAAAGAAAATGATTTTCATTTTGTGAAGCATGCAAAAGGAAGGGTTTAGATAGAATGGCGGATTTGTTCAACTCGAGCACACAATAGGCAAGAAAACATTTGGAGCCATGAAAGGCAGAGGGATGGACAGGCGTAACAATGCCAGATGTTCTCAGGATTTTGCCCAGCTCAGCGGAGGCATGTTTTAAATCACGGAGTGTACATCATGAAAGCTGTGTAATTTATATTGTAAAGAGCCTTGCCTTTCTTGCTATATATCTTTTTCTGATTTGGTTTATAATTCAAGTGCAGGAGAATTTAGAAGTTCTCAGTTCCTTGGAAGTGAAGTAGTGGTTGTGCGTGAAGAGCAAACAGGGGAATGGAGCAACCCCCCCCCCCCGCATTTTCAGGGGGAATTACTTTGTAGAGTGCACAGGAGGGTTCCAGAGCTACAAGGTGCAGAGGGGACTCCATGCCTCTTTCAGTAACAAGACCAATTAAATTTTGCAGGAACCCAGTCTGTAGACTGCAATCCAGTGACAGGTGGGGCTGAAGATAAGAAGGGCTGAGACAAAAATACCATCATGGTTTAGCATAAGGTTCTTACTACTACTTGCCATGGTGCCTTAGCAGAGGCATGTCAACTATTTAGAATGGAAGGAAAAAGTCACAAAAACTGAGAAACACCCCAAGACTGCTGGCCAGAGCAATGGGATGAGGCCATCTGGGAAAAGGCTGTGTGGCCATCTGAGGGCCCTGGACGGGTGGGCTGGGACTCAGGGAAACCAAGATTTGGCACCAGGTTGTGGTAGTAATCAAAGGCACCCAGTTGATGATGTCATGATGTACTGCCAGTCACTCCACAGGTATGGTGCCTGCACAGGGGCCCCCCTACTGCTATTGCCAGAAGCAACACCTGGTAACCGCAGGGAGCTGTTCTTGGTCACTAATGTTATGGCACCATTCACACAGGGGATGCAGTTCACACATGCCACCCTCTCCAGCTCAAGCTTATGTGGCTTTTGGAAATGGTTGCAAGTAAGCATCCTTATCCTAATTTCTCATCCATCATTTTCTACCTTGCACCATGCTAGGTCAGCTTTTACAGTCTTAACCTGATGTGCAAGTCTTGACTGAAATGCATGGTGGACCCAATGCTAATTCAGTACACATTTGCAGCATCAAGTGCTAAAGCCTTCTTCCTGCTCTTGAAAACATTTTACAGATTTGCCGACACTTGCCTGTGCCACAGCTGATCACAATCTAAACAGTAAGGCTGATCAATGTGCCCTCCTTACACACACACACACACACACACTTTTGTCTCTGAAACAAGATTTACATTCAGGTGTTAGAAGGACTTGCAGAATGTATTATTAAGTAGTGTGAAGGTTTCGTCCTCTTTTGTTTGTTTGTTTTGGGGTTGAGGGGGAAGTGAGGAAGACTGGCTGCTTTGTGAAAATGGCCGTATAATGTCGCTGTGTCAGTGCCATGTGGCAATTTCAAAACAAGAGGCAACTATGCAGCTGATGAGTGCTGTCAACCTGCAACTTTATTGATTTATATGTTTCTAGGGATGCATGAGAATTTTGTACCATTTCCACAAATGCATATTAATGCCAGTGTGCCTGAGTGATAATGTATGTTAGTGCAAGTGTGCATTAGCATTAGAGCAAGTGCACACTTATTGTGCAAATCACCCCCTCTTATACACAAAGGCAATGCAAAATGTCAGTCTACATGTTTGCAAATGCATGCAACTTAGAAAAAGTTGGTCTGCTTGTAGAATCCATGGGTCACATTCATGGAAATCCACTCTCAATTTAATCCATTTCAATTTAATCCATTTCATGGGTCACATTCATGGAAATCCACTTTCAATTTAATCCCATACCCTGACACCTGAAGGTCTTCCTGCATGTCCATTCTTTGGAGGACTCTTATATACATACTGCAGTAGAGCTTCTGAATGTGTGAAATTCTGTGAAAAATAACAAGGTGACAGAGGTGGGGCATGAATTTGCTGAAGCTCATAACTCTTCAGTTTCCTTCACTGGCCATGGAAATCCATCCCTTACCATCTAACAGACTTGCTGATAATGAAAAGGAACCTTTGCTGTAAAAAGTCTGACTTAAGCATTCTGTTAGGTACATTAAATTTTCTCCAGCTCAGAGAAATGCTGAAGTGTGAATATGAAAGGGCCAGTTGTAATGCCAATAGGTTCATAAAGCCAATTTTCATATAATACGAGTTTCAGTGTATTGCCAATTTTTCTAAACTAGAATAAATCATGTTTACTATCATTATCATAAGAGGTTAGGCTAATTAGCCTCCCGACTTATCTTATTTATATAACTACAATTTGTCCTCAGCAAGGAGCTCTGGAGAAAAGTTGAGGTCTGGTCTGAATCATAAGAAACAAATGACAAGAGATGTGCTTCCAACTTTAACTTTCTACTTCCAGAAGCACTGCTGAAATTTGAATTTTAGCGGGTCCAAATCAGTGGTATCCTTAAGTAGTTTTAGGCTCTGGATTGGCTTCCCCCTGCCTCCTATCCCGCCTACAATAATCTTGTGTATTACTTAAAATGGCTTTATGAGAGGTCCTTTAGATGGCCATTTTCATTATTGTATTTACCATGATTGTATTATTTGTGCCCCCTCATTAGATTGCATCATTCATTTGCTTCATAGATCTTTAGATGATTATATATCCTCCTTCACTGTTGTTGCAATTATACATGGCAGCACTGTTGCCTTCAGGGTTATCCATCTTCTGGGGAGCCCCAATGGAGTGGGGTACTCAAGTTCTACCTTGAGTACCCCACTAGCTCAGGCTGCTAAGGCATGTATTCCCAACTTTGGCTTAGCAGGAATTCCAACTCTGGACCTTGAGCTCCAGGCCTCTGCAAAGTGACATAGAGTCTCTGGAGCTGAGCCCAGAGAATATGATGGATTCCCACCCACAGCTGGATTCTTTGCATATCCCTGGTTGTAATTATATTGAATTTAAATTAGCATTTTAAATGTGATTTTAATATTTATACAGAAACCATGATTAGGAGGCTTTCTTAATATTTAGCAGTATGCATTGAAGATTTTGAACCTACAGATTTACTTCTTGCCATTCTGGAGTCAGGACCAGCCCAACTTTATGCTACATGAAGTGATATTGAGCAAATTGCCAATGTACAACCAAAAAAACTTCCTCATGCCAGATATTCCTTTGTTTTTTATACGTTTTAACATTCTAGTTGTTATGCCTTGGGGCACATTATGCCTTAACTGCTTTTTCCAGATTAATTAATACATAATTTAGTTGTGTGATGCATGTTGTACTTCAGTTTTAGCATTATTTTTAAAGGATTAATTAGCTCCAGTTTAACTGGCTCTGGTAATATATGTGATTGTGAACACCAGCCAGTTGAAAATAATTGTTGCTTTATCCAGTGGTTATAGAATGGGTTGTGGGTACCTCTTCAGCAGCTGCTGTATAAGCAATAACTGATAATCCTTGACTTTCTAATAACCATTTTTCAAAATCACAAAAGAAAAATGTGCACATTCTGACTCAAGTTTGGAAAAGTCATTAACAAAGATTTAGCAGACCCATTTATTTTCTCCCCACACCTGCCCCATGTTTAGCCTTCCCTGGCTGGATTTCATTTTCTAATCACAAATTTCATAGGCTAGCATTATCCTAATACATTTTGCTGGATCAGAGTGTTCTTTTGCATGTAAGAATCCTTTTGGTCCATTTTAAAATTAGCATCATCTAAAGTATTTGATGAAGTTAGATGTTTTGGACATTGCTAATTGCTAAATCTTCTGCAGCTGTGCACATATTTGATAGGCTTTATGAAAAACAAATTCATTTTTACCATGGCAGCCAAATTCGTAACAAGCCAGCAAAAAAGTTCCTTTTGTTCTTTCTCAATAAATAAAGAAATATTAATTTGAACAAAATCATTGCCTTTTTCCACATAGAAGAATCCCCTTTAGTGCAATCTGCACAATGAAGATGGAATGGGTGGTTCATACAAATATCTAACAAAAGTATGAAGGCAGAATCTCACAAGCAGGCATAGGGAACATGGTTGACTGCACCCCCGGTCCCTCCCCATAAAAGCCAGCACATTCTTATCAGTTGCTGGGATGGCTTCGAAATAATGCTTCTGTTGGTACTGAAAACTGTTGAATTAAAGAGTTGTGTTGGGGGTTAGAGCCCCACCTTGGCCTTGTTCTCAGCTTTTTGTGTCCATCCCCATACCTCCCATGGAAACCATGTTGTGATGGTGCTCAGGACAGGGCTTTTTCAGTTGCTAAATGTGTCCACAGGCCAAAAAAGTCACCCATCTGTAGCCGTTTCTGTCCATAACCCAAGCTATCAGTTCAGTTTGGGGTAGGGAGAAGCACTGGGAGGTACCACTCCTTATTACAAGAAGCCCTCCCTGCCCCAGCTGGTTGTTCTCATTCTGCCAGTTTTTATAAATGATGAGAAGCAAGGATGCACTATGGAAGTGGTTGTATGAACCTGTCCAAGCACCTTATCGACTTCCTGAAGCTGTTTCTTACTGAAACTCATGAATGGAATGCAGCTGTGATCAGGATACCTCACTGATTCACCTTTTACAATACCAGACTTTGTTGTACTTTGCTGTTGCTCAATGCAAAGTCGTGTATGACCCATTGTGACCCCATGGACAACTTTCCTCCAGGCCTTCCTGTCCTCCACCAGCCCCAAGAGTCCACTTAAGCTCACGCCGAATGCTTTAGTGACTCCATCTAGCCACCTCATTCTCTGCCATCCCCTTCTTCTTTTGCCATCTATTGTTCCCAATATTAGGGTCTTCTCCAGTGAGTCCTTCCTTCTCATTAGGTGAACAAAGTACTTGAGTTTCATCTTCAGGATCTGGCCTTCTAAAGAGCAGTCAGAGTTGATCTCCTCTAGGACTGACTGGTTTGATCTAGCAGGAGTCTTCTCCAGCATTGTTGTACTTACGTGCCCTCCAGTTGTTTCTATTTTATGGTGACCCTATGAATGAATGCTTTCCAGAATGTTCAGTCCTTGGCAACCCTGCCCAGCTCCTGAAAACTCAAGGGTGTGATTTCCTTTATGGAGTTGATCCATCTCATTGCTGGACTTCCTTTTGTTATTGTTCTTATGCCTCCAACTTTCCCTAGCATTATCATGTTCTCCAGTAAGTCTTGCTTTCTCATGATGTGCCTCAAGTGTGACAGCCTTAATTTTATCATTTTTGTTTCCAGGGAATGTTCCTGTTTGATTTAACCTATGGCCTATTTGTTTATCTTTCCATCAGTTCAGGGTATTCATAGAGCTCTTCTCCAGCACTATTATTTGAATACATCCATCACTAGAGTTTAAGTCAAATGATTTTATTCTGGAAGTGGCTAGCAAATGTACTGAAGTGGTCCTCAGACGTATCAAAAGTGACTTTAATGGATGACCCTGAAAACCTGCACTAGGCAGCAGATAGAAGCTATAATGGAGGCAACAAGACGTTTCTTTGCTACCATCATTACCTCTGAATGTGCATGTTTACAGGCATGCATTATGGTCTGAGTATATTCATTAGTTTTTTTTTCTCAAATGCAAATGGTAATGGGCTATGAGGGGATGGGGTATGAGGCGAGACTGAGGGAACTGTTCAGCGTGGAGAAGAGGAGACTCAGAGGGGATATGTTGGTGACATACAGGTATGTGAGGGGATGTCACACGGAGATGGGCAGAGACCTGTTCTCCCCTGCAGAGGAAGGCAGAACGTGCTCCAACTGAGCAAAGCTCAGGGAACCAAGGTTCCATTTAGATGCCAGGAAGCACTTCCTGACAGTCAGGACCCTGAGGGTGTGGAATGGGCTTCCACGAGAGGTGGTTGAGGCCCCATTGGTGAGGGTGTTCAAAGATAGGCTGGACATGCACATGGTGGGCATGTCGTGAGTGGAGCTGGCTGGTGCCAGAGGTTAGACTAGATGGCCCGGGAGACCCCTTCTGGCTCGCTCTGTTTCTATGTTTCTGTGTAATTGGAAGGTAGGAAACCTTGCATCAATCCCTTTGTCAAGGTCAGATCATTTATTGCTGAAGGCTAGACTTCCTCCACCAGTTCCCCTCTGAGGCCACTTACCCTCAGATCACCATCTGCATTTGAAAAAACCAAGCCAATAAAGGCTGGCTAGACTATTGCTACAACATGGGCCAAACTTATCCTGTGACATTGTCAGGAAGACTATAAAATCTAAGCCATCCAGAGTTGGAGCCATCAGCATGAATGTTGACATCCCCCAGAATCAACAACTTGGAGAAACCTCAGCAGTGCATCTGAGATCATCTTCATCACTTAGATAGAAACAATGATGAACAGTGGGTTGGATAGTACACCAAGACTAATTGATATCATTTTCATACCACCCAATAGCTCAGACTCTCTGGGAGGTTAGCAAAGTCTTTTATTTTAAAAAAAAATTAAAACACACAGGATAAAGTCAACTTAAAACAACAAAGCCACAGTAGCAATTACAATTGAATCAGTGCAGAAGCATAGCAGTGGAACAGAGCAAAATGAAATATATGACCAAAAAGGCCCTGCTGGTAGAACCCATTTCACTTCCTTTCGAAGGGGCTCCCAGAGCAGGATCCCTGATGATGACCTTGGGATCCAGGTAGATACAAAAGAGAGGAGGTGATCCTTTAAATAGCCTGACCCCAGGCTGTTTAGGGCTTTAAATGTTAGCACCGGCACACTGAAGTGGGCCTGGACTTCAACATGCAGCCAGTGCAGCTGAAAGATGACTGGTGTAATATGCTTGTTATGCCAATGAGTCTATGTGCATCTCATGCCCCAAACTCTGGATTCTGGAGCACCCTCAAACTATGAAACTTGTCCCTTAGCAGGAGTGCAACCCCATCCAGAACAGGTTGAATATTACCCAACTGGACAGACAAACCATTCACTAACAACACCCTTGTCTTGTCTGGATTGAGTGTTTGTTGGTCCTCATCCAGTCTCAGAAACTGATACAGACCAGCCACTGCCTCACCTGGGTTTGGTGAAAAAGAG
The DNA here is from genome assembly GCF_004798865.1 of Varanus komodoensis. Classification (NCBI taxonomy): domain Eukaryota; kingdom Metazoa; phylum Chordata; class Lepidosauria; order Squamata; family Varanidae; genus Varanus; species Varanus komodoensis. The sequence continues at coordinate 4,679,997 of NW_025335505.1, read as the reverse complement.
ATGTAGAGCTGAATGTCATCTGCATATTGGAGGTATCTCAGCCCATACTTCTGGATAACTTCTCCCAGTGGTTTTTGCAGATGTTAAACAGCATAGGAGATAAAATAGAACTCTGTGGCATAACTGCAAGAACACAGGGCAATGATCCCAAACAGCACTTTCTGGATGTGAGTGGTTAAGTAGGACTTGATCCACCACAATGAAGTACTTCCTACTTCTAGCCCAGCTGGCTATCCAGAAGAATGCTATAGCTAATCTGATTGAAAACCAGTGACAGGTCCAGGAGAATCAAAAGGGCACTCCCTCTGTCTTTCTTCCAGCAAAGGGCATCCCACAAGCAACCAAGGCAGTTTTTACTTCAAATCCTGACTGAAATCTAGATAATCCATTTTATTCAAGACTGCCTGGGCTTGCAGTTACTAGCAACCTCTGGGTCCAATTTAAACTATTTTAGGTGAGGCTTACTTACAACCTCTTTTACAGAGTCTGGCACCACTCCTTTTCTCAAGGAGGCATTTACAGCTTTCTGGACCCAGGAAGAAATTCATTCCTTAATTGTAGTAATAAGCCATGAGGGGCAAGGGGCAAACATGCAAGTGGTGGACCTAACTTGACCTTGCACCTTGTCCACATCCTCAGGCATCAATAACTGAAGCTTCTCCAATAAAGCAGGACAAGGCTGTGCTTGGGTGGTGCCTTTACTGGTCAAGCTGCATTAATTGTGGTGCCCAATTCATGACAAATCCATGTAACTTTATCTTCAAAGGGCCACGCAAATTCATCACAGCAAGCTACTGAGGGTTCCACAATTTATTTCCCTGGCTCAGACAGAATAGGCCACAAACCATTTGGAAAAGCTCCACTGGATGGCACTGAGAAAAGAACTGCCTCTTTGGCATCTTCACCGCCACAAAGTAGGCTCCAAAATGAACTCTAATCCATGTTTAACTGGAGTAAGCACAAGGTTTTCTCCACCTGCACTGTAGCCACCTCCCATCTTACTTCATACTTGCTTACTTCAACTGAGGTGTTCACCATGGAGCTGGCTGCACTCTGCTCAAGGGAAGAGGGCAATTGGGTATGAGAGAGTCAACATCCTGAGTCATCTCTGCATTTAACAGAACAACCTGGGCTTCAACTGGAGTTCCAGTCATTCCAGTCAGAAACTCCCCAGAGCCCTCTGGAGACCAACATTGGCCTCTGGGAGAGGAGCATTTTGAAAGGTCCTTTGCAGAGGGAAAAGAAAGCTGTACAGTATGTCTAAGCTACAGTAGCAAGTGACCTGACCGTGACAAGTGGGGTGATGTTAATTCTCCAACTTCCAGATCACAATCCTCCTGCCTAGTCAAGAAAACCAGATCAAGGATGTGTCCTTTTACATGAGTTGGGCCAATAACATGTTGAGACAGCCGCATGGTTGTCATGGCAGCCATAAATCCTAAACCACCCTGGATTCAGTAACCTTGGCATGGAAGTTAAGATCCCCCAGAACCGTCATCCTGGGGTCCACCACATCAACTCAGAGACTACCTCCACCAACCTAGGCAGGGAATCTGATGGTCAGCAGGATGGGCAGTATACCAGAAGAACCCCTGATCTGTCTCTGCACTAAGCATAATTTACAAACTCTCAAGACCTTCACTAGAGTAAACAGGAAGTCTAGAGAGGGCAATTCTATTTCTTGATCCCCAGTCTGCTGCACTTGTGCAACCTGAGGTGAAAATACTCCCAGCTAGATGGCAGAGGGACAGCAAGACTGCAGAGGCAGATGCCTTAATGATGTCCCATTTGGATTGCTTGGATATCTTGTACAATGAACTTTCATTGAAAATATTTTGAAACTTAAGCTGGTTCAGAATGTTGTGGCCATACTATTGATTGGGGTCAACTGTGAGAAGTAATGCCTTCCTTATTTCAAGAGATTCATTTTTCCTGGCACAATTCAAGGTGCAAGGTGTGACCTATATAGTTTGGAATAGGACAATCTGAAATACTGTTCTCCTCCCTAGAAAACCTGTCCAGAATTTAAGTTGCTAATTTTATTTTGGAAAGGCCCTTCTCTCCATATTGCTGCCATCAAAGAGGCATTTGGCAGGGATGTGAAAGAGAACATTGTAAGTGGCCTTTCTTACTGTCAGGGGAGGCTCAGTTGGTTTCTGTGCTGTTGTCCTTTGAATGGCTGGAAAAACACTTTCATCAAGACAGGTCTTTGGCATATACACTGGTTTGTTGCTTAAGAGTGATTTACTTGGTTGGTGTGGTTTTTAAAAAATATATGGTTTTTAATTATATCTGGTGTCATGTTTTAATTAATGTTGTTTTCAATCTGCTGTTATTCTTAGCTGCCTTGAGCACCAGTTTGGTGGAAAAGTGGGATAGAAATAAAACAAACAAAATGTTGTGTTTGAGTGCATGAAGCAGGTAACCAGAGAACAGGAGTTAGTTGCAAAGGCATTAATCTTAGCTGCAGTAAGTTGTGCTATTAATCATTTTGACAACCAGAACCTCTGTAGATGTGCAGTATTCAAATATATGAAGCTGAATCAGATCATTAGTACCTCCGACCCATTATACAGGCTGGTAACAGATAACCCAGGTTTCAGAAAGGAATCTTTTACAGCCTTACATAGAGATGAAAGTGTTGAAAATAGGATGACCTCCTCCTCCTCCTCCCCTCCTTCTACTACTACTACTATTTTCTATAACTGAGCTTAGTTGGCGTAATGACAAATGTGTTGGACTGGGACTCAGAAGATCCAGGCTCTAGTCCCCAGTCAACCATGAAACTTATTGGGTGACCTTGAGTAACTCAACCTAACCTACCTCATGTGTTTATATGTGAATAAGATGGGGCAGAGGATGATAATGTAAGCCACCTTGGGTTCCCTTCAGAAGTAAAGGTAGGATGGAAACTTAGAAAAAGATACAAAGACAATAAATTTGCCTAGGGTATCAAACAGCTTTTGTGGATGCTAAGCAAAACAGTCAACCTGCATGATAAGTCTTTTATGTCTCCATGGTAGCAGTCTCCATAGGAGAAGGTTGGAGGATAATCAACATACAGCATCCTATTTCTTGAATTGATTTTTGTGGTGACAATTTGATGAAAGCCAGAGGAAAGGAGCATCTAGAACATCCAGGTGCCTTTGGAGAGGTTCTTTCCAAAGGCATCTTTTATGCCGAGTCAGTAAAGTGAGAAGGTTTTCAGGACTGATGTTCTGAAGGCACAGCCATATTCAAGCTAACCAAGGGGAAGGCATTTTGTCATGGGATAGCTGGGGTTGTCAAGGTAAAAGTAGATAGTCATGGAACAGGCAATCAGGGTACAGTGGCAACTGATAGGGCACTGGTAAACCAGCCAAACAAATGACCCAGTTAGCAAGTAAGATAAGGCAACTTGCCTTACTCAAGTTGTTCAGCTTGAAGAGAGAGGGCAGAGTGATTATTGTCCGAGGTGAAACTTCACTGAATTTTCTGTTGAGTCAGTGAACTGTGGTATCTCCATTGGCCATGGTACTGATAAGACCAAAAGGCAGTAAAAAGGGCAACAGCCACCATTCTTTTTTATGAGCAGTGAGGTGTATTTATTTATTTATTTATTTAAAACGTTTTTAGCCCATCCTTTGCACAAGCCTCAGGATGGCTTACAAAAGGTTAAATAATGATATAAAATGCAATTAAAACTTTTGATAATAACAGCAGTTCAAAACTAAAAGAAAGAGAGGAAAGAAAGAAGAAAAAGAAAATGTGACTATGTAAAATGTTATTAATTTTTGTTAAAATTATTAATTTAGTTATTAAAATGATGGCTAAATAAAAAGGTCTTTACCTGGCACCAGAAAGAGTAGACAGTCCATACCAGGTGGACCTCTCTCGGGAGTGTATTCCATAGTCTGTGTGACACTGCAGAGAAGACTCTCCTCTGAGTAGATACCCCCCGTACCTCCTTCAAAGTGGGTTCCTGGAGCAAGGCCTCCCCTGCCAATCTTTAGGGACATGAGGGCATATAGGGAAAGAGATGTTCCTTCAGGTATCCGGGTCCCAAGCTGTTCAGGGCTTTATAGGTTAGTACCAGCACCTTGAATTGGGCTTGGACTTCACTTGGGAGCCCGTGTAGCTGACAGAGGACCAGTGTTATGTGAGACATGACTTGGCTGTCACTGTTGAGTGAGTCTCTCGACTAATATCCGGGAGATTGAAATCTCCCATAATTACTGTGTCTCTCGCCTGAGATATAAGAATAACAGTCAGTCCCTGTCAGCAACCTGGAAGCCCTATTTTGTACCAATTGAAGTATCTAGACCATTTTGAAGGGCAGCCCCACATACAGCACACTACAATAACCAATTGGGAAGTTACCAGCGAATGTGTCACCGTCACTTGGCAGTGCTTGTCCAGGTAAGGACACAGCTGTTGGATCAGCCAAAGCTGAAGGAAGGCGCTCCTCACCACCACCGTCACCTGGGCCTCCAGGGACAGCTCTGGGTTGAGGAGCACTCCTAGGCTGCCCACCCTGTCCTTTAGAGGGAGTACAACCCCATCCAGGACAGGACCAAAGTCACTTACCTTTAAACACGAACCACCCACCAAAAGGACCTCCATCTTATCTGGATTGAGTCTCAGTTTGTTGGTCCTCATCCAGTCCATTACCTTGGCCAGGCACCAGTTCAGGACAGCCACTGCCTCATCTGGATTAGATGTAAATGAAAGGTAGAGCTGGGTGTCATCAGCATACTGGTGACACCGCAACTCAAACCTCCTAATGACCTCACCCAGCGGTTTCATGTAGATGTTAAATAGCAAGGGGGACAAAATAGAGCCCTGCAGAACCCCATGGAACAACTGCCATGGCACAGAGCTATAGTTCCCCAGCACCATCTTCTGGAATCAACTGGCCAGATAGGAGTGGAACTACTGCCATGCAGAGCCTCCTGCTCCTAACCTGGCCTGCCTATCCATAAGGATATCATGGTCAATGGTATTGAAAGCTGCTGAGAGGTCCAGGAGAACCAACAGGGATGTACTCCCCTGTCCCTTTCCCTGCACAGGTCATCGTACAGGCAACCAAGGCAGATTCAGTACCATAACAGAGTCTGAAGGCAGACTGAAATGGGTCTGGATAATCCATTTCATCCAAAAGTGCTTAGAGTTGTCCTGCCACCACCTACTCCAACACCTTGCCCAAAAATGGGATGTTGGCCACCAGTCTATAATTGGCAGCCACCTCTGGGTCCAGGGATGCCTTCTTCAGGATGGGTCTGATCACCGCCTCCTTTAAAGGGGCAGGGACCCGGCCCTCCTTCAGTGAGGTATTAATAACCTCCTGGACCCAGGGACCAATCCTGTGACTGGCTCGGGATTGTAGCCAGGAAGGGCAAGGGTCGAGTAAACAGGTGGTTGGGCATACCATCCCAAGCATCTTGTCCACTTCCTCAGGCCACAATAACTGAAACTCATCCAACAATGATGGACCAGACAGCGCTCTGGACACCTCCCTTTCTGGACACCTCTTGTCCTGGAACTGGATCAACTGTGGGGTCCAGGTCGTGGCAAATCTGAGCAATTTTCTCCTTGAAGTGCTGGGCAAAGTCATCACAGCGGGCTGCTGAGGGTGTCACCACATCTTTATTTTGGCCAGCGTGTGTAAGGCCATGCACCACTCGAAAAAGCTCTGCTGGACGGCACTATGAGGAGGCAATGGAAGCAGATAATTGCCTCTTTGCCACCCTCACTGCCACAGCATAGGCTCGATAGTAAGCACGTAAGTGTGTTCTGTCAGATTCTTCCCGTGATTTTCTCCACCTGTGCTCTAATCATCTCCCAGTCTGCTTCATCACTCACAACTCAGGCATATACCAAGGTGCCGAGAGGGCTCTGCTAGACAGGAGAGGATGCTTAGGAGCAATTGTGTCAATTGCCCTGGTCATTTCCCCATTCCACAAACTTGGCCAGGGCATCAACAGAAGCTTCAGCTTTATCTACCAGAAAATACCCCAGAGCCATCAGGAATCCATCTGGATCCATAAGACTCCAGGGGCAGACTATCTTAATATGGTCCGCGCCCTTCTGGAGGGAGAGATCAGCCCCGAGTTCAAACCTCATGAGGTTATCAATAATATGCTTGCTGAAATTTAACACCCCTCACAAAACAAACAAAAATCATAATGAGGAGAAAGCTACTATAGGCCTTGAAAGCAGCCTAGTAGGGATACGATAAGGAGACTGAGAAAACTTACCTCCACCGTGGTTCGTTCCTTGCTAGTTGAGTCCTAATTAAAAGCACACAGATTGTCCATATGAGAGTCAGGTTAGTGCCTCCAATGTGGTTCATTTAACAGGATGTTTAGTCACTTCCAAAGTGGGAAAGAATTGCCTTTGTGGTATGTTAAACATGAAGCTGGTAAATAAGTTAGAGTCACCAAGGACAATGAAGTTGACATGTATGAGAGCAACCACACTGCTCAGGAGACACTGTGGTCAAGAAAGGGGAGAGCCTAAAGTTTATGGACTAGCAGTTTGAGGCTGATACAGAAAATACAGAGCTTTAAGAGGTGCAAAAATGGTAATCATAACAGGAATAAATGATGAATAGGGGTATTTTCATAAGCATTTCATTAGCAGTATATTTTGGGAGATTTTATTTAAATACTTTCCATTACTTTCAAGCCAAATTTTGATGAAGAAACACAAACTGGTAATTATGAAGTTTGAGAAACATCCTGAATTCAAATAAAAAAACCCAAACAGATGTGTTGATATCTCCTTTCTCTCCCTTAATGAAAACTCATGTTTGACTTCCTGATACAGCCTTACTATAACTGGTATTTACTTCATCATCCTGATTTTACCTGGATCAAAGCATTACTCCTTATGGAGAATTCCCATGCCACAAGCTGATCCATCCTAATAAAGGAGAACAAAATGGTACATTCGAACCTCTATCCCATTATTCTATCAGTTGAGGTGGAAATAAGAACAAAGCCCCTTCCACATAGTATAAAGACATGAGAAGCCTGATGTGGGGCCATGAAACCAACTTCCTGGTACTTATTGTTATAAGCCGCCCCGAGGCTTCGGTGAATGTGGCGGCATAAAAATTTTTCCTCCTCTGCATTAGGCAGCAAAATGCTGTAGGCTGTCCCTGGCTAGTCCTGACCTGTGGAGTCCTCCTTAGCTTTGCACGGGGGAAGCACCTACTTCTCCCCTTGAATACATGCATTCATCATTTGAAGTGGATGCACTTTTTCTGAAGGGAGCTGATTCCCCAAGGAAGGAAAGTGCACTTGGGTGATAATTTCTGGAGTTATCAAGCTTTCTTTCCCCTGGAAACGAGTTCTACAGTGAAGACAAGAGAGTGCTGAAAGACAGTTTGTCTTCTCTTGCAGACTTTACAATGCAATCAATATATGAAAGCACTTTGTAAGAATTTGATATTGGGTGGCTGAGGGTCAGAAAAGCTCCCCCCCACCCAGTTCTTCTGTTGCAATTTCATTTTGTTGATGCCCCATGCCTTTCATGAAGCTGAGAATTCACAATGGAGGGTGTGAAGGATGGTGCTGAACAGCCACGGTCAATCTGGGGTAGTTTCTGGACACATTGGACTGCAATTTCCATCAACACAACCATTGGAAAAAGGTAATTGGCCATGCTATATGGGTATAAGTGGGGGTTGCATATTCCACATGGAACACCACTGTAGGGTTTCAGGTTGGGAAATGTTGGGGTAGTAGATGGCTGAGGGGCCTTTCTTCCTTGGCCCTTACAAAGGAAGGCACCTGGTGAGTCGAAGAGCTGCACGCTCCTGCAGCAAAGAAAGGGCCTTATAACAGGTACTGATGCAAGGGGTATTTGGCTTCAGATATGGGCCCAGTTTTGGGTATGTGTACAGGAGCTGTAGGAAGGCTGAGTGCCAAAGAATTGATGCCTTTGAACTGTGGTGCTGGAGAAGACTCCTGAGAGACCCTTGGACTGCAAAGAGATCAAACCAGTCAATCTTAAATGAAATCAACCTTACAGTTCTTTAGAAGGTCAGATACTGAAAATGAAACTTAAACAATTTGGCCACCCAATGAGAAGGAACAACTCACTGGAGAAGACCTCAATGCTGGGAATGATTGATGACAGAAGGAGAAGGGAATGGCAGAGGTTGAGGTGGCTAGATGGGGTCACTGGCAGTGGGTGTTGGCTTGGGTGGACTCCAAGGGATGTTGGAGGACAGGAGAGCCTGGAGGAAGGTTGTCCATGGGGTCGTGATTGGTTGGGCATGACTTTGGGACTAAACAACAACAAGGGGAGGTGTACTGTGTACATACTTGGAACTGTAGCACATGACCAACACAGGGCCTAATATAGCAGAAAAAGGGCACGGAAGCCCTCTTGTATCATTGCCGCATGTTATACAGATGACTCCTCTACACACGCACACACACATGAAGAGCATAACAGCCTTTTTTTAAGGTGCAACTTTCATGACCATGAGAGACCATTCCCACCTTCATCCTATAGCAATGGGTGGAGTGGCACAGCTGAGCTACTGACAGATTCTTCAGGATTCTTCATGCCTTTATGACATGTCACTTAAGTCTTTCCATTACAAGTTCTGTGGTGAGATAGTTTTCCTAGCCATTGTTATTTCCATCACTCACCTGGAGAGGTTCCATTCAAACACAAACACACCCTGAAATTCTTAGTAGGCTGAAATCTAACAAAAGCCACACACATCCCTTTGTGAGGTTTGGAAAGATGCATATCTCATTTTGTTATCCTAGCTATCTTCCTGTTTCTCTGTCTGTCTGTCTGTCTGTCTGTCTGTCTGTCTGTCTGTCCAAAGAAGGAAGAGGATGCCACAGTTGAGCTGCATCCAGCTGCTTTTTGTTTTTCTTGGATGTTTTTTCCCTAAGTCATATTCCATAGTGTTTTGGTAGGTTACAATGTTATTTCTTCCACAATTGCCTTATAGATCTTGATTTAATCCCTGTGTTATTCCCTAATCATTACATGTTCCTGTTGTTCCTTCTAGAGAGGCTCCTCCATTATTAGCCATGGCTGTGGTTTAATTCTTGCTTTCCTGATGCCAGTATCCAGACCTCCTGATCCAGCCTCTGCTTTGATTCCTCCAGAGCTGAGGTTTTATTTTGGAGGGCCATCATTTCCTCATCAACTTTCTCCACCAGCTCTTGAAATTCCATATGTTCCTTGAAGATCTCTGAAATTTGGTCTTCACACTCATAATGGTAAATATGTTTTGTAGCTTCTTTTTCTGATTCCACTCAAAAGATGTCCTTTTGAAATCTCAGTCTGCTTAACTCCAGGTTGGAGTTCTCTCTTTGCGGGTCATTCACAACTTCTTCTAGTCATTGGAGACCATTTCTTAGCTGTCTCTACTTCTTCCTTCTTTGGTCTTTAAGATTGGTTCTTGGACCCATCACTATCTTTGGAAGCTCAGGTAGACTCGGTGACCAGGAGAACCTTCCTTCAGCTGCAAAAAAATTACCAACTTCACCCCTACCTGGATAGACAGAGCCTTATTACAGCCACACATGCACTGGTAACATCCAGGCTAGATTACTGTAATGCACTCTGTGTGGGGCAGCCTTTGAAGAGAGTTTGGTGAATTCTACTGGTTCAGAATAGGGCTGCAGTTTTAATAACTGGCACTGCTTCATGGGCCCATATCTCTCCAGTTCTTTACAATCTATATTGCTTACCAGTTGTAGCCCAGGGCCAATTTAAAGTGCTTGTTTTCATATTTAAAGCTCTAAGCAGCTTAGGAGCTGGCTGCCCAAAGGACTGCCTCCTCCCATGTAAACTTGCCCAACCACTGAGGTCTGGGCAGGAGGTCCTTCTAAAGTACTCATCCCTTAAAGAGGGAAGAGGGATGGCAAATAGAAGAAGGACCTTCTCAATGGCTGCCCTCCATTTGCGGAATGAGCTCCCCAGAGAAACTCACCTGAAGCCAACATTGCTCTCTTTTTGGCACTAGGCAAAACATTTTTCTTTTCCAGCCATTTGAAGAATAACTTTTAATAATAAATGTTAACAAATTATTTAAATGTTTGTAATAATGTATCATTTTATGGTTGTTCTCCCAAGTGAGAACCTATAATGACCTATTTATTTATTGCTGCTACAATGATAGGGTTTTTAATTTGTTAATATTTTAAAAGGGAATTGACTGTTTTATTTGTTTCAGTGTTTAAATATAGGTGCAATTTTAAACGTTTGAGCCACCCAGAGACTTCACTTGGAGTAGGGGCAGCATACTAACATCTGAATAAATAAATAAGTGTTAACTGCCATCCATCCAAGAGATATCAGTTCACAAACTGGCTCTATTTGTACCATGGTTGGTTGTTGCCTGAACAGGGCTATCAGTTGGGGATTCAAGCTATGGATGCCTGTTAGATTTTTGCATTACTGTTGAATTCCTCACACATACCTAGTTGTGACACTAGTCAACCCAGGAAGTGCCTTGCATATTTATTCTTGATATGGTTACAAAACCATTGCAACTATTCTTTTCCACTTTTGATTTTTTTTAAAATACTACATGCAGGTGAATAAATTATTTAAAAAAAACAGTGGAAAAGTTATCAGAAATTGCAATGTTTAATGGTCAAAATTTTCTTAGCCTGGCTGTTCATATTCCTATGCAATTTGTATATATCCATCTGTGACATCATTATGGCTAACAATGGAAAAAATGACATCATCAATGAAATGACATGTGTTTCCACTGACAATCATATTGAATGGCAGTACAAGCCAATCAAGCTGAGGACAGCTGAAGAAATGCCAGAAAAATTAATCAAATATATTCAGAAAATTGCCAAAACCACAAAGCATATTTCAACATTCTTGAAACAGACATGGAACAAGGCAAGCCATTTGTTCTGGAGGTGAAGTTGCAAGAAGCATTGCTAAAAGAAACTAAGAGAATCAAAAAACATAAACCATGATGAAGCGGCTTATTTCTGAAGCTGTCTGTAGTGGTATTGATTGCTTCCTGCAACAGTATTCCAAGCAATATTTCACATTCACTTCCCAAAAGAAATTTCCTATGAAAATAATACTCAGTGAAATGGGAGGCATCAGAGCTGAATTCACCTACTTCAGTCTACACAGTGACTTTCTCAAAGGGGCAATCAGATCCTTGACAAAAAGCCTCTGAGTACACAAAATAAGGAATTACCCACATCTCCTGCACCAAACAAATAAATCACAATAAGGCATGTTCTCTGATACCATATCATTGTAGTGCAGAAGTGTTTCCTCTTCGCTTTCAAAAGAGTTATTTAACAGTATGGAATCGCAATGCTCTATTTATTGTGTTCTAATAAATGCCTGCAGGGGCAGATGGTGAAGCTGCTAGAGCAAGTGATATGTTCTCACCAAGGCCATTAGCATTTGCTATGACGGGAGTGCCAATTCATACAAAGGAAGTCAAGGTACAAACACATGTTTTTGCTGTGCTTATCCTTGTGGATTTGTAATACAACATATTTTAAAGCAAGTGAATTTATTTATGCTAATTACTAATTATGTTAGCAGTTGTGATCAAACCAGAGAAGACAAATGTGTGGAAACCAATGTGCATCTTCACATTGCCCCATGATTTGGAAACAGTAAGTTCAATCAGGTGGTATATAAATATTTCCAGAATTGTTTGGAGATCCATCCGTGTGACAATGCCCCTGAAGCATGACCCACATAGGCAGCCCCTAGGGATGTAAGATAATGTTGTTTCAGTTTACATCACTTGAAAATTCATAACCTGGAATGCAGACCAAAATGCATATCAGCAAATGCCCAGGTTTTCCTTTGCATTTGTAAAACATGCACTTTTACAAATGATTACTTTACCAATTATCACATAAAGAAATGTATACGTCTCAATGTGTGCTTTTTTTAAAAAAATGGATGCTTTTGTAAATCCTCAGTTTAAAGTGTGCCATTTTAAAAGGATGTTATTTTTAAAAAATCACAATTTTACACTTTAGTCCACGGGGGAAGTTGTGCAATTTACAAAACTGTGCACTTCTGTCATTCAAATGACTCTTCTCCCCAATAAAAAGTATTATGGGTATAATATATGATATATAAATCATATATTTATGATTTATAATAATAAATCATATTATTTATGATTTGCTTTAACTAGAACAGAAATGACTTGAACCATACTTTGAAGTAGTGTTCAGGTATTTACAGTAAGCCTGAATTTCCCTGTTTCTCTAATCTCAAGAACACTGGTTTTGCGGATACAAATGTTTGAATGCCCCCTTGTGTTAAATGGGAAATAAAAACAGCAAAAAACCTTTTCCACCAATTAAAATAATTAAAAAGTTGTACTTTATTCCTGTATTGGCTTTATATTGACAGCAAGATTGTTTTGTCTTGTAACACCAGGGAGCATGGAGAGAGGAAGATCGGTCATCCCAGCTCCCAGTTGCTTCTGTGCTATGAAGGCTGAGAGTCAGGGGTTTCTTGCATCTCACCAAACCTGGGGACTCAGGGTTCAGTCCATCCAACCTATTCCCCAGCTTTGAGCCAGACCATCAAACAGGCGGTTAACCAAGCAGAAGTCTCTGGATTTAGTCCCAAGCCTTCTCTGGAGGAAACACGAAGAACTCTTGACTTAAGTGTTCAGTTTCTTTACAAAGGAGAAAATGGAGGGGGTGGGGAGGTAAATGGCTTACTAGAACCAGAGTGAAATATGCAAACAAAATCTCAGGAGGGAAGTACCAACAACTTTTAACACCCATATCTATACACCTAGGCCCAGACCTTTCATGGAACAGGATGCCAGAAGGCAATGCTCCAAGTCACAAGTCAAAAACAAGATGAAAGATGAGCATAGAAGACATTCAGAGCTCCCTTCATTAATGCTCAAGCCCTATCAGCTCCAAGAAGCTTCTTACAGAAAGGTTGTTTTGTTTTTGATTCAAGCAAGTACTCAAGATTAGATTTTTTCATCTACAATCTGGAATGGCAGAGTCTATTCTTCCACTTTCAAATTCACTCATTCCCAACTCATTCTGCTACCTTACTCCTATGTTTCCATAGGATTGCATGTATCTAGTTTGTAGCACACATTTTAGCAAAAGACAAACAGGAAAAAAATGCTACATCCTAGCCTAGTTTCTCATTTAGAATATATGATGAGACCCGAGCTATGCCTAAGTTGACTCTTTTCTTAAGATGCTTGCATGTGTTTATTCAGAAGTTCTGAATTTATTGAGTAGTGAGTTCTATACCATTTACTCTCAGGTATGTGTATAAGATTACAGCCTTATCTGCCTAAACACATAGCGCTTGCAGACTGATTTTCCTTCCATCTCTTCCATTCCTCCTATCCGAATAGTCAAACTGGGGCAAGAATAACGTCAGCCTAGAATTCTCCCATTGCTGATCACACAGAGAGATTCTTTATGAGCTCACCTGAAGCTGAGGAGTGAGCATACCACATATGTGCCCATCAAATGAAACTTCGACTGTGTTCTGAAACCTATGGAATTCCAGGCATACCTTTGCTGGATCAAAGCAGTCCAATCTAGTTTGGGCTTGTGTTTCCTTTTAGAACACATCCAAATGCCCTTGAAAACTCTTGATGGTACTCACCAGTTTGCTACTGGTGAATACTGAAGATAGAGATTAATCTAGCTATCAGGGTTAACATTGAACTATGCTTCCATTAATCCCCCAGTATACTACTGAAAGTGAAAAGGATTGATATGTAAGATCTTCATGGCACACATCAAAATAGCTTTGAAATACGCCATACTACTTCCTTCCCTCACAGAATCAGGAGATATCTCAGTTTGTTTACAAGTCAGTACAAATTCTCTACAGAAAAAAAACAAAAATGGATGTATTATTCCTCTGTTGATTTTGGAAAAAAAGAATAAAGGGATTGCTGTTGCAAAAATATCTGATGGAGGAAGAAACAACCCATCCTCAAAAATAAGGTTGTGCAAATCAGGAATCAAAGTTCTCTGAATTCCAAGTCCCTATTAGGACTTTTTCCATGAAGACCTGTGCACATGTTTACGCATATTTTCCCAATTGGATTCATCAAGTATGGACATATTTGTAAGGCATCCATTCTTCCTATACTGATCACAGCATGTTTGTGTTCATTATTCAAATACACTTATGCAAACAGATTCCTTTTGATTTGTGATTTGCAAGAGCAGAAATGCACAGACTTTGACCATAGATTGTGTAAGAGTCCATGTTTCACCTGAAAGGTAAGAACTGGGTATGTCCTGATCAAAATCAAACTGAAATCAATTTATCATGTATTACTAATAAAAGACTGACTTTCCTCAATGCTCTTCAGAAGTGGGTTGTTCTCTGCCCTGATGACTGTCTTGTTGTCAGGGCGAGGATGGAGGGAAAGGAACAAGCTTCACTTCAGCTCAGATTTTCATCTGAGACATGGAAGGCATTTTTTGGGGAATGGGCATCATAAGCTCACTTCTTTAAGGCAAAAGTCCCCAAAGCTCAAGGCCTGCCATCCAACACCTCTAGTCCCACCTCTGGTTTTCTTAAGAAGTATTTCCATCATCTTTAGGGGGATGCGTTCCTAAGGGCACAACCTCATAGGCATGAGTGTAACCAACAAATATCTCTCGCACTCTACATTGGTAGGAGTGACAGAGGCAAAGGTTTCAAAGGCAATCTTCTAGCAATGGCCACTCAGAAGGGAGAGAAGGAATCCACATGTTCCGGAATGTGGTTGCTCTAGTTTCCTCCCATCTCCACCCCATCCTTGTCCCCTCTAAACCCTCTCCAAGCTCATTTTTCCAATGTCGGAGAGCAGCAAGAGTGGTTCTTCCTGGGCAAACTGGCAGGGAAGGGAAGTGGGGATACTTCTGATGCTCAGAACCAGCATCAGAGTGCTGACTTCATACCTTAATGATTTTATGCCCTTTCAAGTTCTGTATAAGTCTCCCTGAGCCAGCATTCTTCTTCTTTTTGTTTGATTTCAAACTATTCGTTCTGAACCCTGTCAATTGAATATGTCCTCCATTTTGCACAAACTAATCTCTGTATGCTGGTGCATACTGATTGTGTCATTTGCATGAAGACATGCAGCCTGGTTTTCTAGTGGCAAGAGAATACATACAAATGAAAATGAAAGACCAATCCCTTCTGTTATTTGACATCTGATTGTGATAATACCAAGAAGGAAAGAAACTCAAATGGAAGTCTAAAATGCAATAAGCAACCAAGGTCATATGGAATTGAGCTTAAAACCTTGCTTACATATATAGAAGGAATATTAGTTGTCATTACACTAAGCTGAGTGTGCATTGCGTTATGATACAGAAGCCTCTGTGTTTAGACGTTCTGTGTATCCAACACCCAGGCAAGTTGCTGTCAGCAGGGAAAATGGAATGAGAGAGATTATTTTTGCCTGTCCATCTTCAGCTAGTTAGAGTACACTGGACTGGGGCAGGAGAAACCACAAAATCCCTCCCCTGACAGAGTTCTCTGAGGCTGCATTTGTGGCCTCAGGAAGAAGCAGGCGTGGTACCTTCTGTGGCAGGTCTGAGTGGGTGGGGATGGGTCTAGATGAGCGATCCAAAAACAGAGACCCCCTTCGGAGGTTTTAGCTGTGTCTCTGGCCTTGGAGAGACTCCTGTGGTCTCTAGGGTGCTCTACTGAGACAATGGAATTGCCCTCTAAGACCTTTTGCAGAAGGCAAAGCAAGCACATACCGACTGTTTCTCACAATGCTATCAAGAGATCTTAAAAATGGTCAGCCTGATACTTCACTTCCTGTGTTCATTCTCTGCTTGAGTATTTTCATAAGCTACCAAATGTGTACTTTCATTTCATGACTTAAGTATGAGTACCTGTATTCTTTTCTCCAAAATGCAGATAGTGTGGATTTTTCCAATGAACACATTTTGTGAATATGACTGGAAAGTAGTTACTCGTAACATGTAAGCATTGTCTGAACAATGAACATGTATTCATGTTCAGGGGCAAAAAAGGCACAGCTTCTGGTACTTCATGGACTGAAACCAAATTCCCCTGGATGGTGAAGATGCTTGTATGCTGGTTTATACAGCAGCCAGTTTTGGTAATAGGTCAACACTATGGGGTTTTAATTCCAAATCGTGGTAAGGAAGCCCTGGCAAAAATAAGAGCAAGGCTGTTTCCCAGCTCTGTCAGATGGTTTACTGGAGTGACTCAAGACTAGTCCTATGTTGTCCTCCTTTGTAGGGCCAATGCATGAAGAGTAGAGTAAGGAAGCATCTCCTGGTCCTACTTCCAGCATCTGTGGGTTTAGCCAGTGGCCTCTCTGACCAACTCAACTACTCATGATAGAAACATAGAAACAAAGTGAGTTAGTAGGGGCCTCACAGGCCATCTAGTCTTATCCTTGGCTCCAGCCAGCTCCATTCATGTAATCCCCAACATGTGATGATCTGAAGGGGCAGCTGCCTGTATTTGCATAGACTTGTCTACTTAACTGGAACCCTGATCACACCAGTCACCAAACTGCATGACAGCATTTATATGAATACAGCCAGCTCCTCATCACCAAATGCATGCAAGTCAGTGGGGTAAAGCCAGCCAGGCTCAATGATAATAGCCAAGTGTCCAAAAGATGGGACAGGGCTAAGTGGCATGGCCTGCTACGAATTCTCCATATATTAGCCCCTCATGTGAAGGAAACATTGGTCCATGATCTATGAATATGAAGAACCAACTCAAAAGTTCCCAGTTGCCATCTTGTCTCATAGCCATGAACTAATTGAAGTGGCCTTAGGCAACCCATGATGTATTTAGAAACATATAAACATAGAAATAGAGTGAGTCAGAAGGGGTCTCCTGGGCCATCTAGTCTGACCCCCAGCTCCAGCTGGCTCCACTCATGACATGCCTACCATAATAGAAATTTTTCACCCCAATCTCCAATAGAGGATTGATAAGCTGCATGGTCAACAGTATAAGTTCCTGTTGACCACAGCACAATCATTGCCTTCTTCAGTCCTTGCCTTTCTCATTTGTTTCTGGTATTTTAGGCCACCTTACATGACTCTTGTGAAGAAAAAATGCTATTGTTCCACTTCAATGCAATCCTTTGATTTTTGGAGGAAGGGTAGGATAATATGTAGTAATGGATAATTATTGTACTGAACTGCCTTATAGACCGTGTGTGTGATCTAAGGGCAACACAGTTGAAGGCTTTGAGCAGTGCTAAAAATTGAAAGAAAGTGTGTGATCTCACTTCCTTCTGACTTTAGAGGGGAAAAGTGGTCCTCAACAGCTTACTGGAACAGTCTCTTTGTGGTGACACTATTATGCATCGTCAATGACTCTGAAGAGACTGGGTCAGAGAGTTTATGGTTTGTCAAAAATAGCCAAGTTTCTTTTTTGGCTCATATCACATTAATCATCATCAACAGGTCAAAAGTTGATGGGGTTGTAGCTTCAGTGACTGCAGCATTTTAGCCTTCTACTACTAAATCTTTCAGATGAACTTGTTATATTTCCTCTGACCTTCTGCATAGTTTTTAATGTGCTGCCTTCCTCTTTTAGCTCTTGCCCATTGGCAAAAACCTTTCTTCCTTGCAAATTAATGAAATGTCTGGAGTTGGAAGCATGTGTCCATTTCAAAAAATAATAGTTGTAAGTAGCAACACTTATACAATGAGGAATTCCAAATGCATCCCATTGTGGTAGTCATGGCATAAAACCCTTTTGTTTGATTTTCTGTATTTTCTATATTTATCCAGCTTTTGCTTTACAATTTTGCTTACATGCACGAAAGCTTCCCTCTATTTTAAATACATTATGGAGAAGGGAAGGAAAAAGGGAAAAAGAGAAATAATGGCTATAGGGGTAGGGTGCAGAAAGGCTTCACTGTTTTTACTGCACTGAGAAAAAATCAAATAAGCTTTTGCTAATAATCACAACAACATGGGGATGCCACTTCAAAAGTCAACGGGTCTCTCTGGCTTGGAATGCTGACCTGATAATTCTCTTCAGACAGGAATGCAGACTGGCGGTGATCGCATACCCATTGACCTTGGGGTGAAATGATCCCTTTCAACTGAATGGGGCTTATTTCTGTAGCTTATCTAAAAGCCAGAGGACAGGATTTCACACAGATGCAGTCCACAACAGTACCTATGTGGTGACTTTTCTACTCCTTCCTGGCTGTCGATCATCATCTATGTCCACGTGTGTGTGTACTCCAAGTGATTTCTGCACTCAAACACAACTAGAAATCCTTCATCCTACTCCCCACTTTCCCTTATTTCTTCGCTATTTTAACAATTATAAAATAGCAATTACAAGCCAAATCTTAATTAAAAAAACGTTAAAATAATCAATAAAAGACAATTAAAATGCAACTATAAAAGATATAGACATCACCCAACCAGTTCAATACCCCTTCAGAAGCAAACCGGCTTACATGTCAAAGGCCTAACTGAAAAAAAAGGTCTTTCCCTGCTGGGGGAAACTCCCTTTCCTACACCTCTCCATCAAAAACTTTGCAGGTGTCTTGCCTGGAGTCCTCTACAACATATGACATATCTATACAGGTTGGCCAGAAAGCACAGGGAGAGGAAAGGGAAAGCAAATCCTAACCCTAACCCTCTCCCCAGTTTGAGGATATCTTTTCTACAGTAACAGTTGTATTTATCCTTCTGTCACCATAGCTTTCTTTCTCAGGGCCACCAGAAAAATAGTCCAAAGAGAAATGGGATGGAGCGAGAATATATGTTTCTTTTTGATAGCCTCTATACCTTTGATAGCCTCAATCTGCTTTTGCATAAAAAAGCCCCATCTTCTGAAACACTCTCATTGGTGCCTTTGCACAAATGGAGTGAACTGCATCATTTGAAACTTTCAATTTGCACAAATAGTACATTTTGCACACATTTCCTTTTGTGTTTCAAAAATGTGCCATCTTACAGATGTAAGTCTGTAAACTAGCTAAAGTTGCTCTGCAGTACAGGACTAACTGGCATCTTAGGAGTAGTGCAAAGTAGTAATTTTACCCCTCCACCACACACATATACACACAAGAATTCTCACACATTTCTACCCACACTGAGTCCTTTTCAGTGTCACATAAAGAGACTTTTCATTTTTAGTTTATTTTAGTCCCTCAGTTTTATTATATAAACATTGTGAAAACTTTACTGCTGATTTTACTGCCATTTTTACTTGAATTTTATTCTATTTTAAACATTTAACAGTTTTTTATTAGATTGAACATGTTGTATTTTATGGTTTTGGTTTCTGTGAAAGAGAAAATCCAGAGAACTTTGCCCATGTGGTGGTACAGAATTCTAATAAATGCTTCCACCTCTTTGGAAACCTGGTGGCCTTGATTTCTTCTATGCCCGCAAATGTTATCCAATTTTGTCAACTAGAGAAATGTGTAATAAATGGAAAACCTTTTATTTTAGTTCTCCTATAGTTCAGGCATGAAAGTTCACTTCCTGAGCCCCAGCCACCAATCAGTCTGACCTAAATCTGACCATTTCCTCTGAACTAAATCTTATGGTCAGTGCACACCCTTGATAGTCACAATGTAGGAAGGCACTTTCTATCTTGCATCCAGGCCTTGCATTCATCTAGTTCAGTGTTCCCTAATCTGAATGACAATGGCTCCTCAGTTTCCAGGAAGAAAGAGAACTTACCCAGTCTTGTTTCCTGGTCCTTTCAATTGGACATTTGATGGTCAGAAACTGGAACAATTTATTTGTAAAGCAGATGCTTTGCTACTCAACTACTACTTCCTTTCCAGCCTTAGCTTGCCCAGGTAAAGTCCCCACCTCGCCTAAGCACATGTATGACCCTACTAAGAAACCAATCATCTCTCTTTGTGGGTGGAGCCACAAGTGTATATTGCATTCGCCTGAGGCTTCAGCGAATGGGGCGGCATAGAAATTTTCTAAATAAATAAATAAAATATCACAACCCAAATAAAGTTCCAATCTCTAAGGTAGCCCAGTGGGTGTGAAAGCAGCAGGAAACTGAAACAAAGCTTTTTAGTTCCACCCCCAGAAGCCCCCGACAGGTAGCTATCAATTGCAGTCAGGTCAAGAGTGGAGGGAAGGTGAACAGGCAACTGAAAGAGATCAGCATATTCAACAAGTTCTGTTTGAAAGCAGAAGGCACGGCTTGGTATGTTGGAGGAATTTACAGTGAACTCAAGTGAGTCTGAATTTCTAAGAATCCAACCCACAGATTCAGTAGCAGAACAGCTTTTCTGGAATAATACCAATTCCATGGAGTAACAAACCACCTTTTTATTTTACTTTCTATGATTTTATGCAAATTTAGTTGTATAAAAACCCAAACCATAATAAGCATCGACTAAAAATGTGCATTTCCTCATGGGAATGGAAATAGAAATTTAGGAGAGATTTGCATTTTGGGGGTGAATTACACATTTTGCAAAATCCAGTTCTGTCAATTAGTAGCCAAAGGCATAAAAGATACCTGGCGATCTGTGAAACAGGCAAAAGAGGTTCTGCAACATCAGCACCTCCCTTGACATGTCCTGGGAGCAGTATAATTTAGGCTGGGTGAGGCATCTGTTTTGTACAAGCTGTTGTCAGATAGGAGAATTGTTAGTAGCAGGACTGACAGAAGAGGATGTATGACCAGTCTGTGTTTGATTGGAACAAGGGTCAACTGAGAACGCCATTCCCTTTCCAACAGTAGCCAACTAGATGTTGCAGAGCATCTCATAAAGACAGCAAGATGGATATACCATCCATCATGGCTTGCCACCAGCTTTGAGTAGTCAGAAGGACAGCCACCCAGGGATAAAACAGGCTGTCTCAAGTTTTGCTTAGAATGGTCAAGGAACTTCCCTGTCCTGACTTATTCTGGGCTAGCTAGCTCATCAGTACAATGGTGAATTTTTAAATCATGTATGTATTACATATATTATTTTCATACACTTAAAATGTAACACATATTATATTTTGCATATTAATTACATATTAAGTCATTTCATGACAAATGCTGAGCTTTTAAATTTTATTCAAAAATGTATGTCTGAAAATTGTCATGCTTTTTGATGTTGATGTTGTATTGCATTTATATCCCACTTCTTTTCCTCATATGAGGAGCACAAGGAAGCTTGCAGAGCTCCATTGTATCTTTACAACATGAGGCCCATGAGGGTCTGTGGCTGACCCACTGAGCTTCGTGGCTGAGTAGGGGGTAGAACCTGGATCTCTCAGGTCTCCAGTCCAACCCTTTAACCACCACACCACACTGGCTTTCAGATACTATATTTATTTCCTAGCTTTAATTCATGTTGTTATTAGAAGTGGTATGCATTGATCTCTGATTGCTTCTAGCCATTTCCCCTTAATTCACAGCCTGGGGATGTACATTGCTAGAAACTCCAGTCTATTCAAGTCTCATGGGATTAACCAACATTTCTATTTCAATCAATGGTGGTGGACCATTGTGGGATTTCACATGTTTTAAAATGTCATTTTTTTATGTTCTGACATTTGTACAACTGGTAGTTTGTGCATAGTTTGGGGATCTGGAAACTTGCAGAAATGGGTGCCTTTAAGAAAAATAGCAGTCTTTCATAAGCATGCCAAATGTGAGTCCACCTGTCCTTTGCATAACTTTCCAGAGGAGAATTCCTCTCTACATACTGCTTCAGTTATTTCAGTACTTGCAAAGGAACTTGGCAATTCCATCCTCCCTTTCAGCATTAGTTTACAGTGTGTCCACTATTTTTATTTATGTACTTATTACTTAAAAATATTTCTTGCCCAACTTTCAGTGAAGAAACCCTCCCAAGGTGATGTACAAGAATAAAACACATAAAACTAATACAGTATTAAAGGCAATTAAAACACAGTAAAACTCTAGGAACACAATAACAACAATTATAAAAATGAATAACAAAAAAGCAACAGCAGTAATCATAACAAGAGAAGTTCAAGGTAAGCAAACACTTTTTTTCTTAAAATGCTGCAGTGATGGATCACGACAGATTTCTGCTTCATCCCCTCCATCCCAGGCAACATGGCTGATGGTCAAGAATCCTGAGAGATGTTTCTCATACATCACTTATTCCAGAAGTTCAGACGATTGAAGAAAAAGCCTTTTATCACGCAGTCACCCACTTTCTTTCACAGGTTGGCAAATGAGAATGGCCTCTGTTTCTGGTCTTAAAATGCAGACAAGCCAAGCAGATGCAGGTGATCTTTTAAGTAATTTGTTCCCAACCCATTTAAGGCTCTAATGATCAAAACAGCTCTTTAATTTGGGCTCAGCAACAGAAACTAAATCAAAAGACTGTACAATGTTGATGAACGGTTACGCATATTTGCTTGTTTCCAAAGGGCAAGGCTGAAAAACAGGGACCTGCTGATGACATGCCAAGCTGAAGCCCAATCTTACTGTTATGAAGCAAAGATCTGCCAATACATATCATTAGGGGTTTTTTTTTTTAATGGAACCATTGGTTATGATCATTTATTGTTTTATTGTTTGGTTCTCTAATTTCAGGAGGCAACAGATGTTTTTCATCATCTCCTTTCCCATAAAATATGTAATTGCTGAACAGCAATTTGGAAGAGAAGACAGTATTCAACAAGTCATTATCAAACTGCTGAAGAAAGCTATTTTGAAAACACAAAAGCATGGCTCTTCTAAGTCAATGTACATGACAATTAGCAAGATAAAGCTTTCAATCTACATCATATTTCTTCCTTTTTTGTTGTTGTTTCCTGTTGTTTCCATCCCCCTTCTTCAGCAGCAAAAGTATCATTTTCTAATCTGGCATTTGTATTTTGTTCTGCAACATTCCAGCTCTAACAACCAAATATAAAAATGACAACCTTCCCTCCACCCCCTTTTTTGTTCTCGAAGAAGATTAAGAAATAGCAATACATTCACCCTAATGAACCAGTTCAGTCCATGTTTTATTCATCAAGTGAGCCACTCTCATGGCATCAGCAGAAGCTTTAGCAGGGGAAGGAAGGAATTTGAGTAGTTTGCTCTTGCCTCATGGTGGACCTGGACTAGGATGCAAAAGAGCTTAGTGGGCAATCAGCTATATCACACAGCAATTCTGTCAATTCAGAGCAAAGGTAATTGAGAACTGCAGGCATTACAATAAATAATTGGCAAAGTACCACAGGCCAGTGAATGGGGGGGGGGGGATAACAAATTCTGAAAGCTGTTGTCCTGTGCATTTGGGACACCTTTTGTTTACTTGACATTCGGTGCTGCATGTTTTACAGACAGGATAAAGCATGTTGAGGTTTCATGAAAGAGCAGCAGGTGGGGAAAGCACAGAAAGTATTATATGGCATGCAATTCCATTTCCTTATAAATTCAGCTTTTTTCCGGTCAGTTTTCTAAATCAGCCATCCTAAACCTTGTGATTTGAGAACGAAAAGTAATATATACATATTGCAAAAGTAATCAATTCAACCCCTTCATGGATTACTGCCTTTTTGTGGCGAAGAGGCTTGTGTAGCTCAATGAAGCTATGAGCTATGCCATGCAGGGGCACCCAAGAGGGACAGGTCATAGCAGAGAGCTCTGACAAAACGTGATCCACTGGAGAAGGAAATGGCAACCCACTCCAGTATCTTTGCCATGAAAACCCCATGGACAGTACCAAAAGGCAAAAAGACATGATGGTGGAAGAAGAGCCCCTCAGGTCGGAAGGTGGCCAATGTGCTACTGGGGAAGAGCAGAGGGCTAATATTAGAAGTGGCAGAAAGAATGAAGCGACTGGTTCAAAGCCGAAAGGACACTCAGTTGCTGATGTATCTGGTGGTGAAAGTAGAGTCCGATGCTACAATGATCTGTACTCCATAGGAACCTGGAATGTAAGATCCATGAATCAAGGCAAGCTGGATGTGGTCAAACAAGAGAGGACAAGACTGAACATCGACATCTTAGGAATCAGTGAACTAAAATGGACAGGAACGGGTCAATGTAATTCAGATGACCATCAGGTATACTACTGCAGGCAAGAATCCCTCAGAGGAAATGGAGTAGCCTTCATAGTCAATAAAAGAGTAGGAAAAGCAGTACTGGCATACAATCTCCAAAATAACAGAATGATCTCAGTTCAACAATAGGACAAACCATTAAACATCACAGTAGTCCAAGTTATGCCCCAACCACTGGTGCTGAAGAGGCTGAAGTTGACCAGTTCTATGAAGGCCTACAACACCTTCTAGAATTAACACCCAAAAATGATGTCCTTATCATCATGGGGGATTGGAATGCTAAGGTAGGAAGCCAAAAGATAACTGGAAAAATAGGCAGGTTTGGCTTTGGAGTTCAAACTGAAGCAGGGCAAAGTCTGGCAGAATTTTGTCAAGAGAATATGCTGGTCATAGCAAAGACTCTTTTCCAACAAGCCAAGAGATGACTCTACACATGAACATCACCAGATGGTCAACACAGAAATCAGATTGACTATGTGCTCTGCAGCCAAAGATGGAGAAGCTTTATACAGTCAGTAAAAACTAGACCAGGAGCTGACTGTGGCTCAAATCATGAGCTTCTAGTTGCAAAATTTAGGCTTCAATTGAAGAAAGTAGGGAAAAGCACTAGGCCTGTCAGGTATGACCTAAATCATATTCCTGGTGAATATACAGAAGAGGTGACAAATAGATTTAAGGAATTAGATGTGTTAGACTAAGTGCTAAAGAACTATGGATGGAGGTTTGCAACATTGTACAAGAGGTAGTAACTAAAACCATCCCAAAGAAAAAGAAATGCAAAAAGCAAAATTGGTTTCTGAGGAAGTTTTATAAATAGCTGAGGAAAGAAGGGAAGCGAAAGGCAAGGGAGAAAGAGAAAGATACACCCAAAAGAATGCAGAATTCCAGAGAATAGCCAGAAGAGATAAGAAGGCCTTCCTAAATGAACAGTGTAAAGAAATAGAAGAAAACAATAGAATAGGAAAGACTAGAAATCTCTTCAAGAAAATTGGAGATATGAAGGGAAAGTTTCATGCAAAGATGGGCATGATAAAGGACCAGTCTGGCAAGGACCTAACAGAGGCAGAAGAGATTAAGAAGGGGTGGCAAGATTACACAGAACTATACAGAAAAGATCACTGGAGATGAGCCTAATGCTGGGAACAACAGATGGCAAAAGAAGAAGGGGACGGCAGAGAATGAGGTGGCTAGATGGAGTCACTGAAGCAGTCGGCGTGAGCTTAAGTGGACGATGGAGGACAGGAAGGCCTGGAGGAATGTTGTCCATGGGGTTGCGATGGGTCGGACACTACTTCACAACTAACAACAACCACCAATTCAGTTGTTTCCAATTTCAACCCTTTCGCAGTCAGCATGACTAATGGTTAGAAATCTTGAGATGCTACCCTAAGTGATTGGGAAGACAACAGGTTGGGGATTCATGGAGCAATATACCTGGAGAAATCTTAGATGCTGGGAGAGTTGCCAAAGAAGATTCCCAGTTGTGGGGAAATGATACTTCAGAGTACTTTAAAGCACCTTACCCCTTTCTATAACCAGTGGAGAAGGAATGATTAATACAAAATAAGACACAAAGGGCAGTATCTATTTGAGCAAGAGTGCGAATATACATTCCATTGCATTAGCAATGTTCTACAAATGCTGTTGCAAGTTTGGAAATATATGGACTTTGCAGATTTCATGTGAGTCTGTTTGTTCTGGAAAGTGCGCACTGGACAAACCTGACGTAAAATGAAACTGAAACAATTTCTCATACATTCCTCATTCTCTTCATAGCAACACCTCCCTTAACTAGAGAACTGAATATATAGCAGAATATGACATTAACCCTATTAGAATATCCACCCCTGAACACAGACTTAGCCTTTGTGGAAGGTCTGAAACAGAAATACTGATCTACATGTTTAGGCTTCTCAGATGTTTTGGAATGAACCTAATGTTTTGCTGTCAAACCAATACATGACCCAAAACTCAGCTATCCTTAAAATGTGGACTTCTGCACATTTTGCAATAGAGCTTGTCAATCAAACGAGGTATACTAAAATGTGCAAAATCGGAAGAGGGACACACAAAAATGCATGGATTTAAAGAAAAGCACACAAGCATGCACAGTAATTTTCAGGCACACTTTCCTAGAAAGAAAAAACTCAAACTTTGGCATAAACTAAACATAAGATGAGAGGCGTGGGTGAGGAACCAGGGGAAACCAAAATTGACAGATCTGGGCACTTTCTAAATAAAAGATGCCTTTGACAAATGCAGAGTTTTGAATCTAATCATCTGAGGATTATTTCATTTAAAATGATTTGGCCGCGCGACCCTTCCCAGTGCTGCATAGGGTAAGCTTGCCTGGGAGACGTTGCCTCACTTCTGTCCCTGGGGCTGGCTGTAGCTTCTGCTTTTTCTCCCCATTGCTACTCCCTCCTTCACTGACAGGGTAAGCCAATGGGAAGGCAGGCAGGGGCAGCCCCTGCTTTGCCATGTCACCACTGGGGCTGCCTTGGCAAGAGAAAGAGCTCAGGGAGGTGGAGCAGGTGAACAACCAGGCTGCGATTGTGAGAATGAGGAGAAAGATGCTTCTTCCCAGTGGCCCCCTGCTGTGGCCCAAACATGCCAACTTTCCGTCTATTCCTGAAAAGCAAACCCGGCCACCATTCCTGCACAGCTAAAGGTCACATCAGTAGGGTGCTATTGAGAGAAGAATGGTCCCGAAGTTCCCCACCAGACAGGGGAATCGAATATCATTTACATGTTTTAACACTATGGGACTTTTCCAGGAAAAAAAGGTGAATTCTTTCTGGCCTGACCCCAGGAATTCTCCTAATTCCTCATTTTGCCGAGAAGAACAGAGGCAGCCCTGTCCCTTTTATGCTGTAAGGATGGGCAGTAAGCAGACCTGAAGTGGCAAATGGCTTCAAACACAGCCATGGGATCAGAGGAAAAAATAAGGTGGACTCACACACTGCCTAGAGTCTCTGTCTGTAGTACCAAACCTTCAGCTTAATTCAGACAAACCCATTTCTGAAATAACCCTTACGCCTAATTACACAGCATGATGTCGAAGAGCCATTGTCTCTCTTGCCAGTTGGTGGCAGGCTAATTGTACAGGCTTTGCTTCTTGACTTGAAGGGGCTGATTGTCCTCAATACGCTTCAGACACATGTCACTGATGGGAGTGGCCTTGTTATTCTTCCCGATTTGATTCTGCCAAGCCGCAGTCTGGTCCTAAATAAAGAACCCAATTAGAATCTGCATGGGAGAAGCAGTGATGTTTCTAATTGCCTGAGTGTGCATCTGTTAATGCTGAAAGGCATGCCATCAGGCTTGCTTTCAGGAGACTGCTGAAAAGCTGGATTTCCAAGTCCCCAGTGCACAAAAAGGAGAAAGGGGGGATTCAGAGATGTGCAGCACAATGGCAAAAGGTACCTTTGAATGTTGCCTTTGCCACCAAAGATCCACCTTTGAATTGTCCCCATGGGGAGAGCACGGTAGTGATCTTGAAGTAAATTGAAAGGAGAGAACCCTTGCAATGAAGTGTGTGAAGTATACATATGACTGTCAAATGCTGCAGCACAAAGTTTTGTCTTGTTTTGATACAAAGTTCTATCCGATGGGAAATATAATTTTAGAAATGAATCTTAGCAGGCCATCAGATTTTAAACAGACTCTGCCCCCCAGCCCCCACAAACTTTATCTCCTTTAGAAAGAAACTGACAGGCACTTTTTAAAAGTGTGCATTTTTCTTGGTGTTCCGGAAGGTTATCCTTTAGATTGATTCTAGGTTCTGTGAAACATTGATAACAGCCTGACAGAACTGACAAGCTTGCATGCTCTCTGTGCGTGCATGCATGTTTTGTTTTCTTGGATGAGGAAACCAGCACACCTGGTCAAGTGTTTTATTATGATTTCTTTTCCCTGCTAAATTATGGGGTGGGGTACTTATAATAAAGTGGGCTATAAAAAGATACATCAATGTGATAATCAAGGCTTGAGGGGTTCAGAAAGATTCTGTCCAAGTTCATACATTCAGCTCAAGGTGGTGATGGAACATCACAGGGCAGGAACAATATGAGTTCTCCCACTTCTCCATGAATGGCCCCTGAGCACACATGCAGAGGGCTAGTTTATGTGAACTGTTGCTGCTTTTTTGAGGGTCATCCGCATGAGAGAAGGGATACCGGTCTTCCACCACAGTGGTCTACTTCCACTACCAGGTCTTTGTCTTCTAGTTGGACTCCACATTTTGCCCATCAGAATCAACGCTGTGAGATGGTGTGGACAGAAATCAAGAGAGGAAGCATGGCATTAGTCAGGACTGTGTGTGTGTGTGTTGTGTAATAAACCTGAACAGTCTACTTAGTCTTATCAAAACAGTTTTAACCTCTCTTAGAGTAACCCATCATGAACATTTCTGGAACAAACTTGCTGGCTGCTGCTGCCTGTTGACTCAGGGGGAAGGGTGTCTAATTCTCTCCTGTCCCACTAGCTGTTCTCTTCAGTCACAGGGTTTGCTTTGCTGTGTTAGGCTCAGGCATGTCCCATTGACAGGACTCACACACATGTTGGGCTGGTGGCAAAGACCAGCACCTGTGCTGCAGAGGGTCCTATACTTTGCAATCAGAATCTGATCGGCTGTGGTCCTGAAGTGGGCAGAACCCAGTTCAGTAGTGAAAACTCCAGGACCTAGGAATTTGGCAATGCTGAACTACTCATGTAACAGCAAGAGGAAAGGAGACTTCCTTTGGTTCAATCAGCCTGCCAAATGGAAGAACAAATGTGAGCTTATCTCTGTCAGTTTTCTCAGAGGAAAGCAGGAGGGGGCATGTGTTGCTCCCATCCAGCTGCTAGTTTTTGATAACGAATGCCATGCCTATAATTACAAAAGTGAACCGACAGGAAGAAACTAGCAGAAGTGGTGTTGTGTTTCAAGATGTGTCACACTGGTTGAAATGTCAACTCAAGAGTGCCATAGGGCGCATTTATAGGCTAAAATCTCCTGTTGATTAGATTATCACAAGATGTGTTATTGCCATCCCACCCTAACTCTTAACCCAATGGGAACCTTTGCTGAAAACATAATATTTTATTTTAAATTAGTATTAGTATTTTGCTATGGATTGTGTATCTTCATTTTGCCCAGTAGCGCAGAAGTGCTGCTCACTTGGACTAATCACTCTTGAATTTTTCTATGCCTTGACCCATGTCGTGTGCAATATCAGAGCGGAGGCAATGGTAATCTCAATCTATGTTTGTGAGCTTACTTTGAATTTATTCATGAATGTATGTTTTGATTCTTGGATTGGATAGGCCCAGAGCCAAGCAGCATGGAGGCGCCAATGTGCAAGCTATAGTCATCTGAATCTCTGCCTGTGTGGCTATATCTAGGACTTTTTCTAAAACGCTTCCCCATGATTGCCTGGGATGGTTTGTAGCAGGGGCAATTTTAGCTCTTGCTCTGCATTCAGAATCATAGGAAATAAGAATGTACAGGGACTATGCATGGGAGTGGGAATCTCTCAGATTCCCTGAGCTTAGCGCCTTGGACTCTGGTTCACTTTGCTGTGGACCAGATTCCAAGTTTCTAGCAAGTGTGCCCAGTGTTCATGAGGCACTTATTACGAATTGCGCCTCACATGTTGTGTGAGCAGCACCCCTCTTCTGCTCTTGGTGCTGCTGCCAGTACCTGGGAACAGGAGGAGGTTGGTCGCTGGCATTGCTGGGAATGGTGCCTGGCATGACTACCAGCAGCATCCCTTCTCCACATCCTGCAGCTCCCCTTGGGCAGCTGCACCTGACAGGGAAGGATGCTGGTTGCACAACTGGAGCTCCGCAAGCATTTGCAGGCTCACTCTTGCCTCGGATCACCTTGCAGGACCTAGCCAAACAGAAGTGGAAGTCTAGATGGATGGATTCTGAGAAGGTTCATCCCCAACCAAATAGGGATTGCAACAGGGAAATCAAATTGTCATGAGTAATGATCCTATACTTACTTTCAGGCATATGATTTCCTGGGTGTTGCAAGAAATCACAAGGGTGTTTTCTGGGGGAACTATGAAATCTGAGGTTGCTACCAGCAGACGTTTGCACCACTTTTGGAGTTTCGTGTTCACTTGCTAGAATATGTCTGTGTCACGGCCAAAAGAAGGGCATGTGGCAACTGATGCCTTCTTCTCAAGCAAGCAGGGGCATTGACATCATCTTTTACCCTCTCCCTCAAAGTTCCCTGTTTCCAGCAAGCAGCGATCCAGCCCTCACAATAGGTGAAGGGAGATTAATGTTCTCACCAGCAGTATTTCCTTTCTTGCGTTTGGAAATGGCTTGGCCTTGAATGAACAATTAAGATCCATTAGTGTAAGACTAAAGATCTACTAAGAGTGGAGATTAAATACTCCAGAATTCTTTTGTTCAACATAGCTCCTTTTACTTTAGGCCCCTGCTTGGAGGTGTGGCTCAGGGGGTCGTTGGGAAAAGTGTCTGCACTTCAGAATCTGTGGCTGCAGTGGTGGCTATGTGCAGGTTCAAGACCAGTGGTGAAAAGCAAAGCCAGCCTGTTCTGCTGCCAGCCTTGGTCTTATGATTCAAATGAATCACTTTTGTGATTCGTACATAAATGCTTTGTTTACTCCAGAGTATGTGTGTATGTGGCTCCAATTCAGATCAGGGCCATGACAATCTAGAAAGGGGAGGTAAGTTACCCCTAAGCTTTTTTAACATGAAATGCTACCCATCCCCATTGGATTTGACTCCACTGAGTGAATATGCACGATCCACAAGAGCATTTAATTTGGTCCTCAGTGTGTTGAAATTTATTTATATGCATATCTGCCTTTTTCCTTTGAAATAACTCTGTGTGGGTTGCATGATCCTCTTCCTCCTCCCAGCTTGTGAGATAGGTATGGCTGAGAGTCTGTGACGGGCCCAGAGTCACCTACCCAGTGAGCTTCATGGATGAGTGGGGACAAGAGTTGAGAGATCTAAGCCTTTTCAACTTATTTCATGCTAAAAGCAAAATACTGCTCACTTAAGGCTGTGGTCTTAAATGTGGTCACTATGAAGACTTATTCCTGGGAAAACATATTCACATCATTTAACATAACTGCAGGTATATTTCAGGTATTTTGGGGTCTATTTTGTGGCACCAAAGTGCCCATCTCAGTTAGCCCTGTCACAGAGTAAGGAAAGCCAAGTTCCCAAGTTGAGCCAGAGTTCAAATTAAGCCCTGCTCACTTCTATAAATGCTTTTTCTTCATGATGACCTTGAAGTGATGCTGTCTAGTTATTTAAATCATCCTGTCATAAAGCTTTGCTTTGCTTTGCTTTGCTTTTCACAAGGTATACAAGTTAGAAAGATGCTAAGCACCTGTCAGAAGGACAGAGGAGCTACCAGCTGAAGTTTGCTATTATTTAACTGGATGACTTCTCTGGGTGAGATTGATAGTAATAGCTGTATGCTGTTACTTCAGCTTTCTAGATTTTTTTTTCAAATTGTGTTTTTCAGCTATTTTGATGGATTTAGTGCTTAGGGAATCTGTCTCTTTTCTTGCAGCAAATGGAGATATGGGCTTTTCTGGGGCACTTACCACCTCATCTGTCATCTTTAAATGTATGCCCCTTTTGTCAAGAATGTGCAAGACAGTTCTGTTTTCTCCTCCTCCATTTTTTAATGGATTCCCTTTTTATGAGTTTTTTCCAGAGATGAGCTGCTAAAACATCTGGGTTCCTTAGAAGACACCTGCATCACTCAAGAAATCACCACATAATTACTCTGCAAGTTCTCGCACAATTGTGTCCCACACATCTGTGAGTCTGTCAGTGTTCCTCACTTGTCACACTTTGCTGTCATGCGGAGAGAGGAACTGCTAGTGCCATCAACCACAAGAATGAATGCGCCTGCTTTGCTTCATACAAGGGTTTTGAAGCATGGTATGCTATCTCTGATGCTTTCAAAGCACAAGTTCATTCCTGGAGGTATATGCAAATTTTGTCTTTGTGTGCAAAGCATGGCAGTATGTTCCACTCAAAGCCTTGCTTGTGAGCTAGGATACATTTCTATCAAAAATATTCACCTAATGTTGAACACATGTCTTGTTCCCTATTCCTAGTTTGATTAGTGTACATTTTCTAATTTGTACAAATGTCTCCAAGAAACAGGCATACGCTGTGCAGTAAAATGATGTTTGAAGATTCCTAGTAGCAGTCATCATTCACCTGTTTGTAGTCATTTCACCCTGGTTCTGCAGAAGTTTGTGGATTTCTATTTAGAGAATATGTGTGTGTGCATGAACATGCATGCACATTAAAACTGATGTGCAGTTTACATGCAACTGTGCATGTGAGTGCACGTGTGCACACACACACACAACCATATTTGCAAGCACTTGCCCCTCATAAATGGCTTTTTTGCCTAATGCATGAATTGCTGCACACACTCGATGTACTTCATCATAATGAGACCATTTGTGGCCTGCCAACCTTATGGTTTCAGTTTTTCACACATTCAGATTTTATTTAATTCTCAAGTTCTTGTCCTGAAAATGGAGAAGTTTGGAAATTCTGGTAAATTCTTATCAAACATTGACTGAAATGACGTTCTTACCCACCCCCGGTAAGTACTCAGGATGTAAATCACTTGTCTTCTAGAACGTCTAGCTGCCTCAGAGACAGAACCTTAGCAACAGAACAACCCTATCCATGTCTATGCAAGCCGAGTTCAATGCTGCTTGCTCCCAGGTAGGTGGGTATTGGATTGCAGCCTTAAGGGATGCCCAAAGTGTATCTCTAGTGCCAATTCACCAGAAAATTATCTAGTCTGCCTCACAGCAGATCTTTAGTAGACAGAAAATGCACTTG
This sequence comes from Varanus komodoensis, assembly GCF_004798865.1. Lineage (NCBI taxonomy): Eukaryota > Metazoa > Chordata > Lepidosauria > Squamata > Varanidae > Varanus > Varanus komodoensis. Next base: position 4,647,160 of record NW_025335505.1, on the reverse strand, counting down.
TGATGATTTCAGGACTGATTCTGTACATACTCCCTGGACACAGCTGCTAGTAAAAGACACCTTTTTATGATCTCAGTTTCTTATAGAGACCATCCCAAGTCTGTAGTAGCCAGGTGGTATATAAAAGTTTTAAACAAACAAACAAATAATAAGGTCATGTGAGAGTTGTTTAATGCTTAAATTTGCCCTGTAGGCCGGGTGTGGACAGCATGCTGCAACCCCTCTGGGTTTCTGTGGAGTTATTCAATATTTGGGCTCCTTTTCTGGAGTTAGGTATGCAAGTAATTTTGAAAGACAGGACTTGACTTTATATCTAAAGCTGGGCCTTAGAATGCAATAAAATCAAGATTAGTGATATGCGTGCAGAGTGGGTGGAACAGAGGAGGTGATCTTTGCCCTCCTGCTAATGCTGCTCCTTATTTTGGTTGGGTATCCATTTTCAGAGAGGGAGGGAAGTAGGTTGGAATGGCTTAAGGACAACATATCATGGCCAATCCAGTTTCCCTTCCTTTCTGTGCCCCCAAACACCCCATTTACCCAGTCTCCAACTTTCCTGATTAGCCCAGGTGAATCCTGCTATCTACTGCAGATGGCAGAGTTTTAATCCAGTGCTTTCCTTGATCTTCCATCACCTTTGGCTAGACCCTTGGTCCATTCCTAGGGGCACACTTGCTTGGCTTGGATGCTCGCATAGAGCGAAGTGCTGGAAAGGTACCACATGTAGACTGACAGCAGTCATAATGGAACACAGGGAACAAGTTAGCCTTTGATGGGTGTAGTAGGAATTGCTTGGCTTGGATGCTTGGCACAATCAACTCAATAACCAGCTCTTTGGTCTGGATAGATTTCTTCCTTTGGAGATGTTGGCATTGGCTGATGCAGGAACAGGAAAAGAAGTAGTTTCAGAACCATCCCCTTAGTCCCATTTGTAATGCTGATGTTTGACCTTTTTCTTACCCCGAGAAACTTATTTCTCTTAGAACCATACATAATACAGCCTTTTGGTTCCAAGTTTTATTAGCCTTTTAAATGGCATTTACCACATTGGTGCCAAATTCATATATGCAAAAAGAATGCATGCAGAAGAGTTTTAGTTAAGCTGTTTACATTCAAGTAGTGCCCAGGAGGAATTCACAGAGAAGACAATAAAAATAGCTTATCTTTGTTTAGTTTTAAGATGCAAGTACAAAGCTGAAAGATACAGATGAGTCAAATAGAAATGTCAGTTTTGCAATCTCACAATCCCTTTAATTAACCTGAAATTTAGATCATGTTGCTTTTCCTTACAGATAATGAAATCAGAAAAACTTCCAAATTATGCTCATGTCACCAGCAATCTTATTGTCTTTGGTGCTTTCTTAGTGTATGTAAGGCCTTTTAATTTACTTCTGTGCTTGTGGTGATATTTGTCTGTTTGAACCTGACATGGTTGGGTTGGTACAGATCCCGAAGCTAAATAACATCCTAGGCCAGCTTCATGATCCCAGAATGTGCTATGAAGGGGCTGCAGAGCCAGCTATTTAAGGGAAGGGTCTGCCGTTCTTTTCCAATCACAGAACACAACATGCCGCAGATTAGTGACGGATGTTTTCAGAGAGGGCAACCATATGGACAAATCAGTGCTGGCGATAAAAATGCAAGGTGTAGCCATGGCAAGGAGCACATGGATGGAGCAAGAGCATCTGCAAGGACTTTGATTAGTTGCTACCAGCAGGGGGAGGTAGCACTTGCAGGATGACAGAATGCATTTGGCCTAGGGCTATTGCCATGAGCTAGGTGTCCCCTCCCAAACGAGACAGGCATTTCAGCGATTAAAAGAGTCTTTATTCCATACAGAAACAATGTATTCACAAGCCTCAAAACATGTACTCCAGGTGGAAAGTTGACCCCTCACTCTGCTCCTATTCACCTAAAGCTTTGCTTATGAACCCTTCAGGGCTGGTCTCTGGAGGAGGGTATGCTATGGAAGCAGGCATTCCAATGCTCTTCCAATTGAGCCCTTAATTGGTCCAGCCAGAGGGTGCGTTGACAGGCCCTTGCATCCACGTCTCCAGGGCTGTCAAGGTCTCCTCCTGAGAACCCCTCCCCAGCCTGTTCTCCACCAGCTTCTTTCCCACAATCAGAAGTGAGGGGACTCAGCAGTTGTCCTTGAAGTGCTTTGATGCAGAGCTGGCTCAGCCAGGCTCTCTGGGACAGAATGGGCAGCCGAGGCCTCACTAGTCTCAACAACTCCAATATCAGAGTGAGAACTCTGAGCCATGGCTGGTTCAGCTATCCACTCCCCTTCCTCTGAGTCTGAGCCACCATTCCCACCAAAACCTTCCATCTCTCGTGTGTGCCTGGGACTCTCATCCAAGCGCACACTTGCATGACAGCTATGCAGATTGCAAAAGTCTCAGGGACAACGGCAAGCTCTCCTTTTATTCTACTTAAAATAAAATAACTTATTCAGGGCAAAATTACACACTTAAAAGAAATTGGATGGCAGTCTGCTGGGAAAGGTACTGTGCAGAAAACAAGCTCCCCTATCCCACCCAACACAGTAAACCTGAGTGGCAAGAAAACACATCCTAAGATGGACTGTCCTTTGTGAACATATATACTCCAGGGCTGTGTCAGTTCCCACACAGTCTACTCCTTATATAACTCCTATATAAGTGAGGCTCAATTCATAGTGCTAGCAGTGTCCCTAAATGGCTTCAAACCTGTCTGCCTGAAGAAGTTCTGTCCTAAACATGTTTCTGTGCAACTGTTAAGATCTCCTTGAATCATGAAATGTTATAGAGTTGTTTTAAGACTTGACTGTCACAAGACTTCACTTGAGTATGAAGACTTGAACTGCTAGATGCTGTTATTTTTACAGTGGCAGTTATCATTTCTTTCCTCTTGGAGAATAATGACTACACCAGTAGTGGGCCACCTGGTGACCTCCTGATCAAAAATTATGTCCAAGTCTCCAAGAAGGAAGGGGAGGAGGGACAAGTGGAGGTAGAAAGGAGGAAATGCATCCCCAGAAGAGAAGGCAAAAGACACAAATCTGCACCAGAAGACAGGACAACAAAACAAAATGATGTGCTGTGGATGGACTGAGAAACAGGAGACCTTGTGTTATGATATTTCAAAAAATGTGTTTTTTTATGAAAATGATTTTAACAGTATTTTCAGCTTTTACCCTACAAATTCTGGAAACTGCTCCAGAGATGTTTTCGACAGGATGAAGAAACTAGTGGGGAATAATAGGCATTGTAGTTAGGGGAGGCTGGTAACACCTATATAAGGGAGGCTCCTCAGCTTTTCTTTTCATCTTTTTAGGAGCTATCCATGGTGCTTCATCACAGTGAACCTATTTGGAGGATGGCACTCAGCACCAGAAATAGTAGTTAATGGTGTTAATAGTTTTTAACAGTAAAAACTAAAACTGCAAGAGATGAGGCACCCTCCTGCCACAGGATGCACCAGTCTCCTATGGTTGCAGTATAACACATCTGAGGGGCTCCAGGTTTAGGAAGACTGCCCTAGATAACAGAAAGGAACACAGAAAGCAAGAAGAAAAGAGAGAGAGAGAAAGAGAATAAAATTTCCTGAAGATCATTCACTGATTGTATTTCATCGGCTGAGGGCAAATGAAATCAGTATTAGATCCTCTTTCTTCAGTATGATCAAGTACCATGCTTGATAGTATTTACTTATAAGTATGTCTAAGGAAGAGAGAAAAGGCCTCCATCACTGAAGGAAGCAATTACTGAAATTTAATATAGGTGATCCTGAAAAAAGAAAAATAAATTGGTTCCTGGGAAGATGCATATTTTAATTGGTGCATTGTCATTTGCAGAAAAGTGTTTCCATCTGTTTAAAATGCTCTGTAGCATTGTTTGTGCTTGATACTTCATTACATTTTTTGGTTATAATCTTTTATTAAACAGCAAACCAAATTGTTGACAGTGCAAAATGCCTTTTGTGTGTGTGTAAGCTGCAAAAGACAGGCTCACTTGCCTGTGGCATAGCTGAGGTAATGCACAAATTATAAGTCACAGTAAACATAAATACTGTCACATGCATGAGATAGAAAACCTTGTTTCCAATTAATTTCTGCTTAGCAAAGAGCCCTCTAAATATTTGTCATCTGAGCTTTGCTTACCATTTGTTCTCTGTATCTCCTGCTCCTTTTGTAAGGCTAAGATTTCACTCCTTACTCCAGATTAACTCCCTGTTCATATAAAGGAGTCCAGACAAGTCCCTCATGAATTAAAACCTGTGTGTTCCCATGGAGTCTAGTCTGGGTCATAATTCAATTGCACACCGCTAGCCACACATTTTGTGACCTTCATCTGAAATGCATGGATGTAAACACATGTTGACCAAAAGGTCCATGTTCTGGTGTGTGTATGCCCAAAATACACAACATGGAAGGTTTTCTTTTAAAGAATTTATACTCCAGAATAACTGACTGCCAGTGAATTGTTCCAGATGGTGCACCTGAGCAGTCCTCAGTTGACCCTTTTATGGATTGATCATTAGAGGGTTCCATGTGACTCAGTTAACACTTTCCAATAAGTTACATAAATATAAAGTTACAATGGCATGCTTTTCCCCACTTGCATATCAAGGAATATGCTCTGAAGGAGCAGGGAGAATGGGGTTTTATTACATAGAAGAGGAGAAAGACGGGGTGGGCTGGTGTGAATTGCCCTTTGCTGGAGCTGCTGTTACCTGCCAAGTGCCAACTAGTTTTCTCTGGACTGCTGCCTGGTCAGTGTCAGCTACATTTCAAAAAAGCACACATGCTGTTTTCTAGAAAAGAAGTTTTCTCAGGTCTGGTTATGTGTCAATGATTGCATGATTTTTCCTATGAAAGTTCTATTATTGATTTGTGCATTACACATGACAACCAGGCATGCTGTTCCTGTAGAAAAGCTCTAAATAATACATTGTTGTGTATGCAGGATCCCTTTAGTCAGTTGACAGCTACAGGGGGAAGTGGGGTCATGGCTGGCAGATATATCAACTGCAGGGGTGAAATTAGCCCATGCAGGCCCACAGTTTACCCCTGCCTGCTTTTAATATCTGTGTCCCTCTATTCACAAGGATCATATATAAATCTACTGCTTTGTCAAGTTTAGTCAGCTAAGTAGGTCAGATTGAAGGCTTACTCCCACATGTGCTGCCATTGCTATATGTATAATGACTGGCAGTCTGGCACCCCCACCAGATGCTCCCGCAGGAGAATTACTCAGAAGGGGTGGTGAGCTGGAAGGGCCACAGAAAAAGGCAGCAGCGATGTGACAGATCTGGCAGCTCACTTGGAAACTGAAGTACACAACTGAGATACACAAAGTGGTTGTGACCATGTGATAAGCTGTCCGTCAGGGGCATTCTAAATCTCACAACAGCAGCAGGTTGAGTATAAGACAGAACAAGCAAGGAAGACACCGAGTCTGGGAGAAAATGGAACCCCATTACATGGGGTTGACAACAAAGCCATGAGCCAACAGAGCCAGGGCAAAGGAAGCAGGGTCAAGTGAGAAAAACACTTGCTCAAGTGGGGAGAATCTGGAGCAGCTCATTCTAAGAGGCTGGGTGGCGGGGATAAATAGTTGCTTCCTCCCCCCCCCCCCCCCCCCCCCTTATCACTGGACAGGCAAGAGGAAAAGGATGAATAAAGTCAATTGCCTGGCCTGTCAACAGAACTTCCAGCTGAAGAATGCCCATAAGACCTCACTTCACTGCCCAAGGGCCCAGAGAAGCTGCTTTCCTTGAATGAGCTGGCTTTCATCCGTTCTCTTTTGTTCCTCTCTCCCCACCACCACACTAACAATACCTGGCTGCAGTACTCTAATGTTGTTACCTGAACTGCTGAGGAAAGAGGTTGGTGATGAAAAGACACTTGGCATCTATTCTGACATCTACTGCCAGCACAGCTGGCTCTCAGAATGGAACATAACACCTGTTTACATATATGGAGGCCTTCCTACTCTTTCCCCTGTAGGAACACAGACATGATGCACTGTGACCCTAACTTCAAAACAATATATTTTTTATTGAAAGTACATTGGTTTTCTCCATTTCAACTCAAAATAAAATCTTTTAATGAGTTAAGTATCCTTGAAAATGGAAATTAAATGAAAACATTTAGAACTGCTTCATCTAAAACAACCATAATTCACTGATGACACTTTCGATTGAACCATCAGAGATGAGAATGGACAGTCCTTATTAATTTATTTTATGGTAAGCACATTCAAAAAATATTATCTGTGCCTTGATTTTATGCATTGCAGCAAGCAAAATAACAGTTTCATCATCAAAAGCACTTTGAGTTAAACATTAGTGAAAGTCTAATGAAGATAAAGCAACCTCTCTATTTTTAATGGCATTTTTTCCTAATTGAAGCTTATCTTTATGTATCTTTAATACTGATTTATTTTAGAAAGTTTCCAGGGATGACATCACTTGGTATGTGTAGTTCACGATAGATTTGTTTGGATCTCATAAAGATGCATGCGAATGCATACTTTCTGGCTTGATTACTATAAACTGACTCCTGTACATGTAAAAGCTAATTATAAGGCAGCATGAGTGCATAGTTATATAAATAATATTAGTGAATCATGTTTTCCCAGTGTAATTCAGCTAATACACTTAAACCATGAATAACTGAAGAAGGTTCTTTACAATACTTTGAGGAAAGGTGAAACCTTTTTATAGAATTAGTAAAAGAGTGCATGCACATTGAGCATCTAAATTATAATATTCTTAAAATTGAATATATCTTTTTTCCCTCTGTGAAGGGTAACAATCCCTTTCAACCTCAGGGCAAAACAATGGGTAAGCCTACCAACTGGCCTTGTGATTAACTCTTCTATGAAAACTCTAAAAAGCTGTGTTGTTTATTTTTACAAAGGGTGCACAACATGCTAAGAGTATCAGGGACAAAGCAAGCTCAGAATGTTGGCACATTTGCATATCATAGGAAATATATTATGCATATCACATCCCCCTTTCCCAAGCATGTGGTTTAGCAGCACCTTGCATGCTATTTTGAAGGCAGCAAAATACTAGCAAATCAGCACCTTCTTTCATATACAAGACAGAAAGAACTTTAGATTGAAAAAGTGAATGTGGGAGGGGAAAAAGGGTGGGGGAGTCAGTTCAGGTCCAGGTGTTCTCTATTCTGAGAAAAGTTGCACCTAGTGAACTTGGTGATGCAGAGGGATAAGAACTATTTATTTTAAAAATGGGAGAAAATGAAACTGTAGATTTGTCCAAGCCTAACCTAGGTAAGAGGATTCAGCTTGCCAAAAAGCAGCAAGTAAAGTGAACTTTTAGGTAATGGCGTTGTCTCTGTCTTCAGAAAACAGGACTTTGCCCAGAATTCTCTACAATTAATTCGAAGACCTCTAGAACAAAAACTCTCATGGCTGGGCTCAGAAACAAAATGCAACTCCCTTCCCCTTGCTTTGCCTAGCCTGCATGCTTCTAAAGGAAAAGTCCTGAGGAAATTCTGGGCAGCTCAAAAATAGTGTGTTACAAAGTGCACCTCACCTAGCAAGCCCATCTCTTAGCAGGAAATGTGAGAAACCCTCTTTCATTTCAAATTCCAAGAATCTCTTTGCAAATCCAAGATGGGTCAAGGGGAATGGAAAATACTTGTGGGGACCAGAGGTGATTGCACTGATCACATATTACAGATCTCTAATTTAAATTGATGGAAGGAACTGCAGCTCTTTTTTCAGATCTGCACTTGATTATATCATAAATGCACATAAATAGTGATTCTTGCATTGCAGTTAAACACATATGGAAGGTGCCAAATTGGGAAAGGTGAGCTGGAGAATATGTTTTTCTCAATTTTTCTTTTTTTACATGTTCTGTACTTTCTATGAAACCAATAGTGTTTCAAATTCTGGATTTCATTTAGCACTGAAAACTGCTTTTCATATATAATTAAACTCTTGGCTGGGACTGTAGTTCAGCAAAAAAGCACATGTTTGGTGTGTGAAAGCTCCAAGGTTCAATCCCTGACTTCTCAGCTTGAAGGGTCTTTGATGACACACCCACGTAAGACTTCTGCTTGGGTCTCTGGGGACAAATCTGACTTATTGTAATATGGCTCTGTGTACTCATGTTAACATGATCTTCTGCATGAGCCATCTCTGGCCCGGTGCTCTCCAGATGTCGGAGCTTTGAATTCCATCAGTCCAGTCAACATGGTCAACATCCACGAATCTGGGGGGGGGGGGGGGGGTCTCAGTTCTGTTTAATCCCTCCCCCCACTACCCATGCACATAAATTCATACCTAATTTGTTCACATTTCCTTTAAAATATGCATTTTGTATGTTTTTTTCAAATGTATACATTTTTAGAGGTATACCTGCTTGAGAATCGCATGCATTTTTTCTGCACATTTTTTAAATATATCAATTTCACTAGCTTTTGTGGGATGCATCACAGTCTTGGAAACATATGGATTTCTGACTAACAAAGCCTGTGTTTGGGCCTGTGCTCCATTTGGGGGATACAAATTAGATAATTCCACATTCAAATGTGCATTAAAATGGGAACCAACTAATTTCTCATCCGTTTCTTTATAGAAGGCATGTCTGTGCACCAGCTGCTGCTATTGGCAATTAGAAGCATATGATGCATGACATATTCAAAGTGTTGAGCCATCATATTGCAAGTCCAGCAGTGGTCCTGCATGAAACCCAACAAAAAAATTATGAGGGCCAAAAATCATGTGACCCCAATCTGACCCTCTTAAATCATAATAATGCCAAATGCATTATTTGTGTAGGAACTCACACAAAGCCAAAACTGCAAATAACAATAACTTTTTTCTCTCTTAATTTTGAGCTTTTTCTCTTTTTATAGCACCAATATAATCATCATTCCGCACTACCCTTTTTGGCATGCATGTCCTCATGTAGACATTAATAAAGTTCTGAAGCCTAGATAGACTATATTGGAGACAAACATGCCGAGCCAACGAACTGCACCCTCTGAGAGCAGCCCCAACCAATTCTAATTAAAAATTTTACTGAGGTGGCTTTTGCTGACAGCAGTCCAATGAGAGCTGCTCTGTTTTGTTTTTGAAGGAAATTGAATTTCCAGGCATTTAATTTGACCTGATCCATGTTCTTCCTAATGTTCTCTTCAGAATTTAGGCACAAGAGTTCTTACAGAAATAAAAAATGCTTAGCTATGTGCATTTCTCTTCCAATCACTTCCTGATTTCTATAAGCTCTTGTCAATTGAGAACATATTTTATTTTATAGACTGTATGAGGCTTTGGTGAGATGATAAGATAGAAAACATTTTTCTGTGTTTTAACATATGATATATATAACTGCATAGACATATCTAACCTTTTTAAAATACAAAAACAATCGTGCCACTTTCAAGTGGACATTTTTACCTTACTTGATGTCCAGAATTCACTTTTGATCACCAACTCACCATTAGGCACAGAAAAAGATCTGATTAAGTTGCTTGAAACCAGGATACCGAAAGGAATGCCTTTTTCCCTATAGGCCCTCCCTCCCTCTAAGATCGGCAGCTGAGGCTCTCCTATGGAAACCCTCTTTGAAAAAGGTCAGGAGACAGAGTACTCGGAGGAGAGCTTTCTTTGCAGTGGCACCCCAACTATGGAATGCGCTCTCTAGAGAGGTCCGCCTGGTGCCGTCATTATATGCTTTTCGGTGCCAGGTCAAGATCTTTTTATTTGACCAATATTTTAAAGCTGATTAATTTTAATTGTATACTCACTCATTTAATTCATTTTATCCATGTCATTTTATACTTAGTCATGGTGTAGCCAATTTTTTTTGTTTAGGATTACAATATAGTGTAAGCCACCCAGAGACGACAGTAATGGATGGCCTATAAATTTCCTAAATAAATAATAAATAAATAATAAATGTTTCCATATTCATGGTTGCTGAAGTTTCAATTGCTGTGGAGACAACCATTTCTGTTTTTCATAAGCAGTAATACAATGAGTGCTTGTTTTTATGAACAATAATTTTATAACAAAAACAATAATGTTATAAAATCTTGCCTCTTCTAAACTCTGATGGGCATCTGCAGGTCCAGAAATAGAATCCAATTGCCAAATATAAGCATCAGTATTGATCCTCTATGCATAGAGCGAAGTGCTGGAAAGCTACCACATGTAGACTGACAGCAGTCATAATGGAACACAGGGAACAAGTTAGCCTTTGATGGGTGTAGTAGGAATAACCATTAAATTGCTACAGAGGTTTAAGGCTTAATTTAAAGTGGGGAATTGTGCCTCCTGTTTTGTTTATTTTATGAGCTTTCAGTAGAGAGTACCTGGCCATTCTCTGGCTTTCCTGAAGCACATGGAGAAAGGCTTGGCTTGGCTTGGCTTGGCTTGGCTTGGCTTGGCTTTTTAAGAAATGCTGTGTCCCAGCACTAACACTAATGACACAGCACTCATACAAACCAGCTTTGCACCAGGCAGCTGGCGCAATGATGACAGTGGTTTGCTGCTGACATTCAGTTGATTTGGCTGGAAAGTTGCTGCTTCCCCCACTTGCAGTTATATTATGCAAACACTGGTTTATGCCAGCACAATATTATTAATACAAGGGCTGGGGCACCATTGGATGAAGCCCAGAAGCTGGAAGGATTAGGAAGTGAATTGTACATGTTTCTCAGTTTCCATAATATGAGGCACATGTAAGAGAGAAATACAGATACAGACATAGCATAGGATCCAAGTGAATAATAGCAAAAAAAGGTTATAGTTGTGCATTACCCTTGCAGATGTATTTAGCCAGAAAGGCTAGTACACTGAAGAGATGCCACAGTCTCAGCATGTGATTGGTGTATCATTACCCATCACACTATGTTGCTCTGTTAAAGTGTTATACTTATTTATTTATTAGATTTATATTCTGTCTTTTTTCTCACAAAGAACTCAAATTAGCTTATACACCACTCCTCCTCCTACTTTACCAATACCTCACCCTGTGAGGTATGTTGAGCTGAGAGTCTCTGACTGGCCCGAAGTCACCCAGTTGCCTCCATGGCTGAGCAGGGTCTAGGACCCAGATTGCCTGAGTTCCAGTCCTGAATGCTTAACCACCACATTAGTTCTGGTTCTTATATATCAGATTGTCTTTAATAGTCTTTTCATACAAACACAACTGGCAAAAGAGATTGAACTCCTTGCCTTAAGACTGAAGAGAAAAATAATCTAATAGCAGACTAAACATCATGGACTACAGGTCAGCTACTTCACCATCATCTATATCTTTTCAATCAGAGGTACCAAACACTAAAGTATAATTATGAGCACTCCATGGAGCCAAACTCTCTTTTCTTCTGCTTTCTCCATTATCATTAAATGAGTTGCACAATGGCTGAAAGAGATGAACATATATTTTATTACTTTCTTTGTCTAGTTCTGCCTTGACACAAAGGAAGATGGGATCATTTAATGTGTGATGTTCTCCTTTGAGCTCCTTTTCTGTAGCCACCAACTCTATTCTTGCCATTTATAACCTGAACTTCCACACTGAAGGGTTGCAACATTTTTATGGCATGTACTATATTAGCATAGAAACATAGAAACAGAGTGAGTCAGAAGGGGTCTCCTGGGCCATCTAGTCTGACCTCCAGCTCCAGCTGGCTCCACTCACGACATGCCCACCATGTGCATGTCCAGCCTATCTTTGAACACCCTCAGTGATGGGGCCTCAACGACCTCTCACGGAATCCCATTCCACACCCTCGGGGTCCTAACTGTCAGGAAGTGCTTCCTGGCATCCAAATGGAACCTTGGTTCCCTGAACTTTGCTCAGTTGGAGCGTGTCCTGCCCTCCTCTGCAGGGGAGAACAAGTCTCTACCCATCTCCATGTGACATCCCCTCACATACCTGTATGTCGCCAACATAGCCCCTCTGAGTCTCCTCTTCTCCAGGCTGAAGAGATCCAGTTCCCTCAGTCTTGCCTCATACCCCATCTCCTGCAAACCGGCCACCGACCTTGTGGCCCTACACTGCATTGGCTCTAACCTGGCTATATCCTTTCTGTAATGAGGGGCCCAAAACTGAGCACAATACTCCTGTTGCGGGCGCACCAGAATCGTATAGAGTGGTAGTAATACCATACTCAATCTAGAAGCCACAGTTTTGGCTATGCAACCAAAGGTGGTGTTCGCCCTCTTGATCACTATATCACACTGTTGACTCACGTTTATCCTGCAGTCAACCAGTACCCCGAGGTCCCTTTCACAAGTGCTGCTCTCCAGCCACTTGACACCTAACCTGCACACACTTCCATGGTTTGTCCAGATCCTTTTGGATCTGGAGTACCTGCTCCTCAGTTCTTACAGATCACTTCTCAAAGAGTAGCCATGTTAGTCTACTGCAAGAACGAGTTGCCTGAAGGTTAACACACTTATTCTGAGCTTTCACAGAAAGAAAGAGAGAGAAAGAGAGATGCCATTGCCGCCATATTTGTCAAAGAAATAAATAATAAGAGAAGAGAAGCCATCAATATGGATTGTCCAATCCATAGCTGGGTCCATTTTCATGCTTACCATTTTCAAAGGCAAAGTTTCAAGTGGCCCTGGTCCTGTCCCAAAGGGTCACACTTCGGAGAAAGAGGCATGGGATACTGTGAAGTGTTCTTCTACAACTGAGGTCATGGAAAAATTTATCAAACCAGCCAGACATGCATCTCACTGATACGTTATCTTGTCTTATTTGGACTCTCCAATCACATCCTGAGTCCTCCCACAATTCCTGTTGTTCTCCTTTTGATTCTTGGGCATCAAGAGCAATGGTTACAATAAACCTAATGGAAGGTCAAAGTCAGTGTAACTAGGGCCTATTTGGTTGTCAGGAGGCTGTATCATCAGGAGCTTATCTAGGCAGATGGAGAAGATGTAGCCATAAAGAATGACCCAGGTACATGACCCAGGTACAATGACAGCACAAGCTCTCGGTCTTTTTTGGACCCTTATTCTGATAGTAGCCACTTAGTGAGCTCCTTAGCTCTAGAATGCTATTGCCTTGGCAGTCACTTGCTCTACCACAGCTAGTTGCTGATCATGAGCAGCCATTGGCATCAAAACTTTTCTCAACAGTTTACCAAAGACATTGAGATCTGGACTTCTGGAGGCAGTTCTTCTAGCACAACTCTTTTAATATACTATAGAGGCTCTATTGGAACCTTAGAAATAGTTTTGGTCAGTAAGGACACTTTCAGCCAGAGCTTTGGAAAATGGAATCCTTGTAATGAGAAAATTGCTGTTTAAATTGGGCCTTCTATTCGGGGCACTGAAGGTTATGGATGTGAAGGGATTTGGAAGGTGCTGTGGGGATTGTTGAAAGAGCAGGAACCATTTATTGTAAATTTCATTTTGCAAGGAGAAAGTCTTAGTTACCATCTGACTCTAGATATTCCTATGGAGAGTTAGCAGGACTAAAGAGAATGAGAAATTCTATGATCATTTAGTGGGTAATTTAGAGGCAATTAAATGTCAAGATAATGATTTTTTTTAGTTTCCAGTGACATGCAAACAAAAATTAAGTACCAACTTTATGAATTCAGTCCTTCCTCATGCGGAGGTTTGTCTGTGTTACTTGTTCACCTTTGCTTCATTCATTCATCATATACAGTGATAATTCTCTACTACTACAACACTACTACTGTTAACAGAAGCATGTTCTCTGTATATAGGTGTGGACAGGTTTTCTTTGATTATTACACATATACAGGCAATCTGGAATCTAAATACCACTCCATTGCCTACAGAGAGGAGTGTCAGGTAAGGAAAGGCAAAATAGACATAATCTTTCAAACATAGGTGGTGCCATCCCCAAATAGAAGTTTCTAATCCATAATTCATCTCAGAATAATTTTCCCACCCATTAAAATAGATGGATGGATGGATGGATGGATGGATGGATGGATGGATAGGCCAAGCACTCAGAAATAACCTAGGAGGTATATCTACATTTTGGAGAATGGTGTCACCATAGGTGAGGCAAGGGTCTGGGGCACCTTATGTATTATTGCCAAACAGTGGAGATGATTTCACTCTGGCTGCATCCCATACATACCATTACAAATGCCTAGAGTCCTGAATGGCTGCATCACCATCCCCACCCAGTTGGTATAGACCTTCAAAAGGGAGACAATGTGCACGGTGACATGGGACACAGACACTGAAAACCTAGTTTGATTGGGAAGAGAGGCTCCACTTCCATACCCCATTTGCAACTCAATCTTACACAAAACCAAATCCACTGAGTTTGGGATGAGGGATCTACATTTTAAAATGTTTCCTCTGTGGTGTTAAGTTTTCACTGTTTTAAATTGCTGTTCACCACCTTGATGACTTTCTAGAAAATAAACTAGCATATACATGTCAGCAATAAATAAAACAAATGATTTATTCCCAGTGTATAAAGAACTGCAGCACTAGACTTAAGGGAAAAACATGTTTACTTTGGATGGAATTAATAAGCATTGTTGGCTTTGCAACATACAGGCAATTCCATTCATTGCCATTTGCAACTAAAAGGAAAGGCACATTACCCATTGAAATGGAAATTTTGTTCCCTTGTTAAATACAATGGAAAAGGAAGCAAGTGAAGGGGTTTGGAAGGCAAACATCAGAGGCATAAATGTTTTGAGGAAATAGCCATAATCTACTACAATTTTACAAATCAGGTTAACACACTTCAAGCTTGATGGCTGTTTATTTCACTGTTAAAGCATAAATATATATTTGTGTTTGAAATCTTTGGTGTAACTTCAGTCTTGCTTCTCAGATTAGGAATGAGTATTGTATGGTATCCTTTCCCCCATTATTAAATCATTTCAAAATAAAGGTAACTACTGTTGTGCAATTTTAGCAGACCTTCCTGTTTGCAGCAGCTTTGTTGGTTCAGTTGTTATGGCCATTAGAGAACAAAAGTGTAGATGTTCATGAATCGTGCAGACTGAATTTTCAGCAAAGTAACTCCAAATGCACCATTTGATCATTTGTCCAATGCTACAATATATATTCAAACCAAAGTAAATATGTCACTTATGCCGATATAGATCCAATTATTATAAGACCTCCAAAATGACACTCTTTTTGCTTTGCTTTGCTTTGCTTCGCTTCGCTTCGCTTTGCTTCAGGGGGTAGGGGTGGGATACAGACAGCAACTGCCTGCTTCTTAACTTGAATGGTGCTTTCGACCTCATCAAACAAAATGGTGGCCTCTGTGTAATTGTCTGTGCAAGAGTTGTGGGGATTTGCAAGCCATAGGGGATCATGTGCAGATATAAATCAAATAAGCACGGACTTCCATGTGGTACCATGATACCTTGCATTCAGATTTATGATAGCATCATTCACCTGCATGTGATCTCCTCTGGACTGCAGATCCACCAACAGTGACACCTGCCTCAGAATGCAATTGCATGACAAGGCTAGGTGTCTGAATTGTGCCACGGATATGTCCAGGTAGGTGGATTATACCCGGGATAAAGTGTCAATTCTCATCTTAGATCTTTGCCATAAGGTGTCATGTGACTTGACACAATGATTCATTATTGTGAGGATGTGACTGTTAAATCATGTTGAGATGGATATAATCTTTGCTAAAATAAAATTCAGAATAAATGTGGCACCACTCATCAGACGAAATCAGCTGAGAAATTCTGAGGGAAGCCTAGAGAACTTGTATGAGATGAACATTTTCCAGTCTTCATAATGGAGGAACCCTGTGTAAAAATGCCTAAACTTTTACAACGGATTGAAGAATATGGTGAGGTTACGGGAATGAAAATAAATAGAGAAAAAACGAAACTGTTAGTTAAAAACTTTATGCGAGACCAAAAAGAAAGACTCCAGGAACAGGTAGATTTGCAGATTGTTAAAAAGGTTAAATATTTGGGAATCTATCTTACAGCCAAATGTACTGCTTTGAAAGAAGATAATTATGATAAATTATTGAAGGATGTTAAAGGGGATCTGGAAAAATGGGCCAATTTACAATTATCTTTGATGGGAAGAATAGCACTGGTTAAAATGAATATGTTACCTAAACTTTTGTTTTTGTTCCAAATGATTCCCGTAAAAATTGATAAAAAATTCTTTGATGACCTAAACTTTCAAATTTTGAGATTTATCTGGAGAAAAAAGAAACCAAGGATTAAATTTAAAATGCTTCAGGAAGCTAAAAAGAATGGAGGTTTTGGTCTCCCTGATTGGATGTTGTATTATCAAGCGTCTGTTTTAACTTGGCTAAAAGAATGGATAACGTTGCGAAATAAGAGAATCCTGTATCTTGAAGGTCATGACTTGCAGATGGGATGGGATGCTTATATGTGGTACGAGAAAGCTAAGTCACATGGGTCTTTTCTGAGTCATTTTATTAGAAGATCATTAATGTCGGTGTGGGAAAAGCTAGAGTTAAAAATGTATAATAAACTACCAAGATGGCTTTCACCTATGGAAACTTTTGTATATCCAAATGTATTGAACTTTGAAGGGATCATAAGATATGATGATATTTTGGATAAGGACAGTGGCCTGAAACTAGATCAGGAAATACAAGAACAGGGACTTAATATCTCCTGGTGGTATAAGGTGCAGATGCATTCGAGATATGCTAAAGATCATAAAGCATGGGGGTTTTACAAAGACTTAACAGTGTTTGTTCAAGTGATGCTTAAAACAGATGAGAAAATGATTAAAAGATTATATGATTTTTTACTTGACAGGAAAATGGAAGGGGAACAGGTTATGGAAACTATGATAACATGGACACAAAACTTCGGATATAATGTTGAACTAGAAAAGTGGCAAAAACTATGGGAGAGCAATATTAAGGTAACATTAGCAACTTCGTATAAAGAAAATTTATATAAAATGTTCTATAGATGGTATTTGTCACCAAGTCAATTAGCTAAGATGTTTCCAAATATGTCAAATAGATGTTGGAAATGTAAACATAAAGTGGGTACTTTTTATCATATGTGGTGGACCTGTGATAATGTGAAAAAGGATTGGATTAAAATACATAAATGGCTGGAGGAAATACTACATAAACCCTTTGCTTTTAAACCTGAAGTTTTCTTGTTAGGCATCATACCGGAACACATTAATAGATAGGAAATGTATTTGATGTTACACTTAATCACAGCAGCGAGGATTACATTTGCTCAGTGTTGGAAAAGTGAGGAGCTACCCACTGATGAATTGATTTTAAGAAAGATCTTGGACTGTGCAGAAATGGATAGACTGACTTTATCACTGAAGGAGAAAGAAGAAACTGACTTCTATCAAACTTGGGATTATTTTTTATAATTGGCTGAAGACACGGGACTTGGCATAAATTTAGAGATGTTTTCAAGTTATTATAAACTGATTTAAATTTGACTATAGAATGTTAAAAAATATGTAGTAGGGGGTTGACCCAGTAAATCTGATGTATGTAATGATTGATGTTTTTAGTATTAGTTTAAAAATTTTAATATTTTTTTTTAAAGATGAACATTTTCCAGTGGGGAAACACATCTCTCTTAATTCCTTTATGGTTGTCTTGTTTAGATAGAAACAACTTTTTCAAAGATAGTCAAATCTCTGGTTACATGATTTCAGCCAGTCTGGTTGTATGGAAATGTGTATCTTTTTTTCTTTAAACTTTCTCAGCTTAAAACTCAAACTGACTGATAGGATAAGCAGATCCAAAAATGGACAGGGATTTTTGCATGTTTGATAGTTGTGTGGAAGTGAAAATGTTAGTCAGTGCAGTTTGTCAATACATTCTAATGTTCCCTCTTCTACATAACTATCAAAAATGCAAGAACATTATCCTAAGGTGAAAGGAAATGCATAGCATGCTAGAACTTGATGCAGGACAGAATCTGACTTGGGGATGAAATTCTGCCTTAGAATATTATTTGAACAAGATCTCAGACAAACCTGCTTGAGTAAATGCTTGGCATCACTCTTGTTCTTATATGAAGTATGTAATAAAATATCTAAATATATGTGCCTTAATTACCACATTTATATGTCACCTTAAGCTTCACCAATTCCCATCATAGTCTCTAAAGGGGCTCTGCTCTAAGCAATGGCTCCAGATGGCTTGAGAAAACAAAGAAAGGCAAACTTGAAATAAAACATAATGGATTGGATCCTGATTTTGTCATACTTAGACTCATTGGACTAAATGGGACTTGAGTTTTGAGTGAGTAATTAATTAAGTCTGGACTCAGCTGAATAATTCTGTTTGGTTTCTTGTTCCTAAGAAATACGACTTTTCAGATGTTGTTAGATTCCCATAGCCAGTGGTAAGGGATAATGAAAGTTGTAGTTCCTCAACATATGGAAGACTACCTCTTCCTCACCTCTGCTTTAAAATGTAATTTCTGTTAGGAATAGGTAAAGTAGCTGGGATTACAGAGCAAAGTGCATACTGAATCTTACAATCCAAATGGATTTTCTGAAACACCTTTCTTTAGATATAGAGTGCCATTTAGTTCAGTCTGTTCATACTTTTTACATGCACTCTGATAATTACCCATGATGGAACAAGAGTGGCTGATGTTCATTCAAGGTTGCATACTCAGAAGCAGGAGAGATACTACATGCAGCTGCTTCTTTAGTATTTAGTCTTCTTCAGAGTTCTGCTGGTTTGGAGGCATCTTAAATACTTCTCCCAAATTTTTGCATCGTCCAAAAAATCATGACTGTTGACTAAGCATCTTAGCTGCCCATTAATCGGGCTCATCTCACCTATGGTAAGGAAATCAGCTTTCATAAAAGGACTTGACCGTCACTCTACCATTTAAATTGCACTTTACCATTGCACAGGCAATCATACAGCCTCCTTGCTGGGCTTATCTTGGAAGTGTCCTTATTCACTGTCATCTCCTTTCTAAGTCTACTAATCAACTGCATCCTGTTGTGCACATTTGTAATTTTGCCCATGTACACAGCTTGGTGGGTTTTTTCCAGCTACAGTTCTGCAAAAGTATTTCCATTGCTAATTTATATCTACAGTTGCAAATTTGGAAACCATTATTGCTATTTAAACAGAAATACCTTTCATCAAAGTGACTGTGGCTCAATCTCTTGTCCATGTGCTAACAGCTGAAGGGCAGCTTCAAGGCTCCAGTTATGTCTGGTTGCTTCTCTTTAAACCAGACTTGATCAGATAGGCCTTCAGATAGAGGATGGCTTCAAACAAAAGAAAGCCCTCTGACAGCTCTTAAAATAAAGGACTGTCCTCCTAAAATAAGGAATCACCCCTTTTCTACTTCCCAATATTTTGGACTAACCATTCCGCATGGCCAATAGACAGGAATTACAAGAGCTGTCGTCCACAACTTCTGAAGGGCACCAGGTTGTCCTATGCTTCTCTAACCTAAACCAGGCTACAGATGGGGATCCAACAAGCCAATTTAAGTCCTCTGGTTCTTACTGTTGCCTATTATCCACCTGTCTCCCAAAAGAAAGAAAAAGGAGACTTGCCAAGCATTGGATGGACAACTGCACATGGCTGAAGCTTGCTTTCATTTTACTGCACTGTAACAAAGGTCAGCTATAAGCATAGTGTAGTCAGCAGACCAGGAAGAGGAAGAGGAAGAGGAAGGATGCTGTTTTTGCAATTGATAATGTTGGTATTGAAAAAAAAAGAATTAATTCTAAGAGAGATGTTTAATATGCCTTTAGAGACATAAACAATAGTCATCCCCCCACCACAAAAGGAAGGGCTTGAGAAACATCCATCAGATCCCCCCGACTCCCCAGTTCCAAAGAGATTTCAAATATATCTGTCACCAGCCTGAGCACTGTCTCCATTTTGCCAACAGGAGGTGGGGGGCAGGGTGGAATCTTCTGCAAAAACACAGTATATTGTCAGATGCAGCACATTTCAACAACCCTGCTTTTTGAATGAAAAGACAAGTAAATAACCCTCAATCTCACACTACTTTGCTTAATTTGTTTCCACTATCTTGAAACAGGCTATTACTGTGTTTATATATCAAAACATAATGCTTCTTGACTGCACGGCAATCTCAAATGGGCTGAAATACTGGGAGCGGGTGGAAGGGATCTGCAAAGCTATAGACACATCTGCCAAGAAGGAATAAAGGCATGGCAGAGTACAGAGTGGCAATTTGGAATGAACCATGTGATTTCCAGCAATGGATGCTGAAGTCACTACCATGCCAAGGTAGAATCAGGAATGCACAGGAATGCCATCCAGGCTTCTCTCTTCTTAGAGTGGATGGTGCCATGCCCAGCATGCTGGGTGTGAATCATGGAGTTACAAGTTCAAGCTCCTCCTGAGCTATGAAACTCACTGGGAAGTCCTCCTCCTCCTCCTCCTCCTCCTCCTCCTCCTCCTCCTCCTCCTCCTCCTCCTTTCCCTTCCCCCTTCCCCTTCCCCTTCTCCCCAGAGGTGGAGCATAGTGTCTGAGTGGCTGTCCTGACAGGTATTGCAGTCCAAAACTGTGTAAGGCTTTATAAGTTAAAATCAGCACCTTGACTTGATTCCAGAAGAATACAGACATCCAATTCAAGCAGACTAGAGCTAGTTTGATATGTTTGGAGCTATGGGTCTCCATTATCAATTTGGCTGCGAAATTCTGCATGAACTACAGCTTCTGAACTGTCTTCAAGAATAGGCTCATGTTCAGTGCACTGCAATAATCTGATTTAGAGATATCTGATTTACCAGAGCACAGATTATGGAAACCAGAGTACCTCAGTTCTTCAGATAGGGATGCAGCTCGGCCATCAGCCAAAGCAGATTGAAAGCACTCCAAGCCACTGAGGCCACCTGAACATCAAGTGACAGTAATGGATCAAGGAGAACCTTGGCCTATATTACAAGCCATTTCATCTGTCATTAATTACATCTTACAAGGCATTACAAAAGTAAAAAGGAACCACTTGCACCACCTCAAGCTCCTTGCAAGTAGGGAGGGGTATAAATATGTGAGCGAAATGTCCCTGGTAGTCAGGGTTGTCAGCCTTCCAAATGTTGATGATGTCACAAGGAAGCCATTAAAAATCTGATACCGTATGACACATGTTCTTGCTTGAACACACAGCTTTGTACCATGAATCCCACCAGAGCCTTTTTATTTGCACCAGATTTTTCATCCCATGATTTTTAGAACTGCTCAACCTCAACAAACTCACTGGACTTTGAACACTATTAGTAATGATTGTGACTCATGATGGGAGAGAATCGAAATGCACCATGACTGGTTGCATTAGGGCAACAGCTCAGAGGACACAAAAGAAGGAAAACTTAAGCATTAGCTATTTTATATCTGTGCAAGAGATGTATAATAATTACTTAACAGCCATTTGTAGCATATTCCAGTCTCCTAAGTACATCATACAGAAGGCCGCATGCAAAGGAGTACTACAATGGCTGCTAAAAGACATTCGTGTGTTGTGATCTGTTCCTGTCTGCCCCTTTCCAGTGATAAGCTCAGAGAAAATGGGCTCTGTGGATTTGCAGCAGGAGTTGATTATGTACAGCACTGACTGGCCGCTCTTGGTAGCATCATGCTCCCATCTCCCTTTCCCAATGGCAAACTTGGTAAGATATGGCCTCCCATCTAGGTGCAGTATATCATGTGAACATACCTGGGATTAAACCCTGCTAATACATAGTGGAATGTATTTCTAAGTAAATGCATAGATCAAGTGACTTGTAATCAATTCTTTGAATTGCTTGCAGTGAGAGTCAATTATGACTAATGTTACTTATAATGTGGACATAAAGCTAGCAATAATTGTTTTAGGAATCTTCCTAGTCTAATGAAGGATTAAACTGTCCTGTTAAAGTGGAAAACCAAAAATACCATAGTATTCTAGCAAAAATCATGAAAAGAGCTGTTCGAAAGCACACATTTCCTTCTTTAGAAATATACTTCCTTTAAATTTTCTTCAACCAGCAAATGCTACTGGGCTGGTGCTATCTTCCTTTTTAAAACTAAAATATGATAAATTGAACATTAAGATGATGAATTCTATCTGGCATCAAGCAATTGAGGAGTATGTTCTAATTAAAATTTTCTGAAAAGACAACCACATTATCCTTCTATTAAAGATTGATGACCTTGATAATCCTGGTGGTTTAGTATTCTGCAGTAAATTATTAAGATACTTGAAAAGAGAATTGATTTAAGTTTCTAATTTTTTTAAAAAAGCTATTGCAACTGAGCAACAGGAAAACAGTGTTAATCTTTTTAATATGCTACCTGCACTGTCAAACCTATGAGCAATAAAACTTTTGTGGAATTGCATGCTTGTACACTTGCTATGATGGTGCACATTACAGATTGTACAAGTGTGGAGGTGGATTTTTTTCCATTTCTACCTTTTTTGTTTTTCCTTTGGAAATGTCTATGTAAGTTTTGGAAAGGCCAATGCATATGCAGAAATGGAGGTTGGGAAGGCAAAACATCTTACTGGGACAGAGAAATGGTGATCTGGAAGTGGAAGTGCCAATGTTACCCTGCTGAGGTTTAGGCTTTCAGCCTCTTTTCCCCTTCACCAGGGTGGGGGACCTATTAGGATAGTCTGCCCTCGGAGACTAATGGATCCTGATGTTTCCAGAGGGCTGTGGAGTGTTTCTGGCTGATATGACTGATGTTTCTGTCAAGTATCAGGTCACCTTATGAAAAATGGGGATGGCCCAAGCAGTTCATATAATCATACCCAAGTGCCTTTGCATTGAGTCCAGGCAGTTTCTTGGTGTATGGAGGAGCAGAGGATAATGAAGCAGAAGGAAAAATGGCAAGAGTGCAGGTGGAGAAAAACTCATGATGAATCTGACTGGACACTGCTTAGAGCGCATTATCAAGCCTATGCCATGGGGGAAGGAAATTGATCTTTTCTTCTAACATTGTGTCCTCTCAGTGCCATCCAGTAGAGCTATTCCAACTGGTTCATGACCTTTTACAAAGTGGGCCAGGAAAGGATGTTGTGGAGCCCTCGGTGGCCCACTGTGATGAATTTGCATAGCACTTTGAGGACGAAGATGATTGGATCTGTGGTGAATTGGACACCACATTTAATACATCAGTGGAAGCATCCAGAGTACTGTCTGGTCCAAGATTGTTGGATGAGTCTGCAGTTACTGAGGCCTGAGGATGTGGATTAGGTGCTTGGTCCAGTTCAGCCTACCACCTATGTGTTCGACCCTTGCCCATTGTGGTGTATTGCTCAAAGCAAGCAGAGTTCAGGAGGCTGTGAATGCCTGGTGAGAGAGGGAGGGTCCCAGTCTCATCAAAAGAGGGTGAAATTGGACCACTTCTGAAAATAATGAAGATCAAGCGGGGGGAGGGGGACACAAGACATTTGATTGAGGGGGGGCATTCAGGTGGGGTAGTTAAACAGTTAACATAGGAACTTAAAAAGGTGAGTCACAGGCCTGGTGACAGAAGAGCCACATTCAGCTGAGCCTCACATACAGCAGGCCAGGTAGAATGTGCCCCTGTCACAATGAGGGCCAGAGAATGGCCTCCATGCTCCTGGGTATCCTCAGGAACAGCCCAAGGAGAACATGGCTCAGATCCTAGCCGATAGAATACTTTTACAAGCAGCCGCATTGCTCACAAGGATTATCCATGCCATCCCCACGATCTCTGCCTGCAGTTTCAGGCTGGCAGTGGTGGTAGGAAGAAGCAGTCCCCTGTTGCCCACACCGCAGGCAGACCTTTTGCCTGAGCACAATGGTGGGCCTAAGTAGGTGGAAGCTACAGGCCCACAGTCATTTCCCTCTCTCTGATACTGCTGTCAATCAGTGCTGAGGACAGACTTGGGTGCTCCTGCAGTTCCTCCTGGGATGCCTGTGGGAGGACCAAGGAGCAGCTGGGCAGGTGCCTTGGGACCCCAGCTATGCCTGAACATCTCTTGGGTACACTGCTTCGCTATATATGCAATGTGGCTTGTGTTTGCAAATCTTCATTCCTCATTCAGAAAACATACAGCAGCTGAGTTGCACATTAAATGGTCCTTTTAAATTCTAAAAATAACTTTTCAAAAGGCCCATGGACACCTTGTCTAATTTCAAGTACCTTCAATAATACAAGAAAAAATTGCTTCAGGTCAGTTTTTATAAGGATTTACCCTGTTTGCACCTTCTGCAAAATTAACAGATATAGATAACAATCTGTGATCCAAGTTCATATAATAATAAGCTGGTGATGTCATTTGCAAACAACAACAAAATTTATTCAAAAGCATAATTGCACCTGAAAAAAATGCACACAAACTTGTTTTAATCAATGGGAGGAGAATGTGTATATTTTAAGATGGGCACTATTGATACGCACTGCTCAGTTGCAAAGTTGTATCCTACTCTCTGTGAACCCATGGACTGCAGCACACCAGGCTCACCTGGCCTCCGAAGCCCCCCAGAGCCCACCCAACTCCACACTCACTGTGCCTCTGATTCCATCCAGCCACCTCCTTCTCCTTTTGCCTTCAATTGTTCCCAGCAATCAGGGTCTTTTTCCTTCCCATTAGGTAGGCAATGAGCATCAACCTCAGTATCTGTCCTTCTAAAGAACACTTAGGGTTGATTTCCTTTAGAATTGACTGATGTGATCTCTTTCCAGTCCAAAGGACTCTCAGGAATCTTCTCCAACAGCACAATTAAAAAGCATCAATTCTTCGATGCTCAATCTTCCTTATGGTCCAGCTCTCACAGCCATGCCTTGCAACTGGGAAAACCATAGCTCTGGCTATACGAACAAGGTGATATCTCTGCTTTTTAGTATGCTGTCTAGATTTGCCATTGCTTTCCTCCGACAGAGCAAGTGTCTTTTCATATCTTGGCTGCAGTTACCATCTGTGGTGATCTTAGAGCCCAAGAAAGTACAATCTGTCACTACTTTCATTTCTTCTTCTTCTATTTGTCAGGAGGCAATAGGAATGGATGCCATGCTCTCAGTTTTCTTAATGTTGAGTTTCAAACAAACTTTTGCACTCTCCTCTTTCACCCTCATCAGGAGGAACTTTAGTTCCTTTTCACTTTCAGTCATTATAGTGGTATTGTTTGCATATCTGAAGTTGTTGATATTTCTCCTGACAATCTTAATTCCAGCTTGTGATTCATCTAGCCCAGCATTTCATATTATGTACTCTACATTTAAGTTAAATTAGCAGGATGCCAATATACAACCTTACCATACTTCTTTCCCAATTTTGAACCAATCAGTTGTTTAATGTCCAGATCTCACTGTTGCTTCTTGCCCAACATACATGTTTTTCAGGAGACAAGTAAGATGGTCTGGTACTTCCATTTCTTTGTGAACTTGCCACAATTTGTTGTGATCCACATAATCAAAGACTTTAGCATAGTCAATAAAACAGAAGTAGATGTTTTTTCTGGAACTCCCTAGCTTTCTCCATGAACCAGCAAATGCTGGCAATTTGATCTCAAGTTCCTATGCCTCTTCAAAACCCTGCCTGTACTTCTGATAGTTCTTGGTCCACATATTGCTGAAGCCTAGCTTGTAGGAGTTTGAGCATAACCTTGAAAGCATGTGAAATGAGCACAATTGCACAGCAGTTTGGAAATTCTTTGGCATTGCCCTTCTTTGGGACTGGAACATAAATTGACTTTTTCCAGTCCTGTAGCCACAGTTGAGTTTTCCAAATTTGCTGGCATATTGAGTGTAGCACTTTTGCTGCATCGTCTTTGAGGATTTTGAGTAGCTCAGCTGGAATACTGCTGCCTTCACTAGCTTTGTTGTTGCTAAGGCTTCCTAAGGTCTATTTGACTTCACATTCCAGGATGTCTGGCTTGAGGTTAGTGACCACCCCATTGTGGCTATCAGGGACATTTAGATCTTTCCTGTATAGTTCTTTTGTAATCTTGCCATCTCTTCTTAATCTCTTCTGCCTCTTTTAGGTTCCTGCCATTTTTGTCATTTATCTTGTCTATCTTTGCATGAAATGGTCTCTTGATATCTTCAATTTCCCTGAAAATACCCCCACTATTTCCCATTCTATTGTTTTCTTTTATTTCTTTACACTGTTCGTTTAAGAAGGCCTCCGTATCTCTTCTAACTATTCTCTGGAATTCTGCATTCAGTTGGGTATATCTTTCCCTTTCTTCCTTGTATTTTGCCTCCCTTCTTTCCTCAACTATTTATAAAGTCTCTTCAGAGAGCCACTTTGCTTTCTTGCATTTCTTTTTATTTGAGATGGTTTTAGTTGCTACCTCTTGTACAATATTGTGAACCTCCATCTTTAGTTCTTTGGGCACTCTATCTAACAGATCAAATTCCTTAAATCTATTTGTCACCTCCACTGTATATTCATAAGGAATATTATTTAGGTCATATCTGAGTGACCTTGTGCTTTTCCCTACTTTCTTCAACTTAAGCACCTTCTCAGATTGGATGGAGGTAACTAGTGGGTGCCACAGAGTTCAGACCTGGGCCCAGTGCTCTTCAACATCTGTACTAATGATTTAGATGAAGTACAAGAAAGATAATCAGATTTGCAGATGAGACAAAACTGGGTAGAATAGCAAACACCCTCGAAGACAGAATGAAGATTCAGGGCGATCTTGATAAACTTGAACACTGGGCTGAAACCAACAGAATGAATTCAATAGGGACAAGTGCCAAGTTCTCCACCTAGGGAAAAGGAACCCAAATGCATGGATAAAAGATGAGGAATATGTGGTTCAACAGAACTGAAAAGAAAAAGATCTTGGAATAATTGTTGACAATGGGTTAAACATGAGTCAACAATGCAATGCAGCTGCCAAAAGGGCAAATGTTATTTTGGGATGCATTAACAGAAGTATTACTTCCAAATCATGAGAAGTAGTAGTTTCTCTATGCTCCTCACTAGTCAGGCCTCACCTGGAATACTGTGCCCATTTCTGGGCACCAAGATTTAAGAAAGAAGCAGGTAAATTAGAAAGGGTCCAGCAGAGGGCAAAAAAAAAAAAAAAAGATTCAGGGTTTGGAAAAACTGCCCTATGAGGAGAGACTGAGAGAACTGGGCATGTTCAGCCTTGAGAAGAGAAGACTGAGAGGGGACATGATATCCCTCTATAAGTACCTCAAAGGTTGTCACAAAGAGGATGGTCATGATCTCTTCTTGCTGATGCTAGAGTGTAGGACACAGAACAATCAATTCAAGTTGTGACAACCCAGATTCAGGCTGGATATCAGGAAAAACTTCCTCACTGCCAGAGCAATGTGACAGTGGAACCAGCTGCCTAGAGAGGTGGTTTCCCACACTAGAGACATTCAAAAAGAAACTGGGCAGCCATCTGAGTGGGATGGTGTAACATAGTGTCCTGCAACAGCAGGGGATTGGACTCAGTGGCCTTCATGGCCATTTCCAATTCTTCTATTCTATGATTCTAAACCTGAATTTTGCAATAAGAAGCTCATGATCTGAGTCACAATCAGCTTCAGGTCTTGTTTTTACTGATTTACATCTTTGGCTGTAAAGCACGTAGCCAATCTGATTTTGGTGTTGACCATCTGGTGATGTCCATGTGTCGAGTCACCTCCTGGGTTGCTGAAAAAGTGTTTGCTATGACCATTGTGTTCTCTTGACACAGCTCTGTTAGCATTTGCCCTGCTTCATTTTATACTCCAAGGCCAAAATTGCATGTTATTCCAGTTATCTTTTGACTTCCTACTTCCAATCCCCCATGATGACAAGGACATCATTTTTGGTGTTACTTCTAGAAGGTATTGTAGGTCTTCATAGAACCCCTCAATTCAGCATTTTCGGCATCAGTGGCTGAGGCATAGGCTTGGACTACTGTGATGTTAAATGGTTTGCCTTGGATTCGAACTGAGATCTTTCTTTCATTTTTGAGATTGTACCCGACTACTGCTTTTTCCACTCTTTTTTTCAATATGAGAGCTACTGCATTTCTTCTGAGAGATTGTGGCTGCAGTAGTATATTTGATGGTCATCTGAAATAAATTCACCCATCCCTGTCCATTTTAGTTGACTGATTCCTAAGATATTGATGTTCAGTCTTGTCATCTCATGTTTGACCATGTCCAGCTTACCTTGAATCTTAGATTTTACACTCCAGGTTCCTATGCAGTATTGTCCTTTGCAACATTGAACATTCCTTTCACCACCAGTTACATCCACACCTGAGTATCCTTTGGGCTTTGGCCCTGTCACTTAATTCCTTCTGGTGCTATTTGTGTTTGCAAGTAGCACATTGGACACCTTCTGACCTGAGGGGCTCCTCTTCCAGAGTCATATCTTTCAGTCTTTTGATACTCCCCATGGGGTTTCCATGGCAAGGATACTGGAATGGGTTGCCATTCCCTTCTCCAGTGGATCACCTTTTGTCAGAGCTCTCTGCTATGACCTGTCCATCTTGGGTGTCCCTGCATGGCATAGCTCATAGCTTCATTGCACTCTGCAAGTCCCTTCACCACAGCAAGGCAGTGATCCATAAAGGGGCTATTGATACATACAGTTGAAGAAATATGCATGCAAGCAGGCACATATTCATTAACACAACATGACAAAAGAAACCTTGCAATCATTAGGAACTTTAGTCAGAATGAACTCTGAGATACATTTTGGAGAACATTGGTGAGTTCAAATTTGGCTGATTCAGAATTTCCTATATGTTCCTAAAATGTTTAGCATCTTATTTCTGAAGTTCCTTATATATTTAGGTTGGATTTGGGTGGCTAGTGTGAAGTGAGTGATACAATCTTTAAGCATGTGCTATTTTGTTATCTGGATTATATACATGTGTACATTCACTATTCTGTATATAAGCTCTAAGCATTACAAATTTAAATAAATACTGTGTTGCCACTTCAGGTGATTACTCATCTATGGGAAAAAAGCTTAGAGGTGATAAGTTTATCATATGCCTCCTTCAATCTAATATAATTTATAAGCTTGCACACTATGATACCCAAATGAATTAGAGCTCCATAGATGAACTCTACTCACCTTTGGCAATTGTGCAGAAAAAAATCGATTATGTTCATGTCCTACGCAATGGACAACTGGAAAATGCGAAATGTTAACAGGGAAGATAGAGAGTAGATACTCAGGCACATAGAATGTGCAGCAAGAATGCCAGTGACTAACAAAGCTAGAATGAATTCTGTGAGAATAGAAAGAAAAAGAATTGTGCCCACTACAGAGAAAACTGGGAGAGGGCACATAGATAGCTGACATCCTGTGATCATCTTATGTAGCCAGGCAGAATGGCCTAACAGTATTTCATGCCACGTGGAACATGAAAGGATAAATAAGTTGTTCAATACCTAGAAATACCATCCAATTACTTACAGGTAACAACCTACATGTTATTTAATAAAGTAAAGGGTATTTACAGGATGGAGGGAATTTCTCTGTGCCATTAACATATGCCATATTGCAGTATGGGCTGAAAACATACCATTAGCCCATATGTCCAGGCAAAATATAGTGAAGACTGGGAGAGCCATGTTATTTGCAAATCTCGGTTTATCTTCAGTGACATGAATAGAACCATAGAATCATAGAATAGAAGAGTTGGAAGGGGGTCTGAAAGCCATTGGGTTCAACCCCCTGCTCATGCAGGACACTAAATTACAGATCCCACTCAGATGACAGTTAAAAATACGCAAGATGAAATAACATATAAATAAACAACAATTGCACTTAAGTTAGTATATTAAAACTGGTGCAAACTGAGGCAAAAATAATCTAATTGGTGCCGTAAGTGTGCCAGACAACCAACTAGTTCGTTGCTTGACTTTATATGAAATTATTCAAAATCTCCACTGTTTAATTTTAAATCTTACAAATGCACACTTTTGGGGTGGGGGGGAGAAAGGAAGTTACTTTAAATATTTTATAAAAGTTTTATTTTTATATTTTTATTATAATTATTCTATATTTTATATGTATATTTTATTACCTTATGATTTTTCTGATTTTTATACTGGTTTTATCTATAGGCCATTGGCATTCTTTGATTTGGTTTTATTCTTGTATTACCTATTATTGTCAGTATTTTTTGTTGTGTGTTGATGTTGTGCTGCAATGAAGTTAACTACTCTGCAATATATTTTCTGTATATTAGGTTTTCTAGATTGTTTTAAATTATTCAACATTCTGAGAGGTGTTACTAATTGAATGGTTCATAAAAGCCACAAATAAATAAATAAAGGAAGGAAGGAAGGAAGGCATGGCTGAAGGGAAGAGACTGAGAGAGGGGAGACTCAGAGAACTGGGCATTTTTAGACTAGAGAAGAGACGACTGGGGTCGGGGGGCATGGTATCCTGCTAAAAGTACCTCAAAGCCTGTCACAAAGAGGAAGGTCAGTATCTCTTCTTGCTTTTACCAGAGCCTAGGACACAAAATAATCCAAGCTGTGACAACCCAGATTCAAACTAGACATCAGGAAAAGCTTCCTCGCTATCAGAGCAATACAACAGTGGAGCCAGCTGCCTGGAGAGGTGGTGGGCTCTCCCACACTAGAGACATTCAGAAAGAAACTGGACAGCCATCTGAGTGGGGGGCTGTAATTTGGTGTCTTGCTACAGCCTTCATGGCCCCTTCATGGCCCCTTCCAACATTCTATGATTCTATGAATATTCACAAAATTATGCCTTCTGTACATGAGGAGTTTAATCTGTTGTTTTGCAAAGGCTTCTATTTTTTGTTGCAGGAGGAAAAATGCATCCCTTACACAACATTTTCCCCAAGGGGCTGTGCATCCCTGCCTTTCTATATATTCTGTTAACCATCCATAAGGTGGCATTGTGGCATAGCTACATTGTGGTGGATTTGCAACTTTGTTTTCTTAAGAAGTTTGTCAGCTATGATGTGATATAAGGTTTCTTTTTGTACTGGTTTGTCAGCTATTGGGTGGTGTAAAAATGTAATATATGAACACAATTTAAAATTTAATACCGGTTTGTTTGTTTTTTGCTGTAACACACACACACACATAGGGCTGGAAAACAGGGGGAGGCTCTGGAGGATGACGGCATTATGAAAACTCTTGTGAATGAGGAATAACAACAGTCCAGCAAATGCAGCATGTAGAGAAGACCTTAAAGCTAGAGTTTTAGCACTCAAAGCCCACTGACAGGAAGGATGGATGGATATGTCAGGTTTGCTTTTTCTCACATTCATTATGATTTTAAAAGATCTCAAGACCTTTCCATCCCATTTGTCAATAAATGCATGGATTTAACCCTGTCAAAACATGCCCATGGCACCAGACCAGGAAACTAGCCCAAATGAGCACTATCAAAAACCAGCAATTCAGCAAATGCTGTGAGCTGCACTGACTTGCCCCAGTCTGGAAGTACTACTTTCTACTTTCACCAGCAAGTGTTCACTCCCAGTCACCATTCATTTCCGCAGCTGTTTTGGTAGCACTTGATACTGTCCTTGGGTTTGGAAAAAACATTTTTCACACTGGATTTTCCTCTTTTTGCTTCTTTTGATGTGTACATTCAGTTACCTGCAGTCATCTTGTTAAGATTTCAGCAAATTAGCCTGTAAACCTGCAAATACAGGTTTGATCTTAAAAGGAGAGGAGAGGAAAGGGGACGGTAGGAGAGGAGAAGGGAGCAGAGGGGGGAAGGGGGAAGGATACTTTCTTACCTGTCCCCTCAACCTCAAGTGTATATAGGAGATCATTAATGCTGGGTCAGTAACTATAACTTATAATGGTCATATTAATGCATTCAGTGAAGAAATCTATGAACACTGAACATTTTCAGAACAATGAACACTATTGCTTTGAATGTGCGATTGGGTCTTTACAATAGCCCAGTCTGCTTTAACCTGGTTGATCAATTTGCTGCAGGGTCAGCTGAAGAGTTAAATGTCAAGAACTCTTTCTAAAAACGTACTAAAAGATGCCAAACTCTGTTGTGCTGAACTTGATGAAATGAGGTCATCATGAATGCTTTAGAGGAGAGGCTGTTAATTTATAATACCAAGCACTATAGCTCTGAAAATTCCATTCTCCTTCCAGTTTTAAAGACCTCTCATGGCAATAACTCATCTTGCCTGTGCTTGAGAACCAGGATATATGACAATATATGAATATATATGCATTGTACAGACATCAGTACGAAATGCCAGTACAAATCTTTCAGTGGCTCAGGTACTACCTATCCCAAAATTAACTGTTAGCTGGATTGGTTTGAGTGTGGCTCTGAGGGCTTATGTTAAAGTAGGGATCAGAGCACAAACTGCTTTTCTCAGACACACACTGGCAGGGCACCACCTGTCGCTGGGCTGTTGGCTGTGTGCATGCGTGTGGGAGTGTGGATACTGTTTCAGGGAGAATAGTTTTCTCCTGTTAGTAGTGGTGGGGAAGCAACATCTCAGTGATGATTAGGATGTTGGAGAACCCTGCAATGCATTCAATGACCATGGGTTCCGTGGATTCCAGAGCAGACCAGCTTTTCCTAAGTTGAACAGATTCTGTGGACCTGCAGACCAATTGTTTACTTTCTTGATTTTTATGCAAATTTAGTCATAGAAAAATACAATACGACAGCAACAACAAATGTGTGTTTTCCCATAGGCTAAGGCTTGAAAATACACTTGTTGGACTTAAGGATTATTTGCTCATTTTTGGAAGTGCAAATCTGTGCAAATAAAAACTTGTCCCAGTGCATGAAAATGCAAGTTCAGAAGCTGGAAAAAAATCTGATTCTGTCAAGGCATGGCCCACAGATTGAAAGACATCTGACAATCTGCAAAATGAAGATGGAAAGGGTTTAACAAAATCCATACATCCCTAGTGAAAACCACTGGGGGATGGAAGAACCTTTTACTTCCACAGCTACCACTCCCTGCCTACAATCCCTAGATCTCAGCAGGCAGGAAGGGGAGCTTTAAGCATCCCCCCCCCCTTTTACACTGAGATGTGAGTGTGTGTGTGTCCTCCTTGGTACTCATTTCTATGCTGTCTTTAACAAAACAGTGCCCAAGGTGGCACCATAGAGCAGTCTAATAGCATACTTTCCAGCAGCCTCAGCCTCAGAAATAACACAGCCATGTATGGCTGGCATTGTCTCCGCAGGAGGGCTTGTGTCACCACAAGAGGGTAGAAAAAGGAGTAAGTGGTTACAAACAGTAAATATTTAGAACTTTAGAAGTGCCATTTTTATTGAAATCCAATGCACCCCCTAAAGTGGAGAGGACTGTGACCATGTGTCCGGCATGCCTTGTTCCATCTGCTGTCTAGGTTCAGGCTGTTGCTGGGCAATTTCAGGACCTGTGCTTTCCCTTCTTGGGGTTCTTGTACATGAAATGCACAGACTTTGAAATACATGCTGCCTTCAAATAGAGCCCTACTCCTCTAAAGGAGGACACATGGCCACCAGAGCAGTGTAAGAATCATGAAGTGCTCGTTCAATGGATCAGTTTAGCCAAAAAAGGTTAGCCAAAAGACAACACTGAAGGGAAGGAGGAGAGCAAGTGTGTGCAAAGCTGTGAAATTCTGGTGGTCTGCCCATGATCATGGGGAAAATGCATTCATAGAATAAGGTCTCAGAACAAATAAAGGCAAACAAACTAAGCTGAAGTGAAATGTAGGACCCCCAAGTCAGGTCTGTAGCTTCTCCATGATTATATTTCTATCACAATAATCCCCCAGAGCACTTTCTTTCAATTAGGATTTCCAGCAAAATTATGGTTCAGAAAAGACCATTATTTTATATTATTATTATATTGATTCAGCCTTAGTAATATTAATACGTTTCACACATTTTAAATAGCTTCCGTTAGAGCGTTATGATTACTATAATGCAGGAAATTGCTTACCTCACTGGTTACTAGCAAACTTTTAAAGACTTCCGCTTTATCTCTGCAGTTCACAGGGCCCTCTCCATCTTTCCCTTCAATTCCTTTCTCTGCATGGCAAGATTTTGCTTATTGACATAGAAAGAGATATTTCCACATGCTGAGGCCTACTCAGAGTTTAACAACCCAGTGTGACGAGGCACAAATTACACCTGAGAGATTATTCTGAACAATGCTTTGCACGTCTCTTGGTAGAAAAATAAAAGAAAAAGAAAAGAAAAGATGCAGAGATTAGCTTGATGATAGCGATCAGTTCAGTGAAAATTACCTAAAGAAACAAATTTCACCCTCCATTAGCCTTAGTACAGGAAGGCAGAAGAGACAGACAGTAT
Source organism: Varanus komodoensis (assembly GCF_004798865.1). Taxonomy (NCBI): domain Eukaryota; kingdom Metazoa; phylum Chordata; class Lepidosauria; order Squamata; family Varanidae; genus Varanus; species Varanus komodoensis. Next base: position 4,612,967 of record NW_025335505.1, on the reverse strand, counting down.
ATTTACAGTAATTCTTCTCAGATGGTATTTTACAAAAGTCTTTCTCCTCAGTTATTCAGCCATTATATACTCTGTACATCACACCAGCTAATTTTATTTCTAGGTCAAAGATAAACTGATCATTTCTATTTGATGCAAGAAGATTTGAGAGAGATAGACAGAGCTTTCTTGCTTGTATAGGAAGAAGGCTTTGCAGGATTCTGTGGGGGGAAAACACAGTTTCAAGGCCTGGTGCTATTTTGAACATTATTTGTCTTTGTACCCAGTTCCTCTGGATCCACCTACAGCTGGGGAATAAATTTAGGCACACAAACTGTAGTGAGATCAAAATGAGGATGAGAAAATAATGGTAAGTAATATTTGAAACTTAAAGAGGAATCAAGGTATCTGTCATAGTTCATAACTGCCTGGAGCATGGATGGCAACCTCAAGAATACAAGATGCTTTGGAATCTAGTTCCCATCAGCACCAGCCAACAGGGGTATTGATCAGGCATTATGAGAGATACAGCCAAAGTACTTAGCACCATGTTGCCTACCTGAAGCCATGCTTACTAGTTCATTATATTTTGTATCTTTCCTCCAAGGAGGTTAAGGTGACATGCATGGCTCTTTTCACCCCCATTTTGTTGTGACAACAACCCTGAAACATTGCTTAGGATAGTAGTGGGATCTGAACTTCCTTCTACCCAGCTGTAGCCCAGAACTCTGACCACTGTATGATATTGACACTTTTTTCTTACTGCAGTCAAGCAGGTTGGCCTCCTATCGAAGATAAACAGAGAACCATTCCTAGGCTTCTTTGAGGAAGACTGGAATACGACTGGAATTCATCCTTTGGTCCCTTAGCTCTGCAGAAGCCTTTGAAACTGGTTTGTAGCTAAGGCAGGTGGTATTTTTCACTAGTTCATTACAGACTAGGGAAGGGCAACTTCCACCATCTCTAGCTGAGATATCCAATGGTATGCAGAGTTGCATATTTGGAGGACCACAGATGGAAGGCCGGTGCCCTTTTGCTCTCACAAAGCACCAACACTAGCAATTCCTTCAGCAGTGCTTAATAAGGATGGCATGTGTGCAAATGGTTTTTCCAAATATGCCAGCCTGCTTGTGTTGGCAGGGAAATCAGGGGCAGGGGAAAACAATATTTCACTGATTTTATCTAGAGGAGGAGAAATGTTCTAGTGCAATAACTTTCTCTTTCTGTCATTCTTTCTTTCTCTCTGCCAGGCTGCAAATAGCAGTAGTAGCCAGTTTGGCAACCTAGTTGCCATTTTGCATGGTCTGCAATACCCAAATTAGTATTGTCCAGGGGCATGAGGACAGTGGACCAGAAGAGAAGTTCTGATCTAGGTTTGAACTCAAATGGCTATCAAAGCATTATGGATAGTCATTGAGTTGAACAATGAAATAAGTAAATTCCTTAAAGCTGGTCACTTTTCCAAATTACTAGTGGAAAGACATCATGCAGATGGATACTGCATTAAATAGATTGAAGTTTCCTTACAGATCTGGGCTTTGCATTTAATTCATGCATAGACATCAAAGCAACAAAGATTAAAAGAAGAGTTAATACACTTAGATTTTTTTTAAATTCACATCTTTAATAAGTGAACACTTTTCTAACAATACCTGCATTACCTTTTTCAGTGAATGGAAAATTCTGCATATTTTTTAAAGATACACATGCGTGCTCTCTCTCTCTCTCTCTCTCTCTCTCTCTCTCTCTCTCACACACACACACACACACACACACACACACACACCAGTAAAAATAATGGTTTTTAATCTCTTTTCTTTACAGTAAATTGCTTTTCCATACTGAAGGACTATCAGCTACGTCTCACCTTGAGTTAGTGCTTTACTGTTTTTCTTTTTATCACTTCTGAAGCTTAAAAGCCTTGCAGTGCATGAAAATATTGCATGTACTCTCAATGAACCAAAGCCAACAGGGAAAAGGATTGTGGTCTTTGGAAACCAGGCCACAGAATGTGTAAATTAAGCTGCCTTTTTGTGTGGTAGAAAGTGGCATTCCAGACACAGGATGAATCTGGAGGGTGTGTGTGAGGGTGGGGCATGGTGGCAAGAGTGTTGGACTGTAATGAAGGAGGCCTGGACTCTTGTCCCCACTCCTCTGTGAGTCTCCCTGGGTAACTTGTGGCCAGTCGTGGACTCTCTCTGCATGACCTTCCTCACAGGGTTGTTGTTGTGAGGATACAATGGCGATAGAGAGAACCTTGTAAGCTGCCTTGGGTTGCTTCCAAGTGGAAGAAAGGCAGGGTAGAAATGCAGTGTAATAAAACTGCAATGCAATAGGATGGTGATGCTGGTGCTGTTGACAATGATAACATTGCCACATCCTTGTTAGCCTGCCTGTGACGAGTACTGGAGAATAGGATCCGCACTGCATGCTTCCAGGCACCAGGCTGGGGGCAGGCTGTTGGAGTAGAGAATGCACTTCATCAACAGCCACTTGCCTAGCTCATTTCTTTGGTGTCCTGTAATTTAGACCCATCCTCTCTTCCTTTTTCCCTCTGCAGCCAAGAAATGAGCCTGTGAAACAGTGGTTAATAGGCCTGGATTGGGACTTGAGGTTTCTGGGTTCAGGCAGTATGAGTGATTAGGGTAGACTACTCCACATAAGAGAGATGAGACCGTGCTTATAAGGCCCCCCTCCCCTCAGTGATAGGAAATGGCTGCAGAGGGCTTCTGATCACTTTTATTTGTCAATTAATAGAAGCATCTGAATCTCTAGGTACAGGTAAAGGTTTCCCTTTGACATTAAAGTCCAGTCATGCCTGACTCTAGGGGGCAGTGCTCATCTCCGTTTCCTAGCCGAGAGAGCCAGCTTTTACAGAAGAGATGAAAAGATGACAAACTTCTTCAAAGTGGAATCCTATGAAGAAGAATGCACATTATTTGAAAGAAAAGTGAAGGCAGTTCTGAAAGGATCTGGAGTAGATAGGTTTGATCTAGTACTGTCATCACTGACAGGACTACCCATATTTGTCCTTTGCCCTTCCCCAGCAGTTCACATAGTGCCTTCCAGCCTAGAAGGTTTTTTTTTTCTTTTCATTTTGGCTTGTTCAATATAGGACTTCCAAGGTAAGAAAATTCAGAAGTATTTTCTTTGCCACCACCACACCTGCTGCCCTGGATTTCTTCTAGATGGCAGGAAAGGGGGCTGGGGTGTTCTTTGGATTTGTAAGCCGTTTGTCCTAGCTTGCTTTCTTCCCATCCCCTAGAATGGCCCTTTATTTCCTCTCTGAGGCCAATTTGTTAAAGTGGATAGGCAGCAGGCATGGTTCCTTCCATGGTGGTAGAACATGGTGGTAACATGTAACTAAACACGAGGAGTATTGATAATTGGATACTACATCAACCAAAGGATCAAAAGATAACACGGTCTAGCCTTAGAATGGGCTATCCTTATAATATCATTGTTATAGTGTGGAATTTTTGTACTGACCCAGGGAAACAAGAAGAAACTGTAGTAGGCAAGAATACTTCCATTAAATGTTCTATTTCACATCTGAAACGTTCAGAGAGACATCTGCAATAGACTGCCACTGAGACAACCCATTGTGACCAAAGTGATTTCTCTGTCTCATGAAGGTTTTAAAAGAACCCAAAGGCCTTGTCCATATATACCAATTTGCTTTGTAATCTGAGGCAGATGATGATGGTGAGCGGGAAAGAGGGGACTCAACCTTCATTTTCACTATCCATGGCAGGATTACATAAGGCCTTTCATATTCCAAAGAAAATCAGAGCTGCCTGAAAACAAATTGAGGCCCATTACCCTTCATTAATTGCATGACTGAGCAAGCCATGCACCATTTAAAGGATCTTTATCTAAATGTGTGCTCTAAAAGCTCTGTGTGTGAAGTGGATTGATCAGGGATTTCACAACCAGTCAGTACAGATGCAATAGATTTACCTCCTCAGATTTCCCATGGAAGAACCCAAGACAGGAGCTGCAAAAGAGATTAGTGCTGGAGCTGCAATATTTTGAGAATCCACTCATTTTGACTATTACTTCAATATAAAACCACAATTTAAATATAGAGCTTCATGGTCATTCTTTATACTGCTTTAATCTACCAAATACATCTACCTTCAAGCAACTTGTTTATTAAAAAAGCAGCGATTTTCAAAAAGCCAAAGCATTTTTTTTCCTTTCCAGGAATAAAGAGGACAACTTTTAAAATGTGAGTTACACATTTTGCACAATATAAAAACAACCATCCAAGTTACTAGCAGACCTGTGTGTGTTATACAATAGACACAAATCCAAAATCCAAGTGGGACTTCCAATACAAGTTGTTGATAGACAAAGCTCGCCAGATGGTTTTGTCCAGACTTCCTGGTGTGATGGGCCTCTTTCATGCTTCCAAAGTACTGCATGGCTAAAGGGGAAAGCACCATAGCCTGTAATTCCCCCTGTTTGCCCATGTATGAGGAAATGGTTGACCTGCTAGGAATTAGCACATTTCTCTCTGTAGTATAGCTGACTGGGGCAGAAATCCTTTGCATCATTTCTGCCCAATGACTGAGTCTACTTCCCCATGTATCTTCCCCATGCAGGCCTTCTTGTTTGCTTTTTCAGTTCCTCTTGCATGAGGTACCACTTATATTGTGGTAGGTAGCTAACAAAAAGGGAGTATGTGCAACCTTTCTGAATATTTTAATTGTCACCTGCTGTAAGGTGGCTAAATCAAGGTGACTTCAAACTGACAGTTGCACAACCACTCTCTCTGAGGGACTGATTTCCCCCAGATGAACCTGCTCATCTCTTGAGGTTGTTTACTAAGGCTAGAAACTTGTTTGTACATTGAGATCATTTACTGAAAGGCCCAAATCAGGGTGTCCCCTACATAAGGTCTTTTCTAAGGATCTCCCTCCCTAAGCATTTGTATCTAGCTAAACACCCGCATTGTTGATTTCTTTTAGGCACCAGATTTAAATGGCTTTATTTATTGCAGCATCTGGAGGTTTTTGTTGATAAGTATCCATTGCAACCACTGAACTAGTAGAATTGACTGTTGGTGTAATAAAAACCTCACACTAACCAGCGCAAATGGAAACTACCACTTCTGGAATGGGACAACTCAGCAGATGTTAAAGAAGGGAGATCTACTAGCTTGTCACATTCTAGCAACTGCAGTTTGTGCTAGTTTTGCTACTTGCTAGTTGCTAGCCAGTTTTCCTGGCACAAAATATTTACTGATGGTGCTTTTCCAGCTCTGGACACTACCCATCAGCTTGTCATTTGTTTAGTGCTTCTGTTTAAAATGTAAACATGTGTTATATTTTCTTTTTCTTTTACTCATAGCTTTTACTCAGCTCCACCCCATAAGCTGCCAGTGTAGAAGGGAAAATAATCCTTTTCTTCCTGTGATCTTAAGGAATTAGCCATTTCTAGTCTGGTGCATACAGATGGAATCAAGAAATCACACAGTGCAATTTTATTTTTTTGTAAGTCACTGTAGAAACCCATTGAAGGATGAGGTATCATACAATATGAGCAAGCAATCAAGGACCCCAGCATTTGGTCACATCCCCTTGTCTTCTACCACCGCAGAAAGAGTCAGCATGAAGATCCACAGAAAGAATGGGAAGCCCTTGAGTTTCTTAGTTCCTTCATGTTTGCATTAAAGGCTCATTGACTTGCTGTTGACGTATTTTCCATGATGTGGAGATGGCCAGTCTCAGCGCACTGTTTAAAAGGATTTTCTAGACAACCCAAAATACATTAGCAGAGAGACCAGTCACTACTGAATGCTTTTGCTAACAGAATCCCCACTTCACTGAGGCAGCTGATACTAAGTGTTGAGAATTGGATCAATTGCCACGGCATCATATTGTGTAATTCCAGGAGTGATCTTCCAGCATTGGTGGAAGAAACGGCACATGTATGATTGTGTCTGATTAATACCTACTGGCTTGTGGTGTCTCCAGTGCAATTTGTAACATCCTTTAAAGTTGATCTCCGTGAAGGAAAGACGTTGGTAATCCCAGTCACTCATAAGAGAAGGACAATCACTCTACATAAACCCAGGCACACAGTTTTTGTTCTTCATGAGGAGAAAAATAGTAAAAATAAAATCTGCCAACAACTGCAAAAGCTAATTAGGCAGAATAATGTTCTCCAACTTCTACAGGAAAGGGTAGGTATGTCATGGTGGCAGTGGTTGTTTTCGTAGTTGCGGCATATCATAACCATGGATTTGCATTTGAACTGACACATCAAAACAAATGATTACAAATAAGGTTCATAAAAATACATACCTGCCTCTGTGTGAACTTCTAGATACCTTGGTTTTTACACCAGTGTAAAAAAGGAGGTGTTGTAAGACTAACAGGAATACTGTGTGAAGCTGTGGTTTTTGCAGCTGCAAAGTGTCAGTCACTGGGTGACTTTTAGTCTGTCACTAAACTACTTCACAGTGCTGTTTTGAGAACAGAATGGAGAGAAGGCCACTGTACCTTGCCTCAGTCATGGTGTAACCATTAGGTTGTTTAGTTATATTGTATGATCTGGGCCACGATGGGAGATGGAAAGTACTCAAACACAAGCATTAGATTACACAAGATGTCCTCCCTTCATCCATATGCAGTATCTTTGCTGTGTAGCAAAATATTATATCATGAAATCACTTGGTGTGGTTTGGTTTGGTTTCATTTGGTTTCAATTCAGTCAATCTTAAAGGGATTTTGAAACAAATACACAGAGTTTTTTCAGAGGTTGCCAGTGGTGGAGCTGATTCTTTTATTCTGATGTTGATTTTAAAGCTGACATCACATTTTTTTTCCTTCTATGCTTGCTGAGACATTTTTAGAGGCTAAATTACACTACACTCGTGCAATCAGCAGCATTCAGGCTCACAGCTTGAATAAAATTAGAAATGGTGGGAGAAAAAGCTCCTGTTCCTAACAAAATATGCAACATTATGCAATGTAAGCCCATGTATTTGCATGGTCTAATAATAGACACCTTTCTCATTTGCTCAGGCTCCTATTAGCAGCAAATGAAAGCAAAGCAAAAGAAAACAAAAGAGAACCAGAAGAAAGGATGCAAATGCAAATTTCCCTGATACAAAATGATATGTCACCAGCAGGGACAAGAAAGAAGTAAGATCTCAGTCCATCATACAGTACAATGTTCTGAAAGGCTTATGATGTCCTAGAAGAGCAGATATTGAACCGTGCCCAGAAAACATGCCTTACTCCATTGTACAAGCTACATGTGTATCCTTTGGAAAAGAGGCTGTGCAGTGGCCCCATGTTGCCTCAGTCTGTCAGGCTGAGGCAGGGTGGGCTGGAACCTATAGCCTGGTGGGTTTTGTGGCATAGCAAAGATGAACAGGAGCACTAGTGGCAGGTAGGAAGTGATGAAACAGTTTCACTGCTTTAAACACAGCTCTGAGAGCTCATGCCAGCAGGTAGGCTCCTTTATTTCAATGCAGACTCTTATTTTCCCTCCCACTGATTAGAACAGAATGTTACTATGCTGGTTACAAGCCAACATAAATGAGGATCTTGGATCCAGCAGGTCCAAAGCCAGCTCTTCTTTGTTCTCAGAAAATTCCATCTTGGGGCTTTATACCTGCTACCACTGGTAGTGGATTGCCACCTGTAGTGCTTTCTGTGAGTGTGCAGAGGCCTATTCTGTGATGGACAAGCCTTTCTGCCAGTGGGACCTCTTCTCTTCATAAGCAGAAGCTGCAGAGGTCTAGTCTACTCCCGAACATAACATTCGGGATCACAACTGCACTGCAACGACTTTACTGTGGCATGAGCTTGTGTGAGTGAATGATCTCATCCATTTGGGTTCCAGTGTTGCGATCTTTGTTTTTCTTGTCTGCAAAAAGCTAACATGGTGACCACTAGAGCTGTGTGCCAGATTCCGTGAAAACTTAAACCAAATTGGGCTGACTGAGACAGAGTTGGATACTCTGAATCAAGGCAGGTCTCCTCTAAAATTGATTGACTCCAGATAAGAACCCTCATTCAGTATTTGGAAGGACTCAGAGACAGATAAAACATTTGTTCAAAAACAGATTTCTCCCCAAGATCTCTACAGAAGGAGAAGGAGCATGGTTTTGTGCCTGGTGACTCCAGCATCTGATTGCAGGGGATGGCTTTGCTAGCATTCTCTAATCCTGGTGTTAGGGAGGGATGCTGAAGTAATACTGATCAGTGCACTTAGCTAGTTCTTTCTCCCATGAGTAGATATATTAATGGAATCTTATCAAAGTCTGTATGACCTGGAAAGGAATAGCTTTAGAAGTTTGCTAGGATAATACTGGATATTCTATTTTTTCTGCTTCAACCACTGTATGCCTCCCATACATCATCCACCCCTCTGTGTCTTTGGTGCTAGCCGAGCAGAAAACAAGCAAGGAAAAGGGGGGAAAATAAACTCCACGTTGATCTTAACTCCCCAGCCTCTGCACCTACCGTGAAAGATTCTTTCCTAGGTAAACTGCTATGACACGTGTTATTTTAATATGAATTGCTAAAAAAATGACTTAAAGAGGTACAAGATGTGGCTCATTAAGCTCACCCTCGATCCTCATTCTGTCTTCCAGGGTGTTTGCTATTCCGCCCAGTTTTGTATCATCTGTGAATTTGATTATCTTTTCTTGTACTTCTAAATCTAGTTTTCTTGTTCATCTAAATCATTAATGAAGATGTTGAAGAGCACTGGGCCCAGGACTGAACCCTGTGTCAACCCACTAGTTACCTCCATCCAATTTGAGAAGGTGCCATTGATGAGCATTCTCTGTGTCCAATTTAGCAGCCGATTTTGGATCCATCTAATAATTTTTCCATCTAGTCCAGCTTTTGCTAATTTGCTCATCCGAATGTCGTGTGGCACTATGTGGAAAGCTTTGCTAAAGTCTAGATATGGTTCCCCAACCTCTCTCATCATTGACATGAAAGGAATTGCATCAGCTGTGTCTTTGATGTCATAAAAATGACTTTTAGGAAGGCAGTTAGCAGGTGTTTGGAGCAGCAGGGAAAAAAGAAGACTAGTATCACCCAGATGAGGCACATCCTGATGACACCTCAGTCAATAGCCAGATCCAAAAATGAGTGCCGCAGAAGAATATTCCCACCTCCTCCTCCACTGTGTGGTTTTATTCCTACTCAGATGGCCAATTCCAGAAGGTGGTGCTGGGGAGTTGTGGCTCTGTGCCATGGCAACTATGCTGCGGGGTTTCACAGAGTTCCTTTTATCCCACATGCTGTTTAACATCTATATGAAACTGCTGTGAGAGGTCATCTGGAGGTTTGGACTGAGGTGCCATCAGGATGATGATGATGCGCAGCTCTACTTCTCATTTACATGTAACCCTGGTGAAACTGACTGTTCTGCACCAGTGTCTGCATGGTGTGATGAGCTGGATGAGGGCCAATAAATTGAGGCTTAATCCAGATAAGATAGAAGTGTTACTGGTGGGTGGATCATCAATTCAAGTGTGTGGGAGCTGTCCTCTTCTGAATAGGTTGCACTCTCCCTAAGAGACTGGATATGTAACTTGGGAGTATTCCTTGACATGGAGCTTTCACTGAAATTCCAGGTGGCATCTGTGGCAAGGACTGCTTTCCTCCAGCTGAAGCTGGTCCATCAGCTACATCCTTACCTGGATAGACACAGCCTGACAACAGTAACCTGTGCACTGGTAACCTCCTGTTTGGACTATTGCAACATACTTTACATGGGGCTACCCTTGAAGACAATCCAGATACTTCAATTGGTACAAAATAGAGCAGCCAGGCTATTGACTGGGACCACCAGACATGGCCATATAACACTGGTCCTGTATCATCTGTTCTGGCTACCAACTGAAGTCTGGACCCAATTTAAAGTGTTTACAATAACATATAAAACCCTAAATGGTTTAGAGGCTGGTTATCAATCTATTTTGTATGCACCAGCCCAATTCTTAAGATATTCTATGGATGTCCTTCTCCAGGAGCCTTCCTGGAAGGAGGTAAGGAGGACCATTACAAGAGAAGGACCTTCTCATTGGTGGTGCCTTAACTGTGGAATATGCTCCCCAGAGAGGTTTGTCTGGTGCTGACTCTATTCTTGCTGGCACCAGACCAAGTCCTTTTTACTTAACCAATATTTAACTGGTATTTTAATTGTTAATTTATAAATAAATAAATGATTTAGTTCTATTTTAATCAAGTACTGTTAATTGTTCTGATGTTTTTATTGTTGTAAACTGTCCAGAGATTTTCTGTGGAAATACAGACAGTATAGACAATTTTAAAATGTAAATAAATAAATAAGAGTATGAATTAGGTCTAAATCTAAAGGGGCTCCATTGCAGGTTTTATTCTGCGCTCTATGGAAACTATCCATGGTGATCCAAAATGGTGAACCTATTTGGGGCAATTGATTCCAACACAATAGGCAGCCCCTTTAGATCTCAGAATAAAACCTGCTATGGCTCAGGAGCCTCACTGGCAAGTGACACCTTCCCTGGCCAAAATGTCATTGCACCCGTCCCACTCGGCATCTACACATGGAGCCTTACTGATTCTGTTGTAATGGAAATGCAGCCAACACCAGTGCCAGGAGGATAAGGTTGGGATTTGTGTGCGAAGAAAATTAAATCACATCTGAATTTTCTTAGCCTGACAAATTACCTCTGTTGCATCTTCTGTCTCTATTCAATTTAACTAATATTCTAGTGGCCCAGCATTATTTAACTGCTATTAAACCCACTTAAAGCTAAATGACCCCCCCCCTCCATTCCCACTCTCCTTCAAAGATTCTTTAAGGAAGTGCATTGCTTTTGCTCTTCCTTTCTTCATTTATTCCCTGTTTGAACCAGAGGCACCAATTTGATTGTCACCTTGACCAAATTAGCCTCTGAAAATCATTTGAGAAAGATAAAGTTCTGATCTCAGAGGGCAAAGGGGTTTATAAGGAGTTGCTATCAGAATTTAATGTGGCTACAGAGAAACACCAATCCATGATGCTAGAAATATTTTCATCTGGGGGGGCGGGTAGAATCAAGTGGATATTGCTTTTCACACTTGGACTGTCATGATCACAATTGAATGGAGCCCTGCTAAGTCCTGTCCTGCCAGTGCATGCCCACAGCGTTCCTATCGCCAGCCCACTGTTACTTGACTAATTGAGTGCATCAGGACCACGGGATAAAAGCTTTTATGACCTGACCTTTTGGATTGGAGATGAGATACCAGTCAATTATCTGCTACTCCATGAATTTGGTGCTCTGCTAATGTATGAAGTGGAGGATATGAAACATTTCCACCAGAACTGTGATCCTGAGATAGGAACTGAGCTTAATTTTGACTCATTTATGAGCGGGCCTCTTTGTAACTGATATCATACACAGGGCTCAGTTTTCCTATTAGGCAGTGGGCATCTGTGTGGATCTTCTTTCAGGGTCAACTCTCTGCACTGGCACAACAAATGCCGAGTGGGGTTGGCACCAGCCTGCTGTCTGCACAGCTGCTACAGAATGCACAGTGATGGCTCATTTCACATGTAAATGCACGTCACTTGATCTGCCATCACTTAGTTGCTCAGTACCTGGCTGTTTCCCATGGGTGTGCCTATGGCTCAGCTTCTTTTCAGTTTGCTCTTGTACATTTGATTGGCAGCTGGGGAGGAACCGCAGCTCAGGGAGCAAAATGAGGAAGGATATAAGTTCAGGCATCTTCCTTTTTTAAGGAAAAGAAAAATCCAGGGAACAGCAGATGAGAAAGAGCTCTTCTGGAAAGAGACCCTGGAATGATGATGCCAGGCAGACTAAGCAATTGAAATATTTTCCTAAGTATTCTTGCTACTGGGGAGAGAGGTGATACTGCACTCTGGCTGTGCTGAGGAGAGGAAAGAAAAGCAACCCTTCCCATGTGCAGAATTCTCACTCACCTGCATGCATCTCTGATTAATGGAAATAAAAAGGGAAAGAAGTGGGTGCTGGGAGGACACGTTACATTGAATTAAGCCTAGTATGTAATTTGACCCTGAGATGGAAGCCAGGAGAAAAAGAGCTCTGAGCTGCTAAACTTGCTTGTTCAGGCCTGTACAAAAGCCAGGTAAACCAAAGCCATAATAATTCACTTATTATGGGTAGTGTAGTCTGGAAAGGGCATTTTCCTTTGCCAGTTATGACAACAGCCCTAAAAAGTTAATCCTAAACTCTTAGTGCCGCAAGATTGTGAGAGAGGTGCTATCAGGATGTAACCACTGCTGAGATGTACTGCTAACCTTCTAAATGAAAGTAGACTAGCTCTTGCCCATCAGGGAGTGGCTGCCCAAATGGTGTTGCCTTACCTGAACTTCTACCACACTACATAAGATGTGGAATACACATGTCTCTCCATCCAAAAGTTGGGAATATCTTTGCAAGTACCTTTCACCTAACAACCTCCTCCCATGTACCCATCACACAGTGACAAAATCATTATGGGTATCCACGTACAAACAAAAAGTGGTAGAATCCAGACTTCGGACCCTGGATCAACCACAAGAGGATGAGATCTTCTTGTATAAGATGCATCCACCCACTTTTTTTGGGGGGGGGGATCCTCCTTTCCCCAGCCACAGCTGACTCTATTCGGCATGCTCTCTTAACTGTATTGTATTCTGGGGGGGGGGGGGGCAGGAAGACTGCCATGGGAAGAAGGGGTTGGAAAGACCACCTCCATCAGCACAGTTCTTGAATTCTTTGCAAGTCTAAAAGTGATAATGAGCTGAGACGCCCCAAAGAATGTTAAGAGCAACAAAAAGGGTTTCTGCTTTCATGTAAATAGTGGAGACAGTCAGTGTGGCTGCTCAAAAGTGAGGGAAGGGATCTGCCAAGTGAAAGGGAACAGGCACAGATATTAAATGATTATTTTGCTACTGTGTTCTCCCCAAAGCAAGTTGGGAGAGATCCATCTGTTGCAGGGGGAAGATGAGGTTGAGGTTATGGGGGCACAAATTGGAGTCACTCCCCTAGAGATTGAGGGGCTCCTCAGGGCCCTGGACATTACCAAAGCAATGGTTCTGATAAGTTTCACCCAAGGGTACTTCGGGAATTGGCAAGGGCATTCTTGCATCTGTTGGCTTTGATTTTGAGGACTCATGGAATCAGAAGGATTGAAGGTCCCCATCAGTGATCCCAGTCTTCAAAGAGAGTAGCAGAGGAGGCAAGGCTAATTATACAACAGTTAGTTTTCCATTCTGGGAAAGATGATGGAAAAGCTCATAATAAGGATGTTGGCCCAACCCACTTCCACAGTCTGTCCAGATCCTTTTGGATCTGGAGTACCTACTCCCCAGTTGTGGCCACCACCCTCACTTTGGTGTCATCTATGAATTTGGTCAGCAGACTGGTTACCCTCCCCAGATAAAGAGGCTGAGAATCAGTCACAGAACTCAGCCCTAGAGGACTCTGCTCATCACTGGCTGCTATCCTGATGATTCCTTGCTGATAGTCACCCTCTGCTTGCGGTCCATCAGCCATGCTCTAAACCATTGGACAGTGCATCACTCTATCCCAAAGCTCATCAAATTCTCAGCTAAGATGTCATGTGACACAGGATGGCATTCCATGTGGATAAGTGCAAGGTCTTACACTTGGGACACAGGAATATGTGCCATAGGTTCAGGATGGGGGACAAGTGGTTGGAGAGAAGCACTTGTGATCTCAGGGTACATGTGGACAGCAAGCTAAGCATGAACCAGCAGTGTGACATGGCATTTAAGAAGGCAAATGCCACCCTTGGATGTATAGCCAGAAGTGTGACTTCCAGATTGAAAGAGGTGTTAGTACTGCTCCATAATATACTGGTGTGCCCACAACTGGAGGACTGTGTTTAGTTCTGGGCTCCACATTATAAGAGGGAAATAGGTAGGTTAGAATCAGTTCAGAGCAGGGTCACAAGGATGGTAGCCAGATTGGTGAGGGGATGAGATATGAGGTGAGATTTAGGGAGCTGGGTCTTTGCAGCCTGGAGAAGACTCCATGGGGATCATATAGTGACATAAAGGTATGTGAAGGGATGTCACAGAGTAGGTCTTGACCTGTTCTTCTCTGCATTGGAGGACAGAATGTGATTCAGTGGGGCAAAGCTCAAGGAACTGCATTTCAGATTGGATGTCAGGAAGTACCTCTTGACGGTTAAGACCAAGAGATAAGGAACGGGCTTCCACAGGAGGTGGGAGAGGGCATTCAAGGAAAGATTGGACAACCATATGCTGTGTATTACATGAGCAGATCTGCCGGAGCTGGGGGTGAGACTAGTTGGCTCAGGGGACCCTTTCTGACTTGCTATGTTTCTATATTTCTAGTTGATCATCTGTGGATTCTAGCCCAGAGGCAGTGGAATGAACTGTACTATTTCAAGCCATGAATGGGGAATGACACCTTTAAAAAAACAAAGATCCTCTCTCGTATGTTTTAAAATTAAGAGAAGAATAAGAGTGCACTATTTTCTGCAGATATTTGCTAAGTCCTGAGCTGGCTTTTGCCTTGATAGAATGTGTGCTTGAAAAATGCAATTTTTTTTCAAAATGTACAAATTTTAAATCACTCATATATTCATCTCTGGGGAAAATTTGCTCAAAGCTTTGCACAAGTTTCACATTCAGTAGTTATTATTTTTGTGCAATTTTCCTAATCATGCAAAGTGAAAAGCAATGGAATGTGAGAGCAATTTAATGAGAGGCAAGCGGTGAACAGAAGCTTCAGAATCTTGGCAAACCTGAGCATCACTCCTTTGTCCATGCTTATGTGTATGGCTGCAAGAATTGCCAGGGATGTTGGGGATGCTGGCAAGTGCACCATGCAATGTCTTCATCCAGGCCATGGGAGTTCTTTACAGATATTGCCAGAATGGTATGGAATGGAGCTTCATCAGCCTGCAGCATTATAGTCTGAATCAACCTTCCTCTAGGCATGATTAGGGCAGATGACAGATTGAGGGTCATTACAGATTCTGCAAGAAGGCCTACAGTTGGAGTAATTCAGAAACCTAACATGTTTGGATCCATATATCACAACAATATGGTCAGCACACTCCTTTACCAGAATGTGAATGGCAAGCAACATGGCTTCTCATTCACTGGCAGCAACAGACTACATGAAGCATTAATAACTGGCTGCCGACCACAATATCATAATTCAGAGAATATTCTCCACGGTCTTGTAGAGAAAGATTCAAGTCAGAGAGAGTCTATTCTTTTATCTCACTGAGCCAAACTGACACTGGTCCTGAAGGGAGGATGACAGAAGAAACAGATGTGAATCAGGATGCACTGTCCATATCAGGTGCAAACCGCTGGTAGTATAATAGATATTGATGGACTCCCACTGGGGGACATTTTGCCATTCTTCTGGACTCCACACTGTTGTATTTATGACACCTGCTACTAAGAGAAAGGAAGATTCTTATTGTTTCATGCCATGCTTTTTGAGAGGAGAAGGTCCAGACCATCTCAAAGAGCAAAGAAAATGATAGCATTAAATTCCAATAGATGCTTCACCATGCAGTATGGGTCTGGCTGTGCACTTTGCAACATAGACAGACTTACTGGAACATTCGCATTCTGACTGAGTCATGCAATTACAACCTTGATGGCAGTATCCTGATAAATTTTCTTTCTAACTGAAGTAGCCTAGTTTCTGGACTTGTAATAAAATGGCCATGTTTGCTTCGAAGTTGGAAAGGATGGAGCCAAGGATGTACCAAAACAGGAAAATCTGGTTTGCTTGAGCTTAATGGATTTTGTGCTTACTTCTTGACTCATGATTGGAAATGGACCAAATTGGAGCTTGGTTTTCACAGATTTACATCTCTGAGACAGATCTTGATTTGGACATTTAAAAAAAATCAACAAAATTTGCACAAAGAAACTCCCTCAAACCACATGGTTGCAATGTGACTTATTTATAATTAGCTGGTATGTACAAAACCATCATTTTCACAAATTGTCTGAATTTGATCAATTCATAGAATCATAGAATAGTAGAATGGGAAGGGGCCAATTGTGACCAACCTCCTGCTCAATGCAGGACTCCCAAGAGATGCCTCTCCAGCTGCATCTTGAATGCCTTCCATGTGGGAGAGCCCCCAGCCTCCCCAGGTAAATTCATACCGGAGCCACAGGGTTTGTGGTTACTAATCTGCACAAATTTAATTAGCAGTTAAAAACAATGTGCAAATTGCACTCTGTTCTATAGCCCTGTAGGAGAGGATATGGGTTAGCAAACCTGAGGTACCTGCTTATGGCTGGGGGCCTAGAAATATGCTTGATTTGGCAAATAAAGAAAATGATCAACATTAACTTACTGAGTGATGCTTAAGCATGCTGACTGAATGTACATTGGTTATATGTACATGCTGGGTTTCAGGTTAAGCTTCAGAGTACGGTCATAGTTAGAAAAACATGGATTATCACATGACCTTTATTTTGCCAGAAAATGGGATTGCTACCAAGAAAAGCCTGAGTTCTGCCTCAGTGCAAGTGGCCTGACCTTAAGCAGAGGGTGACATGGTCCATCAGCCATGCCGTAATCCATCCAACAGTGCATCCATCTATCCCAAAGCTCATCAATTTCTCATCCAGAATATCATGTGGTACCTTGTCAAGGCCCTGTAGAAATCCAGGTAACCCATACCCACCACATCCTCTCCATCCAGCTACCTCAAAACCTTGTCTTAGAATTCCACAAAGTTTGTCTTGCCAAGGACCTTCAAAAAACTGGAGCTGGTTCTGCATGGCACAGCCACTTGCTGAAGCCAATTTCTTCAGAGCTTATTGCTGAAGAGGGAGGCATGGATCTGATTTAAACACACCAGGGTACTTCCCAACTTGCCCTTCAATGCTCTAGAAATGATATGTCTGCCTTCTCCAACTGTGTGCCCTGAGTGGCTATTTATTTCCCAGTTAAACTTGTTCACCAAGCTAGAAATGATGGTGTGTAGCAAAAAGGGTGTGTGTGTTTGAGATCTGTTCAAGTGTCAATTAGGGTTAGAACTAAATATAGAGAACCAAGGGATATCATTTGATACTTGCTACTGTTACGAGTGCACATCTTCCTTATCTCATTATGGGTCTTCAGAACACCCCTCACTCACTGGAGGGAAGCAGAAGGGGAGTTGCAGTGATCACCCACATCCCCACCAGCCACCCTGTTAGTGTGTGTGACTGCATGCACCAGAGTATGCCCACATATATCCTACATGTGACTGGTGGACCACAGCCCATCAGAATCTTCTTTGTGCAGAGAATCCTATGCCTATCCCTCTTGATGAGCTCCTTCTCACACTTTTTCAGCAGGGTTGTGGTTGTGTAGCTGCTGGCTGTGTTGCCAGAAGTGGATGAGGCCAGTCTAAATAAATTCCTCCTCCTCCTATCTCTTCCTCTCCCACACAAACTCACACATTTTTTTTAGCTGGAATGAGATGCATCTGAACCCTACATTATAATTTTCCATGGTAAGTGAACCTCCTGCCCTTAAGTTTCAATACTCTCCAGGTTGGCATCCTTATGAGTATCTATGAAATGTGAAGAATCAGAACCAGAGAAGCAGGCTCAATAGGGGGGAAGGAAATAGGAGACTGTAATGTATGCCTTACACTCCAGTACTAGGCATATCTACTCAAAAGTCTGTCCTGCTGAGATAATTTACTCTGTATACAGCAGTGGTGGTCTTCCTCTTGCAGCCTGAAAGAAGAATTCTATTTGGAAGCCGCACCGAGGCTTATGCGAATGGGGTGGCAAATAAGAATTCCAAATAAAATAAATAAATAAATATTTTTAAAGGATAGGGGGTTGCATTCCAGTGGTACCAGAAATAACAGCATCTTTTAGAATGGAAAAAACTGGACCAAAACTGGGAAACAACCAAATGTTTAGTGACTGGGGGAGTAGGCAAGAACAGAGAAATTGGGTGAATCCACAGAAAGAACATCAGAAGGCTGGATCCCAATCCGAACTCCAGAAGGGCCAGCTTTGGTCCACAGGCTTGATGCTCTGCACTCCTGATATACAGGATTGCAAGCTTAAGCTAATTAGTAGACTGGCATATCATACCATATTCTATATGGGTCAACCATAAAGGTTGTTCAAAAAAGAAAAGGTTCTGAAAGAATCCTGTTGGTTCTTTTGTTGCCACCATGCACAATTCAAAGCACAGTTTTTGAACTTTGCCCTAAAAGTTGAGTGCAGGCCCACCTTAACCGCCAGTTCTTCACGCAGGGAAGGATCTACTCAGCTTCTCAGTCGCCACACTAATATGTGATTTTTTCTTTCCCTAAAGACAGCCAGATCTCTTCTCTCCCCCTCCTCCCCTCTCCTCCGTGCCTCTCTCAGTCCTTTGGTTTGAGGAAAAATAGTCAATCCTTATTTAAGAAGAACTTGGATACGTAACTGGGATTATCTTCAATGCAGCTCCAGTTCTAATTTATTATGAATGCTGTGTTGGTTTCTCACCTTGTAGTTTTAAAATGGTTTAGGAGAAATACTGATATGGGAAGGACACACATCATGGACTTCTCCCATATGAGCTGCGGCTTCTGAAGTTACAGAAGTGGTTCACAAAAGATCCATTGTGCTGGGCTCGCTGTGCCTTGGAGACAATGCCATAAGACCCCAGCAGCACCATACAAGGCTAAACTATCTGCAGTGTGCCAGGTTGAAAGACAGAAGTTCTAACCAGATATTACTTCTACAATGAATTGTTATGTTCACAGAAAAGAAATCTTGTTTTTGAGATGTAATGTCTCCCTGTAACCCTGCCCTGGAACATCATTTCAATTAAATATTTCACTTCACAAGAATTGCATATTTGTATTCCACCCTTCACTGCACGGTGGGTTTGCTTTGTACAGAAATGGAGGCCCAATAATGAAATATGCATGATGGGTGACAGTCAGTTATCCACACTGTACTTCTCAGGCCTTTGTCCAGGATACATTTTACTGCCTGAGGCCGCAGATCACCTGCTGAGTCTCCTGAATTCTTGGCTTGCTCTGTTTGCTTTCCACCTATTTCAGTTAATTAATTTAACCACTCAGTAACTGTTGCCCTTCAGATCCTGCCTCCAGACATGCTGCTGTCTGGACCTGCTGCTATTTTCTTTCCCTATATTTTGCCATTTTGATTTTGAATTGGAGAGTGTGGGAAGAATTGAAGTGTTTCATAAGGTGAATGCTACTTGTAATAACAACAATGGTTTCAGAGGAGTTGCTTTTCTGATGGTACACTGCTAAGAATATGTTTTAGAGAGCTCATCCTATTGAAAACAGGATAAGCAGGACTTATTCCTCAGGGTAATTGAGGCACGCCCAATCCAGAGGAAGCCCAGTGCCTCAGCCCCTTGTCTGTCTGTGATGTTCCACCAAGGTGAGGCAAGCAGAAGATCCTCCCAGGAAGGCTTCTTTAGAAATGCATGCCCAGTGGTGCACAGACACTACCTGCATGCAAGTGTTTAATCCGATAGGTGAGCATACAAACACTTGCATGCAGGTAATGTCTGTGCACCACTGGGCATGCATTGGGAAGGAGGCATGGGTGTACATATAAGCTGCCCCCCTCATTCCCATATGCCCCATGGCTGGGCCCTGATAGGGAAGTGGGACTGAACGCAAGTTGCAAGAGCTCACAAACCCTGTTCAGGGTTCAGCAGCGACCAGGAGTACCCTGGAGATGGAGCTTACATGGTGTGGGCTTACAAGTCTGCCGTGAACCCTTCCCCACTTTAGTCCGATATCCGAGCAGGCCTTCATCCTCCTGAAAATAGCACAATTTACTTTCTCTGCGATTACAATCACGGGGCAGGGGTACACTGGGTGACTGAGTGGTGGGGTCATGTTCTAAACTTAAGGGAGGTTTTGCAGGAGGGTCTGCCTGATGCCTTTTGCAGTCCTGTGCTTTGAAGGAGGGAAAGGGTGGGAATATGGCGAGAGTCAATGGGCGTAGTGGTTAAGAGCATGGGACTGGGACTCAGGCGATCTGGGTTCTAGTCCCCGCTCGGCCATGGAGCCAACTCTGGGCCAGTCACAGACTCTCAGCCCAACCTACCTCACAGGGTTGTTGTTGTGGGGATAAGATGGAGCAGGAGAATGATGTAAGCTGCCTTGAGCCCTTTGTACGAAAAAGGCAGGATATAAGTTGAAAAATAAAATAAAATAAATATTAGATGACCATTCTTTCAATGTCTTCAGGCTTTATAACTTCTTAGCTCATCCTTCTAAAACTTTTCATTTTTTTCTTGCCTGGAAACACCTCAATCATGTGTGCTAATTTCATTGAAACTGCCACAAAACAAAACAAAACAAAACAAAACAAAACAAACAAAAAAACAGGGAAATCAGAAAGAAGAAGTAATTCACTTTCCTCTCCCCAAAACATCTGAGGGAACCCTTCCACACAAACCTCAGGACAAAAACAAAAAAGTACCAAAATGCATAGAAAGCTGTATTTTAGGAGAAAATAAATTTAGAAATCTGTCTTTTGCAAGACTATGCATTAAAATATGCATTGAAATACACGTTTTCATGGGGATTAAAAATTACCAGAAACTAGCATAGAAATGGAAAGGAACACACTTACATGTGAAATTATCATGGACCAGACACAGACAGATGAACAAATCCCCACTTCTGAGTGAGCATGCTTAGCAATGTGTGAAAAAGCTATGATCTGATCTGATCTGAACTGATCTGATCTATGTATGCCTATTTGAAAATAAGATTCATTGGAATCAAGAGGACTCCTCAGTAAACCTCCATAGGATGGGGCTTTTTGCTTCATACCAAAGTTTGAAGACTTTAAAAAAGTACTAGAAAGTACAAGAAATTTGGTAACAAACCACTTAAATGGAAATATTTGCACACTAATTCTATGGAACTAAAGGGGATATAACTGTGCTGAAATTAGGGATGTCGCTTAAGGGGATTGTATGGATAAGTAGGTCCAATTTTCAGAGAGTGGCAACACTGTTTGAGTGGCAGTCAAAGTGTGCAATCGTAAAAGCACAAGCTAATCCACAGCCAACAACAGCAAAGCAGGATCTATGCTCAGAGTGCTGGTGCTCTGTATTGTAGCTGATAGTGCTAGAACCCTTCTTTAGACTGCTGTTTGCAAATGGAGATGCATAAAGAAACAATTTCAGAGAATTCGTTATGATGATTTACCCAGTTTGCACCTTCTGTACAAAAACATGGCAACATGCACTCCAAGTCTGTCCATTTCAGAACTTTTAATGTGATTTCTGGACTAAGCATTCCCTCAAAATGTTCAGCATCATGTATACTTTTGCAAAATGCACATGAAAGCTGCAGTGGTACCTTGGCTCACGAACTTAATCTGTTCCAGGACTATAGTCATGACCCAAACTGGTTGTGAGCCAAGTTAAATTTCCCCAAAAGGTTCAATGTAAATAAGGTTAATCTGTTCTGTAACTTTTTTTTAAATCAGAAAAATGTAAAGCAAAGTGACAAAGAACAACAAAGATAATGGGCATCTCCCCACCCTCCAGCACAACCGCGATTGCTCCCCTCATCCCTGGTATACTGTGGGGGGGGGAGGGGGAGAGAGGGGGGCGATTGTGCTGGGGTGGGGGGGAGATTGATGAGGTCGCAGTTGTGTTCCTTCAGGAAAGACAGGTGCAATCACAGGCGCGCTCGTGCAGGAAAGATGGGCGCCATCTCGGCCATCCCCCCCCCCCGCACCCAGCACAATCGCGGCCATATCCCACTCAGGGGGGTGGGGAGATGGCCGTGATCGTGGTCACCACCCAATGTGGAGTTCACAACCTAAGTCAATTTTTTAATGAAATTTCTGTTCGTGACCCTATTTGGTTGTGAACTGAGGTGTTCGTGAGCTGCGGTACCACTGTACTTTTATTAGGGAAAAAATTGGCACAAATATGTTTTAATCAATGGGAAAAGAATGTTACCACTCAAAGATTTTCATGGAAAAAAAAGATTTTAAAAACATTCAGAATGCTGTGAATTGAAATGGATTTTGAGGTGTAATTTGGTTAAACTATTTGCAAAGTATCTGCAAAGTTCTGTATTTACCTCCTTGGTTCTTTGCATTTGCTTGGAATTCATTAGACACACCGCATTGCCTTTCACTTACATTCAACATAGAATTCTGGATTCACTCCCGATTGTATATTTGTCTAGATTCAATCCATTCTTTAATGACTAATAATTTAAAAGAACAAAGTCTAGAGTTCAGATACTTAACCAGTTATATCATACTAAATGTTTAACAAATTATTGTTTTGTTCTATACTCACACTTCAAATTTTGAGACTATCATTCACAAAATGCTAATTTTTCTAACGAGGTTATTCTATGTATGTCAAATCAGATATCTTGCTAAATTATTCTTAAAATGAGACTGGAATGCTTTAATTTTGTTTTGCCTGGTTTCACATGCTATGTCAGTTTTCATTCATCCTTTGAGTGTGGAAAACATGAAGCCAATTCACTTTAAGTAATATTATGTATCAGTAACATCTTTGGAAAGAGGAAAGTGAACTGGATTATAGCAATATCCAACAACAAAATAACATAATTCAAGGAAAACTCAAATTACCACTTCATAGGTGTGTGTGTGAGAGAGAGTTTGGTGAGGCAGTTATGTGAATCTACACAAAGAACAAATTAAATACATAGTGACCTGGTCTGCACACAACAATGGAAAAAATACAAGTTAATTATCCCAATAATTAATTGTAGGTTAACTTTGGGTTTTTTAAAACTCTTAAACAAGCTAATCTGGATATGGGTGTCCCTATTGTTGTGGTTAGTGGTTGGGAGAGATATGATATTGGGGGGACTGACTGACCAATGAAGATGGCAGAACAGATGTTTTATTGCTATTCCCTCTTCTGATCTTTCCCCCAGCCAGATAGTTCCTGGTAACTGTACCAGTTTGCCCCCAGGCCTTGTGATGCTGTTGTTAAATGCCAGGTCACTACATCATAAATGCTTGCTTATCCATGATTCAATTGTGGATGAGTGGGCTGACCTGGCTTGTATTACTGAGACCTGAGGGGGAGCACGAGGAGGTTGCCCTCTTCCATTTGTGCCCTCCTGAGTACTTGGTGGTACACCAACATCACCTGGTGGGCTGGGAAGGGGGGTGGCCATTATCCACAGGGAATCTTTTCCCTCACAAGGCTAACCCTAACCACCCACCCTAGTACCCACAAGACTTCCTGCCTGAGCTGACACAGATCGTCCCGGACCTGGTATTGAGGACTCCCAGGAGGATGGTCCTGGTGGACCTCAAATATTCATGCAAGGCAGCCTTGTCTGGGGTGGCTCAGGACTTCATGGCTGCTATGGCAACCATGGGGCTGTGTCAACATGTCAGCAGCCCAGCACATATAAAAGGTCTAGATCCATTTCAATCAGGCTTTAGGCCTGGGTTCAGAATGGAAACTGCCTTGGTCACACTGTGGGATGACCTATGCCAGGAGAGAGACAGGGGAGTACAGCCCTGTTGATTCTCCTGAATCTCTCAGCAGCTTTCAATACCACCAACTATGGAATCCTTATCAAAAGGCTGGCCAGACTGAGAGCTGGAGGCACTGCTTTTTGGTGGTTCCACTTCCACCTGGCTGACCTTCTGCCCTTGGAGGAGCTGGGGACTGTCACTCTGTGCCATGGCATTTGCGCCATGGAGTTCCACAAGGCTCCCTTCTGTCCCCCACACTCTTTATCTTCTACATGAAACCACTGGGTGGAGACATCATGTTTTCATCTAACCCAGGTGAGGCAGTCACTGTCCTAAACCAGTGCCTTGGCCTGGTAATGGACTGGATGAGGGCTAATAAACTGAAGCTCAATCCTGACAAGACAGGCAGTTCTGTTGGTGGCTGGTCCAGGCACTTCAATTAATCCAGAACAGAACAGAGCAGTTACTAGGACTGGGCCTAGAGAATATATCACACCAGTCCTGTGCCAATTGCGTTGGCTGCCTGTCATTGCCTGGGCACAATTCAAATGTGCTCATGCTAACATATCAAGCCTTAAAAGGCTTGAGGCCATGATTTCTAAAGGAATGCCTACCAGACCACTCAGGTCATCAACAGAAGCCCTCCTTCATGACCTCTGCCCCCCCCCCCATGAGGTGTAGGGGGCACTGGTGAGGAAAAGGGCCTTCTCTGTCATCACAGCTCACCTTTGGAATTCCCTTCCAAGGGAGGTGTGGCAGGCAGCCCTGACTAGATTTTCCTGTTCTTATGAAATCACTTGCTCTTGCCTGTCACAACCCACACCCAAGACCTGTTAGGATTCATGTGCCTTACTATTTGTGCTGTCAATACTCTGTTTATCACTGATATTTACTGTAACGTTATGTCATGTCCCTTCTGCAGTCAAGTCATCTTGTTCTGTTTATGGATGCATTGTCTTTCAAAATGTACTTATCCTGTGGACATGATTAGGAACCTATAAAACACTGTATATGTTCAGGGAACTTGTAGTTGGTGGATGTACGGCTACCCAGAAGCACTGTTTTAAGTTTGGTCTCTGCAGAGAGGTTTTACTGGGTATTATCACCTATAAAACTGCTGAGGATTGAATTCCTCTCCCTTTGAATCCAATTTTACATTCTGCTGTTCTGTGATTCCAAGATTTCCTGACAGCAACATGAAAAGGAGAATGAAAATGAGAGAATGCATAATAAAACATGCATATCTATATAAAGTAAACATTTATATAAATTTTAAAGGAAAAAAGAACAGAAAACAAAGGAAGAGGGAAGAATCTAGCTCTTCCATTTCAATAATATATGTTAACATAAACAGTTAATATATCTAAATAACCATCCACATGAAATTACAGCTTTAGGAGATATATTCAAATTTAGCAAATAGAATTCGACCTTTATTATTATTATTATTATTATTATTATTATTATTATTATTATAACATTTCTATGCCGCCCCTTGCCGAAACCTCTTTATTTCATTGAATGGTGGTGGTGGGTGGGCATTTATCAGTACAAGTCCAATATATAAGGGCATTATCGGAAGTGGCTGCCCAGAATCCCCCCCAAACTCAGTGGATTACAGGCTTTCAATGGGAAGGAGATTTGGAACTGATCCTTCTGCCTCCCCTAATGCTCAGGTGGCTGGTTTGGCCAGCTCAGTGTTGTGTATTGGCTCACAAGAAGAGGGGTTCAGGGCACCACCTTACAATGAATGCACCTTCTTCCTCCTGCCTGTGCTTCTGCATCTCTGGGACCTCCAAGCTACACCAGGATGGAAAGGGAGGGCAGTCCAAATTTAGAGTTCATATTTTGACCACAGAGCATTTCTTTGAGGCCAGAGCTGGGACTCTGAATTAGACAAAGTTGGGAGCCAGTCTTCCCACTAACCCCTCTCTCCCCTTTAGGATTTTTTAAGCAAATGTGGTGGAAAGCAATATTGACACATTTATCCATCTTTAGTGCTTTATAACCTGATAGTGGAAAGATATCAGTGTAAAACTGTTCTTTCTCTCTATGTAGATACAGAGAAAGAAAAAGATGAAAAGGAAGGGAGAGCCTCTCAGTCATACAGCTCACATCCATAAAGCAGAAAATAGGCTTAATAGACTTCTTTTAACAAAGAACAAAATGAACTAAGAGCAATAATTGGTTAACACTCTCATGTATATTTCAGCACAGAATTCTAGATCTTCACTGGAAAGTCACTGTACTCGGAAGCATCTGACCTAGTAGTATTCACAGATTTAATTACCTAAGGAGAAAAGCACTCATAAGAAATCAAAAATACACACTTCAGAGCAGGTTGAGCATTTTAATTCTAGGCTTGGCTTGGTACTAGTTCAAAGAATAATCATGTATATATAATGGGACAGACTGAAAATCAACTGAGGGATTGTCTATCAGTACAAACAGAATGAGAAAAAGGGGGAAAATGTTTGTTTTAATTCCCCCATTAGTTCAGTTTTCATTGTGGGGGGCAGAAATAGGATGTCTAAAATGCAGATACACTAGAAACTTCCTAGAGTATCACTTTGATGGCACATGCTCAACATGTTTTTTAGGTATCTGTCTAAATTTTCTTTAAAACTGGGCTGAAAATGGACTGGAGGTAGGGACTGGTCTGATACATTGCACGGCTTAAGAAAGAAAGGAGAGCGAAAGAGAGAGCAGGCTGCATCCAGTTCTGGACTCTACATTACAGGACAAATATAGCTAGGTTAGAATTGGTTTAGCACAGGGTCACAAGAATGGTAGCCAGGTTGGGAGGGATGGCATATGAGGAGATATTTAGGGAAGTGGGTCTTTTCAGCTTGGAGAAGGGGAGAGCCTGTGGAGATCTTCTTGCGACTAAGGTATGTGAGGGGATGTCATGTGGAGGAAAGCCATGAGCTGTTCTTCCCTGCAGTGGAGGGCATGATTCCAATGGGGCAAAACTCAAGGAAGCAGGCTTCAGGTTGGATGTCAGGAAGTACTTCCTGATGGTTAGGACTCCTAGGATAAGGAATGGGCTTCCAAGGGAGGTGGTTGAGGGCCCATCAGTGAGCATGTTCAAGGAAAGACTGGACAACCACATTTGGGCATAACATGAGTGGAGCCAGGGGTCAGACTAGATTTCTTTTTCTAAGATGAAATTCCATATACTTTGGAGAAAGGCAGCCTACACTGCAAATTATTTCAACATGATCATAAAATCATAGAATAGTAGAGTTGGAAGGGGCCAAAAGCCCAGTGCAGGATATCCCTCTCAAAATTGCAACATTTAAAAAGAAGTGTTTCTGAGAATGAATGTTTTCTCCTTCACCTATAATTCTATATATGTGATTTGAGAAGAGAAACCTACTAAATTGAATATTAACTCCATGCCCATTTATTTTAGTGCTGTGCCAAATTTGTTTCTGGTGTTGAAAGTTTCCTTCTGTTCTTCTGCCTCATTCTCAGGGACTTTAAGATTTTGAAATGGGTTTGGTAGTGCTTTTAAGCATATCATTGTGTGCTGGACGAACATGCTTTGCATTTCTCTGCTTTCATTTACACATAACTTAATCTGTCTGGTAGCCTCACCAGCTACCTGTTACTCCTGATCTGACAAGAGCCCATGAGAGGTGCTATACCACACCATATTCCACAATGATTCTCCAACTGACCTACAGGAATCTGGGTTGGTGGCACACCACTTGAGAGCAGACTGTAATTGAAAGGCACTGAGCCCCACCGCTCAGTCATCTCACAAGTGAGGAAAGACCACGACTCTGAAACCCATCCATGAGAATTTTACTGATGTTTCATAACCCTTTGAATTTTTAAAAGTAATTTATTTTCCATCAGGTTGAATAGAATGGTGGAGACATGCAGAATACATTATCCACACAGCACTAATGTATTTCCTCCAAGGAATTGAAGGATAATCTCACTGTACTCTGAAAGACACCAACTGCTTTATAAATCACTCAGAAGGTGTGTGACCAAGGAAGGATTTGAACTCAAGCCAAAGTCAGCAGTTTATTTATTTTTACCTGCTTCAGCCTATTATTCCACATTGGTAATTAGATGTGGCTGTTTATAAAAGTGTAGTTGCATTGGCTTGTTTAGGATATTTTAGCATTTTAGTGTATTGACTATGAATCTAGAAAGTCTGAACTGGTTAAATCTGTAGGAAACTACTACAACTACCCCAACTCAAAGCTAATTTTTGCATTTGCCAGGAGATCTGGTTCAGAGATTATAATTTGAAGGTCCCTAAAAAAGATAGATACATTTGTTCACTGATTCTGAAAGTCAAGCAAACAGAGTATGTGGATAGTATCTTTGTAAATCTTAACCATTAGATGGCACTGGATTTAATTACTTCTGAGTAGAGTCTGGTTTTTGTTACCATTCTGTCCTGGTTTAAGAGAGATTTTACAGTTCTTGTCTAGACTCCTGATAAATGCGTTCTCCCATTGTTGCACTAGATGTTACCCTGAACACATAGCAAGCAGCTAAAACCATTTTTCCTACTTCAAAGTAAGCACAGATTGGGTCCTCTGCATAAGGTATTAAGAGGGGGATCACATTTGTCCCTAATGTGATCCCAATCTAGAATGAAGAAGCAGCGCCTCCAATTTACACAGGAGAAAAACCCATCATGCTAACTTCTGAAAAAAACCCCTGCTGATTTACAGTATTTACATAATGTGTAATTTGGCTCTACCATGACAGAAAGGAAGTGACTGAAAGAAACGTGTTTCTGACATTAAACACAGACTGCCTTGAACTATCTGTGCAAAAGCCACTTTCTTGATTTCTGTGTTACACCAGTCTTCCCCAATCTGGTGGCCTTCAGAGGCATTTGGATCACAGCTCCTAGAATTCCTATCTAGCAAGGTCATTGACTGGGAATTCTGGGTGTCGCTGTACAGATGTGTCTGGAAAGCACAAGGCTGGGGAAGGCTGATATACACTACTGGCAGAAAGCTGCAATGACTTGACTTGAAACAACTCCGATGGAAGAAGACTGGGTCCCACCTCTGCTCCCATTTCCATCCTGAAAACCCTTCAGTGAGTTCCAAATCTGGCCAATTCTCATGCTGTACTTTAGAAGCCTTACTAGGTAACCTCGAAAGTTCAAAGTCCTCACCCCCTTGCTCCTCCATCTCCTTCTCAGAATCAGAAAGGTCTACCTGAATGGTCTGTATTAAGCAAGAAAGGTCTACTCTCTGCAGTAATCAAGAAGCAAATTCTAAGGTCAGTCTTTGAAGGCTTTTTAAATTTTTATAAAAAAGAAAGAAAATACAAATAAAAAGAGGTGTGCATATAAGAGAGAAGGGGATATTACACAAATATAGCATATAATTTCAACATCTAATGAATTCACAAAAAAGGAAAAATGATTCTCCCTTCTCACTGCAATTAAGTCAATTAACTCTTAAGAAAATTGCAGTGAATCTGACACTGTAGATTTGATGGGAAAATAATTCTACAAACCCTGAAGCATCAAGTAGCATCACAAGCCAATATCATGCACTTTCAAACCAAATTAATCAATTAGAAGAGAAGTCTTAAGAAAAGATAAAAATACAAATCACTTCTTTAAGAAAGGAGCTATTGCAGGGAACATCAGAATTAGAGAGAGAGAGAGAGAGAGAGAGAGAGAGAGAGAGAGAGAGAGAGAGAGAGAGAGAGAGAGAGACTGGAAAATTCCAAATTATAAAAATTAAAGAAAAAGATGAAAGGACTGAGGCACAAATACAGAGACAAAACTCTGAATTATAAAAAAGGCAAATCAAAGAATTGTAATCACAGAAGTTCAGAATAGATACAATAATTTGAAATTTAGAGGAATTCTTGAAGATTTTGATAAGAGAAATCTTGAAGATAATCTTTGTAAAGTTTTACAAGATTACTGACATAGTTGAGGAAATTTTCCAGATATTGAACAAATATTCAGAATAAATTCACCCTATGCATTGAAGAAAAATTTGTGCTATATTAGTTAAATTTGCAAATAAGAAAACTTGAGATAGCATCTTGGATAGACAAAGAGATTCTCCACCAAAAATATATGGAAAGGAAGATCAGACTTTTTCCAGACTTACTGGCAAATTTTATAAAGAAAAGGAAAGACTTTGACTTTCTAAGACAAAGAAAAAATGTAAAATGTCACTGGAAAATCCCCTTTGCTTGAGAAGTGGTGTTGATTAAAGGAAGATGAATCATTGCAACAACTGAAGAAGCTCAACAACTAGCAGAAGAACTAACAAATAAAGGCAGACATGAAGGATCTGAAAAACCAGCTGAGATAAGAAAAGAGAAAGAGGAAAAAAAACCTGAGCAGGTGTCAGCTTTAGAAGAAAAAGACGAAATGAAAATTCTATCAATAAATTTTAATGGCTTGAATTTTTTTACCGCTTGTAAAAAAAAGGAGCCTCTGATTTATCCATACCTAGGAAAGTGAGGGCAGCCCAGGGCCACTTGAGCAGCCCCTCCTGCATGCAAATAAAATGGAGGATTCTTCTGAAAAGGGGGTTTTCACACACTGCCTTAAAAGAAATCTGGAAAAAAATAGTCAGCAATGGGCTACAATATTGCAAATTGGTGTGGGCACTTAGGTCATGGACACAGTGTCTGAGCTAAATTGCAGTGATGTAGCCACCACTAGCCATGTTTAATTTTTTAAAGAAGAAGCTGGAAAACCTTTGCAGCAGAATTCTCAGATTTCTGGAGCGGTGCACAAGTGTCTTGGGGCTGCCCTCATTTTCCCATGTATCAAAAAACAGGGGAACAACTTTTCTGTTCTCTTCCCCTTTCAAACATTATCCCCAAGAGATTTTTGTTTATTTTTGGTGCACGGTGGGGGTGGGTGTAAGGAAGCCCAATGCTTGTGCAATTTACCCTGCATGGATAGCACTTGAAGAAGTGGGAGATCCCAGGGGAGGCAAGAAGCTTGAGATTTCAGGGAACAAGCATGCCTCCTCACATGGGGATTTCTCCAAATTTGAAGTGCCCTTCTTCATTCCCTATCTGTTTCCAAGTGCTACCTTGGCACTGGAAAAGGCGGTTGCATGCCAGCTCCTAAGCTAGAGTGGCAAGCCTTCCTGCCACTCTTGCCAAGGTGCTCTCTGATATTTTGACTTGACCATGGCTTATTGTGCTATTGGGTTCAGACAACACAATAAACCACAGTAGATTTATTAAACTTCAACACAAGGCATGACTAGATGGATGGTTTATAAGTTGGAAAAGGGCAACAATATTATGCTACAAAGGGAAATTCAGGGCTGCTACTATCTGTAGACATTTGGTGCTGGTACAACCAGGTACACCACCATATATGCCACCCTGGCATATCCTGACTTCTTCTGTTCCACCCTCACCACTCCTACCTCAAGCAGCTGCCACAGGGCCTTTATCTGTCTTCTGTTGAGACTCCTCAGCAGCTCCCTCTAGATGTGATCAGTTGCATAGTGGCCACCTGAGATACTGTTTTCATTGGTTAAGGTCATTTGGTAAACTTAGAAATGCCTCAGAGTCCTCAGCAGGCTTAGTGAAGACTAGGCTACAGAGGGAAATAGTGTGAGTGACTTCTCTCTACCTCTGAATCCTTGTAAATTCTGAGAAAGACTGGCCTGATCTCTTGAACTAACATACAGAGAAAAGTTTAAATTATTAACTTAATTTTCCTTAATTAACCGTTTTGTACATCGGGGGACATCCTGACCTTGTTCATGGCTCAATCCATGCATCAAAATTGATATAAAACTGTGTCTTTTCCTCAAATGCATGTTCAGAAATAACTATTGACAAATGCTATTTAAATGTACTTTTGTGTTCATCATTAAAATGCAAAATAATGAAGACATGGAAAAAGACAGACATGTAAATACAACAGTAACGTGGACCAGAAGGAGATGGATTCACCCATCCGTTGAATTATGCAGGTGGGTTTCCCTGGATAGAAAGCCCCAGAGATGCTCTTAATGAAAAAGTCCCGTATTTAGCAGCCCTCATCTGTATCTGTAAAAGGCTGCCTTTATTCATCATTCAAGTGGTGAGTCTCTTAGGATCAAGATGATATTAGGAATAAGGAGGAACTTTAACAAGTAATCCTTTAAAGCCCATCCTCCTCCCTTTGAGCAGGGCCAATTATTCATAATTCACTCTTGACGGATGTTTATAGCTCCCTTCTACAAACCACTTAACTAAGCCCGCTTACTCCTAATTGGCTCAGGTGGTTTAACTGCAAGTAAGTGGCCTGCAGATTGTAGCCTTCATAACCTATTTTAGTACTTCCATAAAACCTCCCCTGGTAATCTCTTCCATTACCTGACTATTTTTATGGTTATTAAAGCCTTCCTGATATTCAGTCTGAATTTCCCCCTTTTCTTAATTAAAGACCATTACCTTTTTCCCTTGCTCTCTGTGGCCATAATGGACAAGTGATCCCTATGGTTTTCTGCAGCATTTTACATATTTAAAATGGTATACCAGTTTAGAATCCTTTCTCCCAGCTTAACCATTTTTCTGCAGAGCCTGCTTTCTTTTGCTGCTCCATTGCTCTTCAAATGCTCTCTTACATTACTTCACATGCGTAACCGAAAACTCACATCCTTTTTCCCCACCTGAGCCCAGCAACTGCCAAATTATATAGAACAATTTCATTTGGTATGACAGAGAGAAGGCTCCCTCTGCTTCTTATTTATACCACAGCATCCTATGATTGACTTGGAGGGCTGCGAAACTCTCAGGTGTGTGGTCTCCTGAGCACCTAAAGCTTTCATGCTGGTGGCATGACATGAGAAGTCTATCTTTGTTGATTCAGATTTACTTTACAGCTCTCCTGATCAGCAATCTGTCCAGTCATTCTCTTACTGTTCCTGAAGGACCTTTCCATTTTCAGGTGGAAAAATATATTCTTCAACATAGGAGTGGCCACTGCATGGTCTACAGGCTGAATCCACCTTATTCCATGTGCCACAAATGCACACATACACCAGAGATATTTCATAGAAACATAGAAACAAACCAAGTAAGAAGGGGTCTCCTGGGCCATCTAGTCTGACCCCTGGCTCAAGCCAACTCTGCTCATGATGTACCTACTATCTGCATGTTCAGCCTGTCCTTGAACACCTTCACCGATGGGGCTTCAACCACCTCCCGTGGAAGCCCATTCCATTCCCTCAGGGTCCTAACTGTCAGGAAGTACTTCCTTGTGGTCCTAGATTGGATCTTGTGCTGTCAATCTGTCCATCTACCACCATTTGCAATATGGCCATAGTGGAACATTCCTGCCTTAAAGAGATGATTTAGTTATTATAAAGATATATCCATGAAGTGCTTTAAACACTTGCACACAATGCATTATGACTGATGCCGAGTTGACCTGTTCCCAAAGCCAAGTCATATGCTATAGATAGGTAGGTAAAATACTGTCTCCAACTTCTCCATTGACAAGGAAGCTTTTCTTAGCCAGCTAGAGAGTTCGTGCTTGAGGTTATATTTGCATCAAGGACATGATGTGAAGTACTAGTTCCTCTCTATTCAGCACTAGTTGGGCCACATCTTTTGTCCAGTTCTGGGCACCACATTTGAAGGTTATAAAGAATCTGGAGGGGATTTAAGAAGAAAGTGACTAGGATGGTCAGTTGTTTGGAAACAAAGCCATGAAAGGAGATATTGAAAATAACTGGGTGTGTTTAGTCCAGATAAGAGAAAGCTGAGAGGAGATATGGTAGCACTTTCCAAATACTTGAAAGGCTGTAACACAGAGGAGGGGCAGGTTCTCTTCTCAGCCATGCCAGAGTACACAATGTGGAATGGTGGGCTCAAGTAACAAGAAGCCAAATTCCAGCTAGACATCAGGAAATGCTTCCTGACATTTGAGCAGTACAGCAATGGAATCAATTACCCAGGGGGAATATTTAGGACTACTGGTGCAGTTTATAAATTCAATAAACGAACAAACAAACAAACATGAACTCTCTCACATGGGATGCATTCAAGAAGTCAGGCAGCCATCTGTCAGGGATGCTTTAACATGTGCTGAGCAGGGAACTGGATTCTATGGCCTTATCAGCCACTTTCCACTCTACTGTTCTAGGATTCTATGCTGCTATGACTTCACAACTCATACTATAAATGTTTTTATAGTTCCGTGGTATATCCTGAATAAGTTCTCAGGTTCTGTTCTTGGCATCACTAGTAAACAGGTTTCAGGGAGCCAAGACCACCAGAGACCTTACAGGGCTGTTTCAATCAAAGCAGCCATCACAGCTTCTTATGGTCCAATGTCTTTATAAAAGACAGCACAGAGACACTGAATCGCAACAGCAGGATATGTTCCCACCCAGGATTTTCCCCTGAAAACTCCAAAATAATAGATATGTAGGCAAAATTGTAAGAAACAATATGGTGTGTGCACTGAAACATTAGATTCCATATTTCCAGTGTTTTACATTAGCTTATTAAGTTGAATACTACATTTTAAAACTTATAACAGACAGCTGGAGTTCCACCTCTTCTTTCCTGTGAACCTAGAGCCAATTATAGACTTGTAAGGTTGGCCTGCTGCAGGAAGCTAAGAGAGGCAGTTGAACTTTCATTCTGGTTTGGGATGTGAAAACTAGTGACAGAATCAGAATTGGCAAGAGAAGGAAGAAAGTGGCAGTGAGTGAAATAATATATTTTTAGGCCATTACCCTGGGAAACTGTTGGCATCTCTGAGGGATTTTGGAAAGGTGAGTAAGCGTGCAAGAGGCTGACCATCATCTGCCGCACTTGGCGAGGGGCAGACAGGACACCTGAGGGGTTTATATCGACCTGGGTACAGGGCATGAATAAACAGGGTCACAGTTATCACATGATCTAAATGAAATGATCTGTCCAACCCAAGGCTATCTATCCTTTCTGAAACAAGTACAAAGGAAAGGGTAATTTTTTTTCACAGTAACTGACCCATCAAAAGTTGAAAAGAGACAGAGGCAACAATGGATTCACTACTGAAAATAGATGCAAACATTGGAAGGTTTATACAAGGACATAATACACAGAACTGTTGACAATAACCACAGTACAAAGCCAGAAAATTGCCCTTTAGAGAAAAACGCAATCCTTGATTTTTGCCAAACTGCAATTAGATCTGGAACTGTATACTCATTTAGGACTAAATGGATGAAATGGATTCAGGGCTTGAGTAGTAATCAGTCCCTGAACTTATTTCCACACAATGTTTAACGTAAGCCATATCCTAAGCAAGACCCAGCATTCTCTGGAGATGATATAAGAGTCCTGCAATTTCTCAGTACTGGTAATGGAATCAGACCCTTTAGGCTTGTCTCCCCCAACCCCCAAACTACAACTTCCAGCGTTGCAGACTATTGGCCTTGCTGACTGGGGCTGATGGTTGTTGATGTCTAAGACATCTAGAGGGTGCTGGGCTAGAGAAGGTTGCTTTGTGGAACCAATATCCAAATTCTGTACCATTTTAAACCTTTAAAAAGCAGCAAAAGCATAAGGTTCCAATAGAAAACCATTTTGAAGTTTCGAAATACCCTACAATCATCGTGAACATGAAAGATTTTCCATGGAAAGCAGGCAGAGGGGTATGCCACAATACTAAATACAGAATTGTTCCTGGGAACAAGGGACAGAAAAGAAACCTGGATGATCCCACCCACATCAACAGCTCATTCATACATTTTTGTAAGAGTAAAAGTTCATATGCAGGGACTCATCATTACAGTCCACACAGTCACACAAAGCTAATGGGACTGATTGTCCATTCAGGACCAAGCTACTGAAAAATACAGAAGGGAAAAATCTTCCCTCTCCCTTTCATCTAGGGTTGAGATGAAACTAAGGGGTATCTTCACCTCTAGGATTTGTGGACTGTTTTCACACTAAAAAAAGACTTGGGTCCAAAGAAAACCTGCAAACGCTCATAAAATGAATGTTGTCCGACCAGCAACCTTTTTCCACATCTCTTGCAGCAGCACAAACAAAGCCTGCTGCATGTGGTGTGAAGGAGGGATGCTGCTTGCGCAGCTCTTGCGCAGGGCTCCACTCCGAGTGAGCACTCTGAGAATGCTGAACACACTTGCCAGGATCTGGAATTCACAGCAGCCACAAAGTGGAGCAGAGACTAGGGAGCTGAGCCCAGGTAATCCTCAAAGGGGATTCCTCACAGATCCATCTTCTCTGAAGATTGTGGCTAAGTTCATTTCATTGTTATTTTATTTTTTATGTGTTATTATTGGTTTTAATGTGTTTTATCTTGTAATGGTGGGTCGGCCAGTGACCACTGGGAGTCATACAAATGTTTTAAGTAAGTAAGTCAATAAATGAATGAATAAATAAGTTTAGAGGAAACAGGGAAGACTGGAAGGGGAGTGTCGTGCATGAAGCCCCGACAGAAACAATGACTCATGAGGAGACCTTGCACTTGACACCCAGTGCCCAGGAGTCGACCCCACAATCCAACGCAGGGACGGCCGAGCCAGCTGCTGCGTCTTCCTCTGGGCCCCAGCACGTTGAGCAAACGCCTGGACCTTTATCAGAGACAGAGAGTCATGAGAAAGAGGAAGCTGCAAGTTCTACTCAGAAGGAGGCAGAGCAAAGTGCCTCTTCCCCCCCTGACGCTGATCTCCCTGAGCCAGAAACAGAAGACACAATAGATGTCGTGGATTTTTCAAGAGCCCAGAACAGACGTATTTTACGCCGATTTGAACAGCTGCAAAGTAGACTGCGTAAGAGGGAGGAAAGGCGTGACTTGGGAGAATGATCCCACGTGGGCTCAGGAAGAGAAGCCATTATAAGGCTAACATCTGCTTAGCAAGGACCGCTATTAGGGAACTTATCTATAGAATTGCAAATCTTGTAGACAATTATTATTAAAGGACTTTGGTTTTATTGCTCTAGAATGTGTGGAATGTTTACATACTGGACTGCACCTCTCGACAGGGAGGGAGAGAACACCATTTTTCCTGCTAATGAAATAGCGGTTGGTGCTGTATCCCTGTGAGCTTTTGTCCTACTATGCCACTATTTTCATATCACTGCTCTCTGACATTTTCACAGGGATGGTGACTGAAGAAGAAAAGGAAGAGGAAGGGGAAGAAAAGAGGGGATTCCTGGTTGACCAGGCAGCTAAGCACCATTCTGCCATGCACCTGCTCTTTCTTTTCTTTTCTTTTCTTTTCTTTTCTTTTCTTTTCTTTTCTTTTCTTGCAGGGTGGGTTATGTCCAAATTCATATAGGAAGTGACCAGAAGACAGGTGGTCTAACCTGCAGCAGTAGTTCAGATGGAATGGTCTTACAGCAACCCATTTCTGATTCTGAACCCACAACATTCCAGGAGACATGTGGTTTTCTTCCTTTCACAACTATATGGCACCAATGCTACAATCTAATAAAAGTTTTCCACAATCCAAAGTATTACAGAACTTTTTCAAAGCCAGTAATTATTTTTCTTTCAATATGAAGCTAGACTACATTCTTTAGGTTTTGTTCTGCATAATAGATGGGCTACTGAGTAATACTTTATAAAAACTGAGGAGGGTTTTTTTCTATGCATAGTAGTAGCATTATTTTTTCAGAATGCTTAATAAATTTAGATTTCATTATAGTGTGTACAATGAGATTTTCTCAAATAAGTAGATACTGGCAGATATATACAGGTGTGTGCACAAACACACACATACATGGAAACTATACTGCTATTGTAATCTTCTGGAAGCCAGGATGTATTTTATCCAATTGGATACATTATGGTGTGTGCACTCATCTATTTGATACAAGTTATTATTTTGCTAGATTGTTGAAACACTCAAGAAGCAGATGAATGGGTGAG
This sequence comes from Varanus komodoensis, assembly GCF_004798865.1. Taxonomy (NCBI): domain Eukaryota; kingdom Metazoa; phylum Chordata; class Lepidosauria; order Squamata; family Varanidae; genus Varanus; species Varanus komodoensis. The sequence continues at coordinate 4,575,643 of NW_025335505.1, read as the reverse complement.
AATTGAGACATTTTATGAAGATCTGTATAGGTGTCATCTATGCAAACACACTAAGAATTCAAACAAGCTAGGAGAATTGGTGGCAAGTAAAAAAAGTAAAGAAGAGATGGATAAAAGAATTCCTGTCAGCAAGCACAGTGTGAAAATAATGAAGGAAAAAGGCATAGTATACTAACAATAAAATGTCCATTTTCTACATTGTAAGCCAGGTGAAATCCAAAGTAACAATAATTTAGTACAATCTACCTGGCTTCTGTAACACTAATGGGATTAAAAATGGTCCAAAACATGTTGTGTGTCCTTTAGTTTGAAAGAAAATCCTGCCACTTTGTATGAGAATCACTGTAGCTTCTCCATGTTCTCTCAATATTTTAGAAGATGACAAAATGGTTGCAGCGATATTGTCACCAAAGCATCAGATGTTTCAATGGCTACTGCCTGCTCCTCCAGGAAGTAAGGAGGGGTCCTTTCCCTGCTGTGGCACCCCAATTATGAGAAGAGCTCTCTCCCGAGAAGAGGACCTGGCACTGACGCGCCGTACTTTTCGGTGTCAAGCTAAGACTTTCTCTATTGGAACACATCTTGCCCTCCACTGCAGGAGAAAAAAGGCCATGACCCACCTCTGCCTGACACCCCCTCACATATAGGGCTCATCTAAGTCTCCTCTTCTCGAGACTGAAAAGACCCAGCTCCCTCAGTTCCTCCTCATATGGCTTACCCTGCGAACCAGCTAACATCCTTGTGGGCCCTTCACTGCACTGATGGCAACCTTGTTATATCCCTCTTGTAATGAGTGGCCCAGAATTGAACAGAAAACTCCAGCTGTGGGCACACCAGAGTCATATAGAGTGACAGTAATACCTCTCTTAATCTAGATGCTATGCCTCTGGCTATGGAATTTTAAAAGGCCAGGTGTGCCCATGGGACTCAAACTGCTAACATTGGCAAGGCTAATGTATTTTGAAGGAACCTCTGGGCTAAGCTGGTTCAAATTTATATTTATATTTACCTTTATTGTTATGACAATCAGAGTTATGATTATGATTAAGTGGCCACCACTGGTTTGAGAAAAAGAGATGGGGAAGTTGGTGTCTGGGAGGTCTTTTAGATTTACTTAAAATGGCCCATTATAATTGATTATGTTTATTTTAAAATTTTTATTGTTGTAATTATTGTAGAATGTAGCACATTATAATCGTGAACATCTCTATTTTTAGTGTTGCTGTTTTGTAAACTGTCCTGGGAGCCATGAATGGCTGTTGAATGGTATAGAAAACAATAAATCCATAAATGATAAATAAATGATACATGATAAAGAATAACTCTTGTTTACTTCAGACAATCTTGATTGTACAGTAACTGTCCCAAGTGAGACACAGGAAGACCTCATTCCCTAAAGTCTGGGAACTTGGAGAAATCACCTAAGCTACATGAATGTCTTTCTACCAGTGGAGCATTACTGCAATGGTTGGAGTGTTTTTCTGGGACTTGGTAAATCCAGTCCTTACATGTCCATGAAGTTCAGTGGGTGGACTTGAGAGCAATCACTAAGTCTAACTGAACTTAAAGAGCTATTTTGGGGATAAAATTGGAGAGGAAGGGACAGTGGAAGTGGACTGGGCTTCCCGGCAAGAAGAGGAAAGTGGGATATAAATGTGAAGAGGACAGATCAGGGTAGGTTGGAAACCCTAGTATTTGTAGTTCATATTTCAAGTAAAATAAAATGATTTGAAATAAAGTAGAACATTGAAATGTATTCCTTTTGACCTGATGCAATCTGTATTTAATTGGTATACAGAAAGCTTCAACTGCATTTCTGAGGATACAAGAGGTAGTATCCAGTATCAGTGCTATGTAGAATAGACCCACTGATACTAATAGGTTTTATAACTTATTACATACACAGTTTGAAGGAGGGGTAGGGGATTATTTATTTGTTTATGACATTTATATGCTGCCACTACTCCAAGTAGAGCGGGTGGCTTACAACACTTAAAATTATAGAATCATTAAAATAATAAAGGTAATAAAAACAATCAATCCATAAAAACAATCAGCTATCACCAAACAACAATTAATAAGTCATTATGGTAAAACCACCAAGTCCACTAGGGTGAAAACCATAAGATAATACATTGTTACCGCCATTGTTACAGCCAAAACCTTTTTATTTGCCTGATATTTTAAGTGTTGATGTTCTTTTAAAGATGGGTTTTATTTGTTGTCAATTGATGGTTGATACTGTGCCTTCATTGTATTACCATCCTGAGACTCAGTGAGGGATGGTATAGAAATGCTTTTAATAAATTAATAAATAAGTTGATAATTTTTTGTTATGAATTTATTTATTCATTCATTCATTCATTCATTCATTCATTCATTCGTTTATTAGGGTATATCTATCCCATCCATTATGGTTTATCTCTGAAAACACCTAATAAATACATCATAATAACACACAACTGAGAATAAAAACATAATTAAAATATTTCAACTTTAAAATATTGGGTAAATAAAAAGATCTTGACCTAATGCCAAAAAGCATATAATGTTGGCAACCTCTCTGGGAAGCACATTCCATAGCCGGGCATCACCACAGAGAAAGTCCTCCTCTGGGTGTTCTCTCTCCTTACCTCCTTCATGGAGGGTTCCTGGAGCAGGGCCTCTGCTGCAGATCTTTAGGGGCGGAGTGCATATAAAGAAAAAGACATTCCTTCAGGTATCCTGGTCCCAAATCATTTAGAGCTTTATAGGTCAATACCAGCACCTTAAATTAGACCCGGACTTCAATGGGAAGCCAGTGAAGCTGATAGAGGACTGGTGTTGTAATTGTTAAAATGCCTAGAAAAGAGAAATGTTTTTGCCTGGCACTACAAAGAAAGTAAAGTTGGCATCGGGCAATTTTTTCTGGGGAGGTCATTCCACAACTGGGGAGCTACCACTGAGAAGGACCTTCTATTCACCATACCTTCCCTGAGGGATGGTTCCTTTAGAAGGACCTTCTGCTCAGATCTCAGTGGTCAGGCAGGAACACATGAGAGAAGGCAATCCTTTAGAGAGTCAGGTCCTAAGTCATTTATTGCTTTATGCACCAAAATGAGCACTTTAAGTTGGGTCTGGGCTACAACTGGTAACCAATGTAGATTGTAAGGAATGGAAGTGATATAGGCCTGCGAAGTATTGCAGATTATTAAAAATGCAGCCCAGTTCTGAACCAGTTGAATTCACTGAACTGTCTTCAAAGACTGCCCTGCATAGAACACATCACAGTAATCTAAACTGAATGTTACCAGTTGGTGGGGGGTCAAGTATAAAGTATCCTAGAAGCACATTAGAATAAAACAAAAGGGATTGAATGGGATTGAGACAACACAAAAGAGAAAAAAGAAACCCTTCAGGACAGGCATATTAGCACATATAAAGTATATGTGGGGAGCAAGACTTGCAGCAAGGATTCCTGGTCACATTAGGAATCCCACCTTAAGTCTGAAGCTGTTCTTACATAGGCAGTCTTTGGCAGCCATATTATGGCAGAGCTTTCATTCATTTTGTCCTGACAAAATGAATGGGACTTAAGGTAGACACAGAAACAGAGAAACAGAGCAAGTCAGAAGGGGTCTCCCGGGCCATCTAGTCTGATCCCCAGCTCCAGCCGGCTCCATTCACGACATGCCCACCATGTGCATGTCTAGCCTACCTTTTAACACCCTCACTGATGGCCTCAACGACCTCTCGTGGAAGCCCATTCCACACCCTCGGGGTCCTAACTGTCAGGAAATGCATCTAAATGGAACCTTGGTTCCCTGAGCTTTGCTCCACTGGAGCGCATCCTGCCTTCCTCTGCAGAGGAGAACAGGTCTCTACCCACCTCCGTGTGACATCCCCTCACATACCTGTATGTTGTCAGGTGAACATGAAAAATAGAAGGGTTAACATGGGATACTACCCAAGGAAGGGTACCACATACAGTCAACTGAGCACAATCAATTCATTCCCTAGCCTCTACTACAACTTTTGATCATATTCCTAGAATTAAAGTCTGAAGCAGAGGGAAAGCATTTAGAAGAAAGATGTTTCAACATGTAAACTTGAACTGGTCTCCTGAAGCCCTGTTTAGACAAAAATGCAGGCAAATGCATATATTAGAAGTCTCCACAAAAATGTTTATTACCATTATTTTAAACCCAAAGTTTGGGCTGAACCAAACTTAACACTGAAGAAATTATCAATGTTTTAGATGAACCAACCTTTAGATGAGACTGGGAAAAGAATGAGAAACTGAGAGAACCCAGAACTGACAGAAATGACTGAATGTGCAAGGTTTGAATTCACCGAGATACTCCAAACATCAGTTTCTTTTGTACAAAGAAAGAACAATTGCATTCAATGGACAACTCTCAAACAGAAAAACTAGTGGAAGAAACGCCAACATTTGCCAAACTTTCCAAATCTGTGCAAATTTTCTCCATGTAAAAGTGTGGGTGATTTAAAAGCTTACAATTGCAATGAAATGAATATTTAGGGAGAACCGTGCATTTTTAATTATACATTTTGCAAACATGGATAAGTCTCAGAATTTGTAGACATTTTAGAGAAAATGCACTCTTATTTGCATTGACATTTGAGATTGAGAACAAAACAATTCTGAATGATTGGCAATCTAAAGCAAATTCTAAAACAGCCTTTGATTTATCCATCCCTAGGTTTGAGCCAGTTTTATTCACTTGCCTTTAAAGAAGCAAAGGTTGTTTGTGAGGATTTCTTGAAGGCAGGAAGATAAAGGAGATGGCATTTCCCCCGCCACCCCCACACAGATGCTGGCACTAAAGGAACACCTGAATGCCACCTACAAACCTGCTTTCTATTCCTTATTTTTTCCACTCAATATCTCTCACCACCAACATGACTCTCACTATCCACTTTGACCTTCAGTCCATATTGGTAGGGATATGATAGCTTTATTAGAATTCAAAACTACATTTGAGAGTGACTATCCAAAACCACTCATCTTTTTGCATTGTCATGTGCTACTTTAAGTCATAATTGCTTTACAGCCCCAAAGGGAGAGGTTGAAGGGCAGCAAAGCAACAATAAAAGCTCTAAGCTCCTTCTAAGTCCCTGAAGTTGGCAGTGGTCTGAAAGCTTAAATAACACGCTGAACACAGCTGTTTGAAGATAATTAAAAGCAAGCAAATGTGTGGTGTGTGGAGTGAGGGAAGAGGTCTGCTCCCTAGAAGTCAATGAAAGCAAACCAAGATCAACTGGCAAAGGTGCAATGCATCCACTGCTTTCTGTGTTTCCTTTGACTTTTACAGTCAGTTACTCTGAGCTGCTTCAGGGAGCTAGCAAGAGAAGAAAGAACAATGAGGGAGTTTGGGCATGTACTATATGTCACTTGACAATTATAGGCCTTCAGGAGCTATATGACATGACTGAAGCATTTTGCAATTGTAGCACAACTGGAGAGAGTGAGAGATAGTTTAGATACTGTGCTCAGCTGCTCCAAGAAAAGCAGGCCGGGTGAGCTTGGATTAGCTCCACTGAAGCAAGCAGTATGGTGGGCTATCGCATTAGCCATGGATATCAGAACTAAACCTGCCCATCTGCCTATCAAGCCATAACACCCTCCTTCTTCTAAAAGTTTCTTTTAAAAGCTTCATATTCAAACTCAAATTAATGAGCAGCTCTCTCTGCTCTGATTACACCAGCACACACTAAATGAACATCATCTGAAGTCAAAGATAACCATTCTATCACATATTAGCAGCTGTTTCTAGCATTGTCCTTAGGAAGCAAATTCTTCTTAACTTTTGGTTGCAATACTTATGAGCAAAAAGTCTCATGCTTGATGAAAATTGTTCTTGGGGTATTCCAGGTTCTGCTGCTGTTTAGTGGAAGTAGCGTGCAAACTTCTGTTGTAAAAAAGCTTCATGTTGATGGCTTTGAACACTTTGTGTTATTTTTGTCAAACTAAGCTGAAGTCTATAGCTATAATGATGTGGCTTATTCATTATGGAATTGATTCATAACATTTTCTTTGTTGCCAAACAATGAACTCTTCTTCCCATGAATGTGGGCTGCCTTTAGCAATATTGGCTTTAATACTGGACACAGAAAGAAAACTGATAATGGGGGAAGACACCACCAAAACATCAAGAAAGGGAGAGCAAACATAACCTCCCTCCTCTGCATGTGGACTGGACATACAGAGTGGGCCAAAAAGCTGTTAGGTCTAGCCCTGTCCACGTCCAGGACTGTGCACTACCTCCAACAGCCTCTGATGATCAGCCAGTGGCCCTTTGGGAAGAAGCATTTTGTGCATATGCAGAAAGTGCCGACACCAGAGAGAGCCAATGTTCCGGGTGCCTCTTTGATTGCAGTAGCTCCTTGCACTTGCTCTGACATTCTTGCAAATGTCTCTTTAATATTAACTAGAAAGCTGTGTTTTAAGAGGAGAGGGTCCTTTTCTTTCTAGGCCAGTGTTTTCTCCTGTTCCAAACTGGCCCACAACATTTTGTCACCTAACAGAACAACAAATGTGCCAGCCTGCATGTGTGTGTGTGTGCTCACCCCCCTCCCACTGCAAGCCAAGCTGAATAATATCTCAGGACAGTCAGATAATTTTGGCACAGAGGCAGACCAGTTTGCAAGCACATCTCCACGGGTTGGCAGTAAATTGCAGTCCAAATACATTAAATGACCAACAATTTGCCATCTTTCTCATGACACCACACATTTGTTGCCTGATGTGCTTTCTCATTCTGCCTGAGAGTAGGGTGAGAGTAGGGTGAGCCCTGCTACACCTGGCTGGCTGGCCATTCAGAGCTCCTACCTACTCCTTCCATCAGACAGGCCAAAGGTTGAAACTGGGACCTTCTGCATGCAAAAGAGATGCTCTTCCCACTGGTCTGTGGTCTTTCAGCATATTTGACTCCTACAGAAACAAGTAGTATGCAAGAGAATCTCAACCAGTACATATTCTGTGTTATTTGTTGAACAATGGAAGGTTTCCTTCAATGTGACTCATTCAATTTATTAGAAAACCATGCCAAAGAACAAGGTACTAAAATTGGGGCAGGGGAGGGAGAATTTACAGAAGTAAGCATCCATTTTCTTCTAGCCAGTATTGCCTGAGGTTTAAAATAATTTTTCCTGACATTGAATGTTCCGCATAAATTCTTGATTAACTGTTAACTGTTTAGGTGAGGATTAGGAAGAAGAGCTGTAATGGCTCTAACAATCCCCAAACTAATGGGTTTCAGGAACAATATCAAATAATAATGACAATTATAGTTATAATAATACTAATAGGTAACTTTTGCTGTTTTCCTTTTACTGTGTCAGTGTGGCAGTTGTTAAAGTGTTGGACTGGAACACAGGTGATCTGGGTTTTGTCCCCCATTCAGCCATTAAGTTTACTGCATGACTTTGAGGGGATGCTAGTCAGATCGATTCTACAGAGTGTCATCTCAATACTACAGGGAACACATTTAATTCCTGTTCACTAGTGTTCCTGTCACTCGATAGGTCCCACACTGAAGAAGGTTCTTGCTTATTTGAATTGGGTGTAAACAAGTCTTTTTTTAAAATGGGTTATAGTATGAATTCTGAAGCCAGAACCGAAGTGGAACCAAACCAACTCTGCATCCACTTGTGAGCACTCCCTAAAGGAGGTTAAAATCCACCCTCCTCTCTCTTTAAAAAACAGTGTAGGAAGTACAGTAAGTGTTTGACAAAAGGGATTAAGTATAAGCAGGCTCTCTGACAGTATGAAGCATTCTCCCACTGCATTTCTCTAACATAATGGTCATTTCTGGCTTTAGAAATGGCTGAAGTATTTTGCTACAGCTGCCAAATCCCCAAGGAGCCCCAAGGCATTCATTATCTGCCTCAGACAGAACTCCTCATAAACATGGCTTGGGCTTTTTGCCCTATCTGCCAGCATTTCACTAAGAAATGATGTAGATTCCAGATCTAAATACAGTGTAAACAATTTGGTTCAGAGAATAACAGATGGGATGCAGGACTGTAGTCAGTCAAAAGGATGCTTCTCTCCCCCCACCCCATTCCACCTTCTATCTTCCCCTACTGAATTTTTGGCTCCTTGATTTAATGCCCTGTGGGTCCTCCGCAGCTCATTAAGGTTTAACAATATAATGCCACAATTACTCAAGTAGCCCAGTCACATGTGGAGGTTAGATCTGCTGTTACAGCAGGAGCACAGCAGGATTACTAGAAGGAAAAATAAATTCGCAGAAGACGCTTACCAAGTCCTTTAAATGGCATTTGCCCATTGATTCGGCTTCTTCCTGTTAAAAATGGATTCCTTTTAAAACTGTAGAACACTATCACTAAACACCAAAAGATCATCCCTACACAGCCACCTGTAAGAAAATAAAACAGACATTCGCACAGTTGTCAAGTGAAATAAACATCTAGAATAGCCCCCCCCCCCCCCACACACACACACATCTGGGAACCCTCCAGATGCTTCAGACTTCAATTGCCATCACACCATGAAACATGGCCAGAGGTCAGAAATGATGGGCATTGTAGCCTAAAATATCTGGAGGGCATCTCTACAGGAACTTTGGGCAAGGGGTACTTCTTGGGCCAATCATCTGACAAAATCCCAGAGGAGTCAAAATTATTTTGATAATCTGTCTCACAGGACTGGAGCCATCAGAAAGTCATATAGTTCTGAAGACATTTGTCCTGAATCCGAAGCTGCCATACAGTATATCTTTTGTGTTCACCAATACAAAGCAGGCTCCCCCATAAACCTGGGGGTGAAATGCATAGAATATTGACAAAATCATGTTTTAATTATTTTCTTACAGTTAAGTGAAACTCTGTCAGCAAACCCAGGGATGAGATGCATGGTGATGGCAAGTGAACACCAAGTAAACTTGTATCATTCTCAGCAGCATCAGAAAAGAAATCACAGGGTTCACGTAGTGCTGCATCACACAAAACAATAGCTGCTGGTCATCAGGGTGCTCCAAAATCACTGGTTGGGTTCTTACATAATGACAATCCATGGTGCAAACCATTCATGTGCAAACTTGTATTACATTTGAACTGTGTACCCATGGTGAAGCACAGTGTGTTTCCTTTCCAGGAAACCATGGGGAGAAACACTGGCTTGTTGTAAGGTGTCCACACTCCACCATGGCTTGTTTTGCAGTCTAGACTCAGTTACTGCATTGTTTCCACATTTCTTCCATACAGTTTGGCAGCAAGAGCAGCCGCACCTGCACAGATGCCCCAGCCTGCATGCTCCACTGCCCTTTTTCTCCTACAACTGCTGTGTTGGAGCCTGTTGCACTCTGTTTGCTCCTCTGTTCCCCCTGCCCATGTCAAGCTACAGCTGTGAATTCTCAGCAGCAGTGGGGCATTGCTGCACCAGTTCCGGCAGCAGCAACCTTGGAGATGCGCATGCTCGGTGCTCCGGTTTAGTCATTACAGTTTCCTTAAGCAACACTTCCAAATTGTGATGTCTTTGCTGTGCTTTTAGAGCCAGTGGTTTCCCCTTGTGAAAGTCGCCCTGCACAAGAGGAGTGCACAGGCTGTATCTGAGCATTGCCAACAGGGCTTTCTCTGAGAATCCCTTGTCTCCCACTCAGCCCCATAAGCCCCGCTCTACTCCTATCATGTTCTTCTCAGCAAGCCCTGTTCTCTCCTCCCCACATCCCCTCCGGCTCTGGGGCAAACACATTCCTTCAAGGTAGGCGACAAAAGTCCTCCTCCAGGAACTGCCTCTTCAGGAGAGAAGGCAGGTGGCTGTGAAGGTGAGGCCCTTCTCCACTCTGGCGCCCCAACTGAGGAACAGCTCTCCAGAGCAACAGTGCCTGGCGACAGTGAATGCTTTTCACTGTCAGGCAAGGACCGTTTTATTTTCCCTCTATTTTAACTGTTGATCATTCATCAATTGCTTTTATTTATATATTTATTTATTGTTAATGGACCATGTGGAGCAGTTACAGTTACAATTAAAGTTATGGTTATGATTAAATTTTCGATTGTGGCTGTGCCTATGATTGTTGCTATTATTTTGTTTGTATTAATTATTATTGTATTATTCAATCTAATGCATTATAATTATTTTATTGATTTATAACTTTTGTTATTATTGTACTTTATTATTATTGTTAACCCCACCACACCTGTTGGGTGTTAGGACGAGAGGATGGATGATGAGCAAAGGACCCTGCAGCCTGAGCTGATGTTATAAAATAGTGCTGTATTTGAATTATGCTCATATGTTGTAAACTGTTGAGAAAGCTCATGAGCTCATGAGCTGTGAACAGTGTAACACATTCCTAGCCAGCAAACCTTCTCAGACGTGCTCCCTGTCCCTTCATGGCTGTCCATTCCAATGCTCTCCATGTGCCTGACTGCAGGGATGTGGCGTCTTAAAGAATGCGCAAGACCTGGTACATGCAGGAACATGAACGCAGAAAGGAAAGAAGACCATACCAGTGTGGGTATGGTGGATGTCCTGGTACATTACCCCAGAGCAAGGTAGCAGTGGGGTACTCTCCTGCAGTGCTCCTCTGGGGCGACTGCACGACTCTGGAGAGTATGCTGTTTCTTCTCTGAGTAGCAGGAAAAAAAAAGAACAAAAGAAAAAGGCAGTTGGTTGGAGGTCATGCTCAGAGGTGTGCATGCACCAATGAGGGAGAGACAGGTGCTGCAGGCAGGAGCAATGCATCCAAGGACTGATTTTCATCCATGGGGACTGATGGATGCATGCCACCATAGCAAGGAAGGATGGAGAAGCATAAAAACCATGTATGGATAAAAACCACAAGCTTGTCTGCACTCAGCCATGTGGCATGGAATGAACACAGGCACTTTCTTAGCACCCTCTGGTGCAGTGGAAGGGTCCTTGACTGGCAACAGCTGTTGCACTGAAGATCTGTTTACTCAACAGTCAAAAACATTTGCATCCATTTTCTTAGTAATTTCACATTTCACATATTTCTTATTTGTTTTTTGGCACCAGGCTAAGACATTTTTATTTAAAACTTATTTTAATTGTTAATTATTTATTAACTAGGGGTTTTTTAAAGCTGAGAATGCACTGGAGGGTGTTATTTATTGTATTATTTATTGTATAATTTTAGTATTTATGTGCTGTGAGCCGCCCCGAGGCTTTGTTGTGATGGGGCGGCATAGAAATGTTTTAAATAAATAAATAAATATTCTAAACCATCGGTGTAAAATCTGAGAAGGTAGTTGCAGGCAGTTTTTATGACATGGGAAATGTTGACATTCCTGAAGAAAGTCAACAGCGTACAGAATTAAGGTGCAGTTTCTGGAGTCTAATGTTCTGCAGATATTTTGCACTACAACTCCTGACATTGCCCATGCAGGCTGAGCTCCAACCAGTTGCGGTCCAAAACATATGCAGGGCTCAAGCGTATCTCTGTAATAGTGTGCCTTTGTGAACTGGAGAAAACCTACCAAACAGTCCTGTACGGTAGAAGGTGGGCTCTCTGAAACATGCTAGAGTGCGGTCAGCCCCCAAAAGTCTTATCTGAAAGAGTATCTAGCATTATTAAAATATTTTGAGCTACTTCCCTCAGGAGCATACTTAGATTACATACCAGGCACAGAGAGCCAAGGTGACAGCTCCAGGAATACTGAAGATGGATAGAATTCCCAGGAAGATTTCAGATGTTACAGAAGTGCAAGAGAGGCAAAGGAAATAATTAAAGTCGTAAGTAAAAGTTTAAATGTTATCCTCCATTTGAGGTCATAGTATCTGAAAAATGTGGAGGCCATTCGAATCCAAATACCTTACAGAAGCAGGAATTAAAGTTATTTTGCTTAGATCGCTCACTAAAGAAGATGAAAGTAAAGGAGGCATTTTATGCAGTGGGCCCCACACCTACTTTCAGTTAAATGGTATGAGACACCATTAAATGGATGTAGCCATACGAAAGCAAAAATTCTGCATTGCGCAGGCAATGACTTCGGACAAAAGTGATTAACAGGAATCTTGGTCTAAAAACGTTGTGTGCATGTGTGTGTTCTGTTTTTCAAAAATATATGTTGTATAGGGTCCATGGCAACACTCGCTGCTTTTATTGTCAAGGAACGTGAGATTTCACAAGTGACTCAGCTATCCCTGAACATTAATTAAAGTAACCTTTCCTTTTAGCTTATTGTTGTATGGCTTTTTCCCCCACCGGTAGCTAAAATCTATTACATCTCTAAGGCAACCAACCTTTGTTTGTTGTCCCTTGGTGACATTAATGGCTTTCTTAAATGGGCTTTTAAACTGCAATTTTGTGCTTCCTTATTTGAGAGGAAGACCTTGCAATAAAGCTTACTTTTGAGTAGACAGCACAGGATTGTCCTATGAAATACGTCTTTTGTAGAATATTTAATTATATTTATGCAACTATTAAGATAAGAATAGTTGTGCTGGATCAGATCAAAGTGAGGCAGTGCCTGCAGAAAGCCAGCAATCAGGGCATAATCCCACAAACACAAGGGGTTGGTTCCAGGCATTGCTCTCTACAAGAGAAAGAGACCTCTTCTGAGAAGACAGTCACTCATGGACAGTCCCTTTGCCTGAATTTTGGGAATCTCTTTTATCACATAGAACTTCTGACTCAGCATCATCTTTTGCTTTATGTAGCATATTCATGGAAAGGAAGAGGCAGGGAAGTCCAGTCCTATATTATAGCACTTTTCAACTCCTTGAAAGGCTGTCACTTAGAGAAGGGCCAGAATCTCTTCTTGATCATGCCAGAGTGCAGTTACAAGAAGCCAAATTCTGGCTAGGCACATGGAAGAAACCTCCTCAAACTTCCTGTTAGAGCATGGCAATGGAACCAATGACCTAAGGAGGTTGTTGGCTGGAAGCATTCAAGAGGCAGCTGAACAGCCATGGGAGAGGAATGGAATGGGGTGGGGGGGAGGTTGGACTCAATGGCCTTGAGGCACAAACAATACAGATGGAGTGAAGAAGGGGTGGCTTCTGAAGGCCATTTGGAAGAGCTGCATCAGATGTTCTCAAGGGGCTTGTCATTGGATCCATAGGCAGACTTCTGCATAAACACGTTTCCTACCTTCTACGTAACAATCTAGTATTTTGCCATGGTTTCAAAAGTTTTGTGAGACAAAAAAGGCTTCTCTTTTTCGTGGGGTGTGTGTGTGTGTGTGTAGAGGAGGATTGGACAATCTTTTTTCATTTCATCTTGTTTCAGTTTGTCTCATTTTGCTTTGCCTCATGTTACCTCATCTCATCTCATCCTGTCCTGTCCTGCCCTGTCTCATTCAGTTAAGTCTCCCCTCCCTTCCTTTCCACATGCACCTAGCTAAATGGATTTTTAAAAAAACTGAAGACATCCCCTTTCTTCCTCCTTCTACTTCCCCCAAAATTGCATCTGTGTATAACACAACCTCACAGTTTTAACACAATGGAAACTCACTGTATTCATTAGCATGTGCCCCAAATTCCATTATAAGAGTTCCAGGTCACCCAGAGTTCAAATGGGGAAGGTAAACAGCCATTGCTCAAACTCTTGCAAGATGGTACTAAAAAACCCAGGACTTCTTATCAACAGACACAGTCTGCTAAAGTGCAAGCAAAGATACTGAAAATGCATCACAGAGACATCCGCAGGGCCCTGTTTTACATTTGAACTACACCCAAGAAGCAGCAGTGGTTTGCCTGACGTGCACTGTCTAGAAAATCTGGCCTAAGGTTTGCATAAGATTTTTAACCTCTGAAGCTGGCTAATTTTACCAAGCTCAGTGATTCTATGGACTGCTTTGTTTTCTTTTGCCTTGTCCTGTTCTGTTCTCTTTTGTCTTGTTTTGCCCTTGTGCACTTCAAATCTCAGGTCCATGTCTTTGAATCAACATATTTTGGGTATCATTTGCTAGACTTGCAGACACATTTTAAACATGCTTACCTCTTATCCCATCTTTCCACAAATTCTCAGTCAAACTAAGGATGTTGGAAAGATCCACAATAGATTCAAATGAGTTTAGATTTCTATGAACTTGACACACAGATTCTGCAAGTGGACCATCTTTTTCCAAGTTGAGTGAATTCCATGGACTTCCAGACTGGATTTTTAAAAAGTTTTCCATAAATCCATGCAAATTATGTTGTCAAAAAGTACACTCCCCCAACCCAACCCAACTGAAAGCATGCAGTTCACCATAAAGTGTGAAAAAGGACAGGTGGATGTAATTTGTACCTTTTTGGGTTTACCAATGCAGATGAATACAAATGCATTTGTACAAGCACTGATTCCATCAATGAGCAGACAATGGAATAAGAGGCACCTAAAAATCTGCAATAATGCACATAGGACAGCTTGTACCGATTCTTATATCATTAACAGTGCCAGCTCTTTACCTACTGGTGATATAGCAGAGTGTGCATGTGGCCACTTGGTAATCCAACCCTGTTCTTATAAACATGCATCAATAGCAGGGTAAGATAAATATGTTTACTACTGATCAAAAACTCAGTTTACTATATGTTGGATACATGTGTTCACATGTGTTCATTTGTATGGCTATCCAGTTCTGTTTCCACATGAATCAGCAAGTTCAAGAAACAACAAAAAAATCTGTATGAAACACTTGTTAAAGGTATCTTCTCTCAAAATGCACACATATACATATATTCTATATTTCAAAATATGCCTCTTTCAAACTATTTTGATACATGTGTTGAGCTGGGGATTGTATCAGAAAATAAAGGAAATGCAAAAGTCAGTGGATATTCAGGGATCTATTCCATACTTAGCAGACTGTATCACTAGAGAGTATGAGATTATTGACATTCCCCAGTGGCCATCGTTCCCACTGGGTTGAGTGAGAAGGTCTGAAATGGGGTTCTAAATGTGTTTGGCTAAATGTCATTAGATTTCTCCCCACAGGCCTCAGCAAAGACATTTGTTGCTCAACACTTAGAAAAATATGACTCCTACCCCCATTCCACCCATGGGAGCCAACTGGACTGGCAAATAAATCTTTCTACAGCACTGAAAGTCTAACAGACCACATATATGGACAACAAGCTAGTTTAGAGAGTCAGGATAGCACAAAAAAATTGTGGCAGGAAAAAGGTTATCCTCCAACAGATTAAATGTGTGGGACTCAGGAGGAACACCCAAGATGTGAGCTGCCTTTCTTTCCCAGGGCATCTGCCACCTGAATGTTGGTTCTCTCTGCCTTAAGATAGGGCCAGGAACCCTGCAGTATTAACATTCACAAATACAGGGTGAAATGTTCATTTGAATGCATTTTGACTCCCTCTTACAAAATCCCTACTGAACCCACTAATGTTGCAAGTGAAACAGGTAGGTGTGAAACAGGTAGGTACGAGAATGCTGGAGATCTTTTTCCAATCTGTGCATTACTCCACGAAGTATGGTTCAGATTAGTTGGCATCAGTACTCACAGAGATCAACTTCCCAAGACTTCCAGTTGTTGTTTTTTTCTTTTTACATTGTTCACCCACACTTCTCAGAAGAATATGTGAATGAAGCAACTATGTACAGTGAAGTGCCCATCATAATTCAATCCTTTGTTACATTTTCTTGATGGTGGTAGTTCTGGGTGAGTTCACACATCTCTGGGGCACATAAAGGCACTCTTCCCGATTCCCTTTTCTGCTTCATGTCCATTCCAACCTTGCATTGTTGCTAAAATGAAAGCTGGTTCCTTTTACTGTCTGCACTACTTCACTTTTACAGGGTATTTTTTTAATTATTTAAATGCCCTCATCTATAATAAAGTAAAACTACGAGTATTTCTGTATAACTGTGTTGGAAACATTGAGAGAAGCATGCAAAATTGATTCACAAGCTATAGCAAGTTGCTCGCTCACAGATGCATTTCTTTTTCCCAAGGGTGGCAAAAAAGAAAAGGGAAGTCTGTGCGTTGGGTAGGGGGAAAGCAATTCATTAAGTTGCCTTGAAACAAGCAAACAAAAACAAAAAATCCAGAAGCATCTGCTAAACGCATGAGCAATCTGATTGCTAAAAATTAGCGAGGGACATACGGAACAAGATGCGCACTTCAATCTGCAGTGTTTCTTAGAAGCACAGGGTTCCTATCAGTGCTACTCTTGCAGAAGGAATGCAGCGCAAAGCATTACCCGCATCACATATGTTGAATCAGAAAAGCGTTTCAGGAAAATGCTGTTGTGCAAGCTCAGACAGCAAATGTGCTAATGCATAATTAGATATTACCTTGTTTTCCTGTTTATGCTAGAAAGGGTGTTAGGTAATCACAATATTTGGAAAGGAACATTAAAATAAGTCATCAGGAGAAAAAACACACCTGGTCATCTGCAGATTTACATTGTTTTAATGCAATAGATCACATTGTGTTATAAGAGCAGTAAACTAATTATCACCATCTATGTGTGACTTTATTAAAGAAGTAATTAGCCTTTACTACACATAATAAAGGTGACTACATTAGACAGACAGTGTTGACTGCATTACCTTTGAGAAACAATTGTACTGAACTAACTTCAGGAA
Source organism: Varanus komodoensis (assembly GCF_004798865.1). NCBI lineage: Eukaryota > Metazoa > Chordata > Lepidosauria > Squamata > Varanidae > Varanus > Varanus komodoensis. The sequence continues at coordinate 4,559,117 of NW_025335505.1, read as the reverse complement.
AACAAAAGGCAACTAATTGACATGGTTTTTTAAAAAAATATTTTTTCTCATGACATTTGGTTCAAACATCAAGAGAGGTGGCACTAGTGGGATGCAATCTTTCCATTTTATCATGCTAAAAATAGCCACAATTTCTAAGCGCTAATTGCCAAAAACTAGTGTCAGGAATGAACAAACTGAACCTTAAAAGCAAGCAGTGAGTACCTGAGATACTACAAAACAAGGCATTCTAAAATGAATTTAAATTTAAGCTAGCTCATTAAAATTTTAACCTAGGAATGACTGTTCGTGTTAAACAGCTAGTTAAACCATCCTTGTCCTTGAATCAGACATCTGATTTGCAGCCTGAGAAATCTTCCATGGGAACTGGGCAGAGTGAGGAATCTGCAAGGCAAGAGTCTTTGAGGACTGCCTCCCTAGATGTCCCCTCCCTTGCATTTAGGCTGGTGTATGGACTGGGAATAACTTTGTTTAAACTGCCCCAAACCATTTCTCACCACAGCTTGCTACAAATCTTGTATTTCATCTTTGATTTTATTCCATCTCTTTTATTCCATTTCTGTACTGCCAAAGTTCTCTAGGTGATTTACAAGGATTACAAATCTTAAAATGCAGCACTACGTCAGTTTTAAAAAGCCCTTAATTTAGCTACAGAAAGGAAAGGAGCAAACATATACTACGCACATGCACACCTGTGTGCACACACAGACCTTAGCTGACATTAAAACAATCTGTATCAAAAAGTTGTTGTAAAAAGCAAATTCTTGTGGACTAAGGCATAACCTAGGGCCCATAGGTGCCTCAGAAACAGAAGCTAAAGTGATTAACTGTTAATTAGGCAAAATGGGAAAATCCAATTCCCTAATCCATTCCTTCTTAAACCACTGTTTCTTGTATCTGTCCTCAAATAACAAGTAGACACATGACCCATGGGCTGATAGAGACTTTGATGACATAAAGAGAGTAGAGACCTAGTTTCTAACAAATTTGCAGCTGCAAATATTGCTATTCGATCAAAGCAAGTGGATGTATTTGGCATGCAAAGTCAAGAATGATAAAAACATGTATCACCACTCACTAGTTAATCAGCAAGTTGTAATCATGGTTTGATACTGGAACACCAGAATTGGAGAAAATGTCAGTATGGCCTGCACCCAGAGATTTATATGGACACCCTAACTTCTCTCTTGAAAGAATAATCTATACACATCCCTGTTAAAATAAAATTAGAATTCGAATGATCCTCTGTCCTAAAATCATTGACTTAGTTCCTAGCATAAATTTTCTAAGTTCACATAAGGATGTCCAAAGAAAGAAATTTTTCCATTCCACCATCATCTCCTGTACCCAGTCATATCTCACAGAATACCCAGACAGTCATGATACCCTCTGGAACAATGTAAGATGCTTGCCAGAAAATATTGACCTAAAATCAGATACATCCACTCAGTTTGTGATGTTCCCCTCTCCTGCACCTCCTTGTACTCTATGTCCTGGAAGAATCCCATGACTCTCTAGAGAGTCAAATGGTTGTTGGAGAGAAGAGGAGATGGAAAACCTTCCATTAACTTCCTTAAGGAGGTGGATCTAAGCACTTAGCTTGTTGTAAGCCCCATTTGGCTCAACAGGACCTAATTCTGAGTGGACATGCATAGGATTCTACTGTAAGTTCATGCATCTCTGTTTCCATATAAGAGGCTTCTGATGTTGACCATGACAGACTGATTTCCACAAGGCAATGAACATTGGTGCTCTGGTACTCATAACGATCCTACATAGGCTCAAGAAAAATCCACTTTAGTTCCACTGAGCAAAATTCAACATCTCACAAGCAGAAGTCCATTTGTATTATTGGACTTGCTCCTCTTCTTCTTGCATTCCACACCTTCCCAATCTGTTCCAGGGGATCCCTAACTCTCTTTGAAGCCATGTGGCAAGGCTGCAAGGAGAAGGATGGTCAGCAGAAGGACTTAATTGGATACCACCCACTGTTCTCAGTGGGACTTCTAGGTTACAATATGCCATGCTAAAACTTTCAAAGGTTGAAAGTGCATCCACTTTGTACAAAGCATTCATTATTTATATTAAAGGCAAGCACTAATGATTTCTATAGGTCTTTGTTCAACTGAAGTATAAAATGGATTGGAGGATTTAATTAGGACTCAGTAGATGAAGAGATTTTTATTATTATTAAAATCATTCAACAATGACAGGTAGCCATGGGCCAACTAGTTGGTTGTGCTTTGTCCAGCCCTAGCATTGTGATGAGTATATGAATAATACATGGCAACATAAAAGGACTAGCAAAAGGAATAAAGATTCCTGACCTCTAGCAAGTGTCTCTATCCATTTAGATTCCTCCTAAATACCATGACTGACTCAAGATAACTTTTCCTAGTGTTTTATGCTTCTTGTCCAGAGTTCTTAGTCCACTCTAACCAGCTCTTCACTGCATATCCTTGCAACTTGCAGCATGTTTGTTCCTGGCACTCCCAGAATCTTGAAAGCCATTTTCAGGAATTTACTTTCAACTTTATTAGATGATATGTCAAGATAGGACATGGAGGATAGAAGAACCAATGCATGATCCTCCCCAGTGTTTGAAAACCATTGGCCATTAGAGACACACAACAGTTTTTCTCTGCACTTGACTATACAAGAACCCCACAGATGTTCTTTTAAGACTCAGAAAAAAGGCTAATCCAAGGCTTTTCAGCACTTTTTGTCCCTTACAAAAATGCACAGCTATTTTGGAGGGCCCGGCTTTTGAATACATTTACCTGTTTATTTACGTTGCTATCTCTCCCTCTCCATTTCTCTTTGCTGTCAGGCACATCTTTATGCAGCAAAATCTGATTGGCTATATAAGATGTTTTCCAGTTAAGTACATTATCCTTCACTGGCTGGGAACATCCTTATGATTAAGTCAGGAAAGATTAAACAATAAAAATAAAGGCAATTATCAAGTGCTGAAACAGAGAAACAATGACATCAAGCAGGGTTAAAGAAGGTGGCTATACTTGCAAAATATTTCTGGGAAGGGATTTTCTTTCTCATCCCATATCCAGATATTTACAATCTGAAAAAATGAAATTGCAAAATATCAGAGGAATACATATTTAAATGCATACACTTTCCCTTGTCCTTTGTACAAATGAATGTTTTATGGATGATCTAAAAGAACCTTTCTCCTCTGTTTATTTTTGTATTTCCCCTGTGTTCTTATCAACATTCGGAAGCACACAATCATGTTTCACAATTAGGTGTTTTGTAGCAATCTTTTCTCATTCCTGCTGAGCAACAGTACATTCCATTAATCCCACTCCCAGTGGTTTCACCACCAGGAGAATATTTGATTTGTTGTCAATTTATGAATATTACAAAGTCAAACTCTTTGAAGACATCACTAAAGACAACACTGGCATTACCTAGGATGAAGACATGGCAATTAAACTCAATCTTAGATCATCTCAGATGACTAGGCAACTTCTGCTGAAGATTTCACTATGATAAAAAATTGAGAGATTAAACTGCTACTTGGTTTGGAGGCCTAGCTGAATTAGAAAATGATTTTGAATTTCTAGGTCAAAGATTTACCATACCATGAAATCTGCGTTCATACTAGAGTTATGGTGAAATAAATAAATGCGTGTGTGTATATATGTGTGAGAGATAGATGGTCTTTAAAACAAAAAGAATGTATATCCAAGAAGCTTTCTAAATTACAATCATGAAGCATATCCCAGAGATTAATCTAGGCATCCTTCTATTTGATTACATAATTATATTCCACCAGATCATATTATAGCTGGAATGGCTCCACATTACTTGATTGAATGACTTCTTGATGTTATCTAGGGATGTGGGAGCTTGAACTGCAGATACGAGCAATTCACCTAACAAAGTATATTAATGCCTTTTTTATTCACTCTACTTCTTGTTCCATAGGGAACAGTAATTATTTTAATCTAGGTTATAGTCACTAGCATTAAATGCAAACAATCACCAACTTGCATTTCTTACTACTTCCAGCCATTTTAATTTTAGAACAACTTTTGCATAAATGCTTGGTTGTTGGATAAGATATTGGAACTGAATGGACATAGTCTGAAGCAAGTAGGAGTTTGTTTTAGTTTTTCCTTGTAGGACTTATGGAGCCAGTTAATGATTGCTGGAAACACACATATGCCCAGCCACATGCTATTCTACCTTGGAATAGATCGTATTCAACTGGCTTAATTTGGGAAGGTATCTTCTAGATGTCTGAAACTAGACTTAGTTTTTAAAAAGCACATTCCAAATTGAAGATCTAGAATGGCTCTGTTATCCTTTCAGTGACATGGAGTGCTAGAAAGTCTAGAGTCCTTGCATTCCTTCCCACATGAACAGAACTTCTTTCAGTACAATCTGCTTGATACTTTGTTCCAGCAGAATATGTGAAAGGTGATGTATTTAGGCAGGGTTCACAAGCTTGTGGCCATAGATGATGCCTGTAAATTAGAAGCAAAATCCATCAACATATTTTCCTGGACATATTATTAAGGCTCCAGGAAACCTTAATAATAGGTTAATAAGATTAGTAAGAATAAGACTAACCTTATTTACATTGAACCTTATGGGGAAATTTGACTTGGCTCATGACCAATTTGGATCATGACCAGAGTCATGGAACGGATTAAGTTCGTGTGCTGAGATACCACTGTATTTTTTTTTTCACAGTGTGCACTGGTTCTGACTAAAAGTGATGGGCTGCTATTTGACTATCCTGTGATACCATCCCTTGATGGCTTGGAGGAGCCAAATTGCAACCATGCCCCCTCCTTCCTTGTTAGTTTTCTGTGGCCAAGAATCCAGACATACAGCCCTCCACACATAGCTGTGGAGGGGCCCAAGTGGTACAGGCTTAGTAAAGCCTTGGCTGTAAAACTTTTGACAGTAGACAATGTCTTGAAGTACCAGAATAACAACTGCAGTGAAGAAAAAGTTTTGATCCCTTCAAAAGCTTGTGTTAGCAGATATATTGGAAGAATCAGTCACCTTCTCCTAGAAAGAGAAATTAAAAAATGGAAATCAGTTCAAAGGCATGGTAGTAAATTTTGAAATGTAGACTCTCATGATGACAGAACCCATCATCACCACCATCACCACCACCACCACCACCACCACCACCACCACCACTTCCATGCATACTCAGAAGAGTCCAAAAATGAGGGTAGACTTCTCAGTGCTTCTCAAAAAAACCGTTCTGGCCATTTTCATCTCTACCAGTAGCAGGTCTTTTCTCAAGCAAATTAATTTTAATTGACCATTCTAATTCTAAGGCCACCCAAAAATACTTTTGATTACAGCATATATCATTCACAGCAATATACTATTCCTGGGAAAATTGCTGGTAACCTGTTGTATATTTGGTTATAGGCTTAGCAGAGGTAAGCACCAAACAGCAGATTTAGTTAAGATGTTGCTTGCACCTGGATCTGTTAGAATCAAAACTGAGAAGCTTACAACAAAAGGTAAAACAGATTTATTTACTCACAAACAATCCATATGTGACTTGCATGAGGGAAGTATGTTGGTATGTTCATACTGGATAGCGTTAGTCCATTGCTATATGGTTACTTTACATGTTCTTCTCTCCAGGCAAGAAAAAGCAAGTGAATCATGGGGGGGGGGGGGGAGAATGAGAGAGAGGCTGGGCAAAAATGGTAAGTTCACCCTTTTGCCTTTCCAGGTGGGAAGAGACAGCAAAATCTGTCGCATTAAGCCATTCCTCCCTAGTAGACAGAACCATGCCATGTTGAGGCAGGCAATGTTACAAAAATCCATTCGGTTTCAGATGAGCACAGTGATGCAGGCATGATCCTGTGTCTATGTGCTTGAAAGCATCTATGGGACTCTGTCAGATTTTTGGAGAAGCCATTTTTGCAGAATGAGAAATGAAAAGCTGAAACAATGTTTTCTGGATTATTATTTATTTTTGTTTATTCTTGTTGTTCATTTGAGCTTGCAGCAGTTCATAGGAAAACAAAAAGAACATGATTTGCTAGACTTTTCAGAAGAATAGCTTAATGCATTTCCTCACATTGTGATGATAAGGAAAATTATACTTTCATTTCAAAATTGCCTTTGCCACAATTTCCAGTCAGTGTTTCAGCACACAAGCAGCATTTCCCCAGAATAATGATTTCAGGATGGATTGATATTGTGATCCTTTGTTCTGAAAACAAAAACACCAGAAGGTTAGGTAAGGCACTTTTGAGTCCTGGATTTAGTGATCACTCAACTGGGCATTAATTTTTCCTTATTTGTAATTCTACAAAGCTTGACCCTTCCTTTTTGGGTCAAACTACATGTTGCATTAATTATGTAGTGTGTAGCTGAGACTTATCTTTCTTTTTACTTGATAGAAGATATACACAACCTTACTTCAGATTGGAATAACAATGTACCACAAGGAGTGAATTAAACCTTCTCAACCAAGTCTAGAATTCCCACCACAACCATGTCTTTTAACCCTCACAAATGTAGGATGAAAGGGGTGAGAAGCAAATAATAACAATGAGAAAACATCTAATTTTCCAACATAGTGCAGAGTAGTCTTGATACTGGGATGAGATCCACACCTTCTATAGAACAGAAAGGGAGATAAGAATCAGTCAAATACTGCATTTTTGAAATAATGTACAATTTGACTCTCTCTGAGATAGCAAACCTGTGCCTGGACTGTACCACTCCAAACTGTATGATTTAATACTGTTCTATATAAAATAAATGAGCAATCAAAAAATAAAACTGCCTAGAGATTTGCTTCAGTGTAAAAGCACATTTCTCAACTGCTTTCCTGATAGCTTCTAACATACAACAAGTTCACAGAAATACACACACAAAATCAGTGGAAATATCTGAATACATGAAAACTGTCTGCTGTACCGCTTAACCCACACTGATATTGTACAAGATGTTTTGGCAAGGCTTTGGGACAGAGTGACTACCATACGTGTGGTTATTCTTCATGTGACTCTTTGCAGAAGCTGCTCCAATTCTGATCAGCTATTCAAAATACTTGGGTTTTTCTTAGGGTGTGTTCACACAGCACAACAAGCAATCCAGGTTGACTGAATTAAAACCAGAGAAATTAGTTTGAAGGGTCTAAGTAGAGCCATAGGTGCACAAAAAAGGTGTCTCTTAAGCACCTGATACTGTTATCTGAACCCATCTTTAAACTTACTTCTAATATTCTTGGGGTCGTGGTGGCAGGGGGATGTTAGATGTGGAGGGGGACACATATCATTAGATACATGCATACACTGGGATCAAACCATTTGTTATTGTTTAGGCCAAAACTGTCATTATTAATTGTGTCCTGAAGATAGTGGGAAGCCAGTGCAGATGTTCTAAGTTCAGTATAACATGCTTTTAGATCCTGTTCTTATTATCATGGTCTCTCTGCCATGCCAGCTGAAGCATAATGGGAGTCACCAAGGGAAGACCAAGGTTGGGTGGATGGATGGTCTGATCTTTCATAGTTCTTTTTCCCCATCATCTCTAGTTCCATGAACACACACACACACACACACACACACACACATGCACACAGGAAAATATATAGCGTGTTTCTGGTTTCTTTTTAATTAGCACTTTTTCAAATTGTGTACATTTTTGTTCACGTCCATTGAAGTGCAAACATTTTTTCACATTGCATTTTTGTTATTGGTCACATCTTCTCTGTTCCACAGAATACAACATAATTGCAACAGATGTATGGATTTCCGAACTCAAAGTGTGCCCTGGTTTCCAGGTGACATGGGTTGGGTACACCATCAGAAAACTCAATGAGGCAGATTCATCATGCATCACCAGTGGAGACGCACACAAATTATATTATGACTGTCTGGTGTCTAGGCATTAATTATGGATGTTAGTTTTGCAATAATTATATTGAAAACTTCTTCCTCATGTCTGTGCATCTTATAGAAGAACAGCAATACAAAGCTTCTTCAGAGTTACTGATCACTAAATCAGCTGCTTGAAAAATGAAATATCTGGAGATGTGCATGGTAAAAGAAATGCCTGAGAATGTAGCCTTCAAATAGACTTGCAGCATATTATTTAAAGACTCATAGTTTTTCTGTGTAGGATATGAATGTACCCTCCTGTCTGGAAGGGAGAAAATAGCCATCCTGAACCATTAATCTCCACCATAATGTAGCACAAAAAAAAAAAAAATGTTCATTTGTGGTAACACAGTAGTTGTCTGGTATGAAAACAGGTGTAAATAAAAATGACAAATTAGTAGCTGGGCTTATAATATTTTTGTATTATTATTTTGGGATTTACATCTAATATCTGTCACTTTTAATATTCTTGTCAGTAATTGTGAAAACACTGAAGGCTGTTTGTTAGACTCCACATGATATGCTTTCCAAGATACTTAGCTTTTGGGGATATACATGTATTACTCCTGAAAGGTATTAATTAGTTTTGCACAGTCTCATCACACATACTGTACAGGACTGCCTCATTTATACAAGAGGATAAAAAATTGAAGTGGGAAAGGAAATAATTCTTTTTCCTCCTTCTAACACTGCTTTTGAAGAAAACATTTAGCTTGAGTGCAAATGCCTATTCAGAGTCTGAATGTTTTTTTAGTCATTAATTTTTTATTGAACACTTCCTTATGCTTTAAATTACATCTAGCAAATCTATAATGCATTAGATGGAGAACAATTTATGCATGGCTATAGAAGAGCCATAACAAAAAATAATATTCCTTAAATGTAGGAGCTGGGACAGAGGTGGTAGAGAAGATTTCCCCACCTTGCCTTCAAGTGTTCAACTTGTAAAGGAACACAGAAGATACCAGCCATAGCAGAACTTGCTCTCCAAAGCTGGACCTGCCTTATAGTTTTCGTAAGGAAATTTGCAGCAGCCTTTGATGAGAAATTCAATTCATCTTCACAAAAGTCTTGTGAGCATACAGCTGGGAAGCATGAGAATATATGAGAAATTCACTTTGGTTTGCTTTTGATTAGGATTTACAGAGTTTTCCCCTTCTAGACCAACACAGATACAGATACAATCTATAGTTAATGCCCGTACACTTCTGAGTGTGCAAAGTTTTTCAAGATCCAAGAAACAAATAAACAGATAAACAAAACAGAAATCATGTTTATCAGTGTTTCTACATTCCAAGAATACAAACATTTTCAAAAAGTACATTTCAAAAGTGCATAGATTTTGAAAATGTGTACAGTTAATGCACACTTTTGGACTATATGAGCACAGAAATGCACATGGATTTTCACATAAGAACAAAAAACCCCCACTCATACTTTGATATAGAATTGAGCTGGAATGAACTCTGAAAAAGAATTTGGAGGCCTCAGTTTGAATTTTGCTGATTTGAATACCCCTAGATACAATCAATGTCAGAAGTGTAAGGTGATGGCAGCTCACAAATATGAGTAATGATCAGAGGGGAAAAGGTCAGTACCAAATGAAGATTTACTGGTACTTTGTATACTTTATTTTCTGTGGGGCAACTTGTAGCTGCCAGTGGCTAAAAGTTGTTATGACTTCAGAGGTTCAGAGTTAGACTTATCTTAGTTTTCTATATTAGAAAGACTAATTCAAATGTCAAGATTTAACAAGTTATTTAAGAAAAATCTGTTGGCTCTCATTGGCTCAAATTCATGGATTAATGATCTGAAGGATATTTGTAACTGTACTGAAGTTGCAGTATACAGAAGAGGAGCCTGTGGTCTGGTGGTTAACAGAGAGAGTGGCTGGACAGGAGGAGTCCAGGAAGAGGCAGAAGAGGAGTGGAGAACAGCAGCGGCTGGTGCAATGCGGTGCGAGACAGCCAGGTGAAGAAGACTTCAAAGAAGACTCTTCAAAGTAGTCCAGCCAGAGTTAGTTTTGCACACAAGGCATTTATTATGCACTCAATATTACCTGCACACAGGTTTGTGCAGCTTCAGTAGATGATGCTGTGACCTTCCAGTTTCACCTCTGTTTTTTCAACTGCAGTTTCAGTTCCCTTTGCTCATTTTCTTTTAAATAGAACACGGTCTGAAGGCATCCACCATTTTGAAGATAAGCAAGTCCAGGCAGCCTGAGCTTGGAGGGGAAACCACCTGAGAACCACGTGTGGCCACCTTGAGTTCCATGATGGGAGAAAGGTGGGAAATAAATATAATAAATAATAAAAATAAATAAATAGAGATAAATAGGTATTGCTAGTAAAAGTGAAAAAAAAAAACCTTTTTTTCCATTTGTGTAATCATACTATTTTGCTATACCATATTGCCATCTGGAGGATGTGTAGCAGAAAATCGGGAAAAGAAACATTCTTTGTACAGTGCCCTGATACCAGTTTTACAATGAAATTAAAAAAAATAGTGTTAATAGTGTTGTGTAGAAAAGCTCAGTAACAGCAGCAGGCAGCTGGCTTCGGGTGGCGGGAAGTCATCAGAGGATGCAACTCTGTCATCTTCTTTCTTGTGTCTTGGTCTCCAGAAGCTGGACCAGAGGGAAGATTCTGGAAGAAGAGCAAGCCTGCCAGAGAAGCAGCAGTTATTGAAAGAAGCTGAGGATTCATTACGACTCAGTGTCTAGGAGTGCCTTTTTCAAGCTGCAGTGGATTTTCCAGCTCCATCCCTACCTAGAGAGTGGGAACCTGAAGATAGTTACCCCTGCTCTGGTAACTCCCAGAATAGATTATTGTAATGCACTCTATGTGGGGCTGCCCTTGAAGATGGTCTGGCAATTTCAACTGGTGCAGAATCGGGCTGCTCAGGTGGTGACTTGTACTTCTGGAGTGGCCCATATAACACCAGTGCTGAAAGAACTTCACTGGCTACCAGTTGTGGCCCGGGCCCAATTCAAGGTGCTTGTATTGACATATAAAGCCCTAAATGGCTTTTGGGCCCAGCTGTCTAAAGTACCATCTGCACCCATATATACCTACTTGCCCCCTTAGATCAGCTCAGGAGACCCTTATACGAGAACCACCCCTCAGGGAGATGAGAGGGATGACAACTAGGTGAAGGGCCTTTTCCACTGCTGCTCCCCATCTTTGGAACTCCCTTCCTAGGGAAATTTGCCTGAAACTGTCTTTATTTTCCTTTTTTGAGGCAGGCAAAAAAATTTAATACTTAGTTCCTGAATGCTGTGGCCTTTTTTATACTCTTATTATAGATGTTCTAGTTTGTTAGTGTTTTAATAGGTTTTTAATGAGTTTTATTATGTTTTAATATGTTTAATGTATTGTAAGCCACCTAGGAAAGCCTCAGCAGTTATTGATGGTGCATAAATACATGTACGAATTAATGAATGGATTTATTTGTACATCATATAATAGATAAAATTGAAAAAATGGATTTTATTCTGGTTACAAAATTAACAAGAAGAAAACAAATATCATGTTCAAGTTTATAACAAAACAAGAAAAAGAATACAATAAAACTTATAAATGTGACAGAACATAATGCTACATTATTCCAAGATAATTACAAAACAACCTCAACAAATATCCAAAAAGGCTTACAGAAATGGTCTAAATTAAAAGTCTCATGGTTGGGAAAAATTTCTACTTATACAAATGAATGTATTGCCCAAGCTGAACTTTTTATTTCAGATGTTACTAATTTCAGTACAGGGCAATACCCTTCAAGACATAGCAAAGGCAATTGATTTTTTTTATTTGGAATGGGAGGTGGGAGCACAAGCATTAGTTTTAAAGCTCTACAGGATGTAAAAAAGAGAGGAGACCTCACAGTAAGAAGTATTCAGTTCTATTATTACACGGCTGGCCTAGTTTGAATAGCGGACTGAATTTTTAGCTTTAATGAAATTAGTGAAACTGAAAATGGAAGATCTTGAAAAAGGGATACAAAATAAATTACAGACTAAAGAATCTATCAAAAAAGCTTTGAAACCAAATAAGTCATGTAATTAGAAATGGTTTAATAAAAAATGGTATTCTATGAGAAGAATTAATTCTCCAATTTCTTCTTTAATATTTCCAATAGAGGCATATTACAGAAAATACTTAAGCAAAATAATTATTTTATAACATACGGAGGCATTGTTGATCAACAAGCACAAATTAAGCTTTAACAAGAATTGAAGGAAAAAACATAGAATGGCTCCTTTACCATCAACTGGCTTCAAGATTAAAAAAAAAACCTCAAACAGGAAAGGGCACAGATAAGAAATTTGATGGATTCTGAAATTATAATCAAACATCAAAAAGACCATCTCCTAGGACAAATCTATAAACAACTGATCCAGTACAACACTGAGACCAAAGAAGTTAAAACATGCATGAGGAGCTGGATGCAAAATCTTGAGGAAGAATAATGTCCCAACAATGGAAAGACCTATGAATGAAGGATTTAAATTCACTGCTAGTCAAGCATTAAAAGAAAATTGGTATAAGATGTTCGTTTGGGGGTATATTACACTGAAAGATATACGGAAAATGATCGCTGTCAAGGTCAGGAAGTATCTGTAAGCTTTTGACAAAGGGTAATAAGTTATCACTGATCAAAATATAATCAATACTGCTGCACCTGACTGCAGCCATAAAGGTAAATACTTTAGGATAATCCCCTGTTGTAAATCAATTTAGGGATTTAATCTTCTAAGATTAAGCCTTTTGGACAATTCTACTAAACAAGAACCAGCAAAATTTGCCTTGCAATCTTTAGAATGACATGGGTAGCAAGGACAGAATCGTACCTCATCCTGGTCAACTACATAGCCTTTGGCCTTCCCTTTCAGGGAATAGTCTTCAGGGCTGATTCATGCACTAAAGTCTCCTCCCAAAATAATTTTATCTACTGAGTTGTCCAAAGTTAAGTCTTCGATATAACATTTCAGATCAGGCCAGATCTTCTTAATGTTCACTTTTGCTTGTTGGGGATTAAGATAGATATTAACCACCAGGATTGTTGCAAAGCCTAGATCTAGGCAGACAGACATGCCCTCCTGGTTCAGAGAGTGCAATTGTTTACATTTAAATACAAAATACCCAAACCCCTCTTTAGCCTCCCAGGGCCTGCACCCAAAGTTGCCCCAACACTGTAAGAAGGATTGCTGTTGATGCTAAGTTTGTTGGCTGTCCAAGTCTCCTGAAGCAGAATTATATCATAGTTCCATTGGAAAAATGGATAGTCCTGACCTTTGCAGTGGATCTAGCCTGAAATATTCCCAGAGACTCATCTGTGGTTGCTACAGTCTTGGCTTTATGCAGTCATGGTGAACCTGTTTGTGATTCAAGTTGCAGCAAGCCTTTGATGGTTCCTCTCCAACTACCATGAAGAATTCAGGATCATCTGAGGGAACAATCACACTGGATCTCAGCATCCCTTCATTATTATAGAGGGATCGAGTGGGGTTGATTTCCCTTACAGGTTGCAGACCTTTCTTTCTTTAGGGTCTCCTTCAATGAATTGTACTCAAAAGGTCTGGACTGTTACTAGAGTCTTTGGTGGTAGACAGCAGCTGTTTAAGGTTGTTCAGAAAGACATTTCTATCATGTGATCATAACTTCTTGTTCTCCAAGCAATTAAAGGCTAAAGGATGGCAAAAGTTTGGCATCAATCTCATCTTCTGTGAGACCTGAGTTAAGGCTGAACATATTGAAATTTGATGAAAAGGACTGGTTCAAAGAGCAGAAGATTTGGGGGACTTTACACTAGTCAACTTCATTGCCAAGGGTAAGTTTGATGGAACAGGTTGGTCTAATAGGTTCAAAGGAGTTCCAAATTTCACATCTGACATCCATAACAGATCTTCAATGGGATTCTTGTAGTTTAAAGGAACTAAAATCTCTAAAATGACTTTGGGGGCTTGTGCAAAAAGCTGCCTCAGAATGTTGTTCATTTGAAAAGTAAAGAAGGAAGCACTCCTGGGTTGGCATTTGGGCAGTCTGTCTAATCTTAGAAGGTCTACGGCAGGGATCCTGAGGAGAAATACTGGATGTTGGCCAGCCTTCCACTTGGTATACCAGTTGGTGAGGTTCCTCCATGTATTTCTGGTGGTATATTAACCAGAAATATATACAGAAAAGGGCCAAGAATTACAATGGAAAATATTGGAAATGTAAAAAGGTGGATGCAACTTTTTACCATATGTGGTGGACACGTGTTTAGAATCAAAAGATTTTGGAAGCAGATACATGTGGAAATGCAGGAAACACTTAAAACCGACTTTCCTATGAACACCAAGACTCTTGTTAGACTCTTCTAAAGATTATGATAGTTATTCAAATGCATGCTATCAGCGAAAGGAGTAGCAATTGCCTCAAAGTAAAACATTGAAGACTGTCTGGCTGTTGAAGATTGGAAAAACAAGCTAGAAGAGTATGCACCAGTGGCAAAACTAACTAATTATATTAATAGAAGATCATCTAAAGAATTTATTGAAAGTTGGAAAGCTTATTATAAGCAATTTAACTAATGCTAAAGTAGAATCTTTAAAAATGCCATTGATTTTTATTATAATATTAAAGAAATGTTATAATTCACAATTAGTTTTATAAACTAGATTAATCTCTGATTAAGAATCAAATGATTTAAATGGGACCATAGCAGGCAGAAATTCTCCCTTTTTTATGAACAGTTTCAGATACTGAAATTACATGCTATATTTGTGGAATATCCCTTGGCATCTATTTTCCCATATATTTCTTTCCTTTAATGAACTTAGTAAAAATAAATAAATAAAATTGGCAAGTCATTCCAGGATATTAAAGTGTGGTAGACCACAAGAAAGGAGAATATGCATGTGAGTTTTCATTTAAGGAAGTGGACTTATTTAAGAATTATAACAGCACCTTTGAAATGATAGACAGTTGATGTGATGAAACTAGTGTAACATACAAACATGCTTTTCCACACACACACACACATACACACACATCTGGAAGTACAGTATTTCAGAATTCTCTGATTTTGAAATAAGAAATGTGCATCTCTCCTGTGTTCCCTAATTTTGTTCTTGGCTTCCCAAGAAACTTGCCCCAGAAAAAGGTCCTACTGGTGGGCTGCTGAAAGCTGACCAAACAGATTCCCCTACGTTGTAAAAGAAAGTCTCAGAACCTCACACACACCATCAAAAAGTTATTTGACTCAATTTTATTTCTGGATTTATTATTATTGTTGTCCTTGATTGAGTCTTTTCTTCTGGAATCCCACTAACATAGATTTATAAGCACCTATGAAGTTAAGCAGGCAATCTCAGTGCTGTGTTCCATGAGTAAAGCAGCAAAGGAAATGAATAATGAAGTGGCTGTTCATGCCATTTTGAAGAGTTCTAAGATTGCACTAGTTTCCTTTTTAAAGAACTGAGTACAATCTCCCTTGGCAGCATATCGCTGCTGTGTAAAAATTGCCACCCCTCTCACTTCATCTCTACCATTACAAAGCTGTCTCACACAATTTAAAGTGCTTACATTTTCATAAATTTATTTCATTGTTATGTATTGTCCTTGTACAAGTCTGTTCTGGAATACCACTAACATAAATTACAAAAATGTAAAAATCAGAAGAGAGAAACAGAAACAAATGAGGAGATGAGAGGAGAAGATAAATTGGGAAAAAATCCAGAGGAGGGCAACAAAGAAGATCAGAGGACTGAAAACAAAGCCCTATCAGGAAAGACTGAAGGAGCTGGACATGTTTGAGAAGAGAAGATTGAGGGAAGATGTAATAGCACTTTCCAAATACTTGAAATACTGAAGAGGGTCAGGTTCTTTTTTCAATCATCCCAAACCCCAGCCCACATGGAATTATGGGCTTAGGTTACAGGGAACAAGATTCCAACTGGACATCAGGACAATTTTCCTAACTCTTAGAGCAGTACATCAATGAAACCAATTACATAGGGAGGCTGTGGGCTCTCCCACACTGGAGGCATTCAAGAGGCAGCTGGACAGCCATCTGTCTGAGATGTTCAGCCACCTGTCTGAACTAATATTCTGTAACTATAACTACTATTTTAACTACTATTCAGAAACAAAGCAGAACAGCAAAGCAAAAAAGACTGCAAAATTAAGCCAGTGATTTCAGTTCTGGCACTAAACACAGTGCCTTTCAGGTGTAAAACGGCAAACTAAACATTTCATTAAATAGTTGTGAATGCCATTTTGAAGAACTGGAAGGAATTGCAGGGCATTGTTCTATAACAGGTAATATATGGCAAGCAATCCAGAAAGCATGGGCATTCCAGCATTCCTTTCACTATTCCCAGGTGCAACTTCTCCACCCCCTCTTATTCTGCATGTTAATGTTCCTACCACCAAGGAAAATGTGTGGATTTGCTTTTTCCCTCCTTAACACAGGTAAGTGGTAAGTGGAAAATTGTAAGTGGAAAATTGCTGGGAAAAGGTGAAAAATACAAACGTGTAGTGATCTTCATAACTTGCAAACAGTGAGAGAATAAGTGGAGATCAATCCTCAATACATGATCATTTGGAGAAGCCCATTGTCCAATTTTATATAATGTTAGTATACACTATAACTTAATAAGGCTTTTGCAATACATAATTCTTTTTTTTTCTTCTAAAATTGTCTTGATCCATGAAGCCAATTCATCGCATGTTTACAGCCTAATACTGCACAGCTGTAATATTGATTGTCTACTGAGAAAGATAATTGCATTGTGGCAGTAGCATTTAAGGAATAAGGACCTCAAATGAATTCATATTATAAGCTGAGGAAGCTAAATTCTCCATAATTTGAGAAACTCTGGTGGGATAACTTCCCACAGATAGGTGGCATTTTCCTCCCATACTTGGTGTCCTGGTGAAGAGACTTGAGACACATTCACCAGGTATTCCACATTTAGTGTCAGTGTTAGGTTTCAAAAGAATAAGTGTCTTGGTGTTCTTTCCACAGCAGACCTCAAAATCCTAGTATCACAGCTGTTCACTTATGGTGAAATGCGTCAACTCTAGTCCCAGGTCCTATCCACAGCTTTCCCAGGATATACAACAATTTCTTCAAGAGTCCTAGAGACTCGAAATCCAGTGCTGTCCCAGAGGCAGGCAGCACAGATGGTACGACTTGATTTTCAGGTTATATTGACATTTTCTGTGGGTCCTGTGTAGGAATCCCCCTCTTGGACAAAAAGAAAAAACCCTCATTGCATGGATGTTTTTCATGGTTGTTGTTTCCCATTAAAACATCTTCAGATATTTTGACCAAGCAGGGATATCCAGATTTGCTACAAAGTTTCATTTCAGGAGAAATTTGTTGGCAACTTAGTTTGCAAAAAAAGCATTTCTTTATGTGAATGAATGATATCCCACATTTTTGCTTTCAAGGTGGTTAAAACATTCCATGAGCAACAAAGCAATCATTAACACTGATATGTGATGAACTGAAATCCCTGGGGGCAAAGCATTCAGCCCTCCTCCATCCACAGTGAGATAGGAGGTTTATCTTTGGTAGCTTCTACTGTGCAGCAAGGAAAAGTTCACAAGTATTGCTCCTCTGGTATTAGAATTTGATAGTGTAGAGAGGTAAATGGAGGCATGCATGGAGTATTCTTGAAATGGTTAGGGGAAAACTGCAGGGTCCAAATCTCTTGTGCTTCTTTGATGCACTTCCCCTCAGACACACACAATGGTGGGAAACCTCTGGAAGCCATGTAGTCCCCATGGTATACTTCTCTCCCAGTAGGAGACATGTCAGGGAACAGCTGAAAGCAAAACAAGAAAAAAAAAAGCAAAGAACCCCCACCTCAAATCCACCAGCATGAGCCTATCATCGCTTAGGAACTAGCACGTTATGTGCTACAGATTTCTTTTCAGTCTGCTGTTGGATTCTTCTGCTCAACACTAAAAAAGCCCTTGATGAAAAGTAAAACTCTGATTTGTTCCTTCTCTCACTGATTGTTAATGACTCCCTTGCTTCCCAGTGAAAAGAGCAAATCCATCATTTCCTGGCTTGATGAGTTTTCCCATAGTCATGGGAAAGAGGCAGTTCTTAGCATGTGTTTCAGGGCCAGGGTGACAATGACTCTTTAGATGAGGATGGTGAAACCTGGGAAAGGCACCCTATGTCTCCTGGGAAAGGAGACATGGAGATGGTGGAGGTGGAACAGCTTATCTCAAGCTTGCTTTTTCCACGTGTTCAGGCAGACCTTGGGAAATAACAAGGTCTGGAAGTGTAGAGAGAAGCGTCTGGTCCAATCCTTGACCTCATGTCATTGTGACAGAAGAGAAGGGTTGTGTACAGCTGGATGGCTTGCCCTTCTCTGGAGGAGCACCCAGAACTCTGGGTGGGGTCCAGAGTTACTCAGAAGGAAAGCTCATGGAAACAGCATTTGGTTTGAACTGATTCAGCTTTTATACATTCTCAGAGACTCTTTCTTTGTTGGTTATAGCTTGTTCAATATATATTAGAGATAAGTAACCATGTGTTGGTGAAAGAAAGACAGGGAGATCCTAGCTCATGACACTAAATGGTAGAAGGGGAAGACAGTAACTAAGTCAATTGTACTTTCACAGCCACAAGAGCCAACGACAGTGAAAATACTCCGGAGCTGACCCCTCGGCGTGCACTGCATGCTCTGGGATGGTCCTTTATGCAGTTGATTGATTATGTATCAGCGACATTTGTGTCCTGCTTTTCCATACAAATGGCATCGAATAAAAGTACCACACGGTAAGGAAAGGTCACCACAGATCTATGCATTCCCCTTGGTTCTTCTGAACTCAACACATTGTGGCAGCTCCTGTGAGTGAAATCCCCATCTTTTCCCTATCCTTGCCTATGGACTGCAGCAGCCTCCTCTTCATCAGCTCGCTGTGGTCCCAAGGCAAGCACCACCTTCCCCTTCCAAGTTTCTACACTGCATATCTATACTGCTTCTCAGTTGCTCGACCCCAACAAATATTTTATTAAATGAACCTGGATTCTCTGTTTCTCCATCCAAGCAGTTAACCATTAGCACCTGTTTCCAAAAGGAAATGGAGAGACAGGCACATCACTCAGTCAACTGGGATAAAGCAAACAATGCCACACCTGTTGCTAGGAAGCTGAGGACAATAAAGATCAAATGTTAGAAGCAGCCACTTCTGCAGTATATGTAAATATAATGATTGGTTTGCACATATTTACTTTGTTTGCATACACTGAACTATGGTTAAAAATGAATTAAAAACACACAGTGACAAATAATGGGTGAGCCAGACAGGCCAAAGTTCTGCATATACAAACTGGCCTTGCCAGAGTGAGTTAACATGCTTGATTAGAAGACAACATGATATAAGCAGCAGATATTAACTTGGCTTGCACATAACACTAACCCATGACTAAAATTTCTGGATTCCAGGGTGTTGCACAAGTGTGCACATGTTTACTCTTACAAGCCTTGGTTTGTTAACCGTGAAGAACTTTGAAAGATATTGCCTGTCCCCCTGCCCTGCCCCAGCCCCCGGGTTATGAACTCTAGTTTGTTTGAAGCATGGGTTATCATTTTGCTTTGCTTTGTTTTCATGGATAGTTTCACCAGGACACAGCGGCAGCAAGCAAGAATGCTTGCTTGTGTGTGTACTTGCTTGCTTGCTTCATTTCTGATCTTCTTTACATTGCAGTGCAACAGTATAAAAGCACAATCTGGGATCCAGGGAGGGAATAAATGAAAAAGGAGGGAAACAAAGAAACCAGTAATAGAAAATACAAACCAGTTTGATTGTCTGCCAGGCAAAACTGAGGAAGGGCAATAAACTATGGGTTAACCATGGGTTAAATAATCCATAGTTCAAAGCTATATGCAAGCTAGGTTAATTTGCACAAATAAGTTAATATGTATTCATAAGGTAGACAATAAATTTCTTCACAATATTGTCACAGTCCATTTTCCATATATTAAAGAATCTGGAACAGTGAAATTTAGCTGCACTTATTCTTACTGTGCTTTGTAATTTATTTTGTAAGATATGGATGAGTAATTTTCATGCATATGTGTAAGCTCCACTAGGATTCTTACTAGAAATGTAAATTGATCCTTGCATTGAATTGAAAGGAGGCAAAACTCTTTATTTTTCTCTACATTTGACACATATCCTTCCATTCTGTTGGCTATATCAGAGATGAGACATATTTATTTTGACTGGGATGAGTTTTCTCTCCCCTGTAATACCCTGCCTTCAGTTTTGATGTATGAAGTTTTGTAATACACACACACACACACACACACACACTCCTGAGATTCAAAATTATTTTTGGGACATTGTATAACATTATCCCTGCAAACATCTATTTATTTATTTATTTATTTATTTATTTATTTGGGATATTTCTAAGCCGTCCAATCACTCTAAGTCTCTGGACAGCTCACAACATCTATTCATGCAATCAAAAATTTCCTGTACAGTTAATTTGACTATCTGGTCTTGCTGGCTTGAACCATTTGTAATCAACTTGCTTGAAGTCCAAGTACCACTTCACAGCTGGTGGTTCACCAAGATGAATTCAGGAATAGGTAAACACTATCTAAGGTCATTGCTGTTGTTAGTCGCAAAGTCGTGTCCGACCCATCACGACCCCATGGACAACATTCCTCCAGGCCTTCCTGTCCTCCACCGTCCCCCGGAGTCCACTCAAGCTTACACCAACTGCTTCAGTGACTCCAACTAGCCACCTCATCCTCTGCCATCCCCTTCTTATTTTACCATCTATTGTTCCCAGCACTAGGCTCTTCTCCAGAGAGTCCTTCCTTCTCAGTAGGTGGCCAAAGTATCTGAGTTTCATCTTCAGGATCTGGCCTTCTAAAGAGCAGTCAGGGCTGATCTTCTCTAGGACTGACCGGTTTGATTGCCTTGCTGTCCAAGGTACTCTCAGGAGTCTCCGCCAGCACCACAATTCAAAGGCCTCAATTCTTCGGAGCTCAGCCTTCATTAGGACTCTCTAGGAATTCTGTGTGCTCATCTTGTGCCTGATTCCTTTTCATGGTCAGGATCACTGCACTCTTTGCACAAATTAAGGAGTGATTGAATGGGAGGGTAGTGCAAATTTCCTAAACTTTTGCCAATCTCCTAATTTGCACAGTATTCCTATATAAAGTAAATTAAAGTAGAACTGATTCAGTCCATGGAGGAACGTTGTGCAAATTAGCCAACTTGAACAAGCTGAACCAGGAATCAGAAACAAGATTACACTCACACTACACTCACATTACAGACTTCACATTTGAAGGTTACCTTTGGATCCAATCCAGTGTTTGCAAGTCCGAGCCCAAACTTTTCCATTGTTCTGTGATTACCAACACCCACTTTTTCTTTAAAATATGTGTCAATCTCAGTGTAGTATTGGAGCCAAGGTCCAGAGGGTTGAAGCACAAGCTGGATCTCATTTGCCACTCTCCTAAACCTTCCCTGTTCCCTGTGATTAGAACCCCAATCATCAGAGTAACTGGCAGCAAAACTGATTTTTCCAGCAACACTGTATTCTTCCAAGCTATTCCTGTTGTAATGCAAAAAAGATCTGACTGGATCAGGCCTTCATGGCCAATTTAGATGCATTAGCCATCAGATGACTGCATTGTTGGACTCTCTTTGGAGCTGTGGCTATGGAGACCGTCATACTGAATGCCTCACACTTACGCATTTAGCACTATATCACTGTTCTGGCATGGCTTCTTTCTTCTTAAGGAGGCAAAACTCAAGCTCCATCGAATATGTCACAGTACATTTTTTTACATCTTTTGACATTCAGCAGAGCTAATACCAAAATAAAGAATAAAAATCTTCAAGGTTGTTAAAGGGTATTTGAATTAAAAGGATGAAAACCTGCTTGCAAATTTGTTTATGACAACTAATGCAATATTGTCTGTGATAAAAAAAGCAAAAGAAAGCTTTTGCTGCAGAACTATCATGTGCTACTTTCTAAGAGAAAAGTTGAAATTATGAACATTTTTTCCTAATGCTACTAACATTTCAACAGGAGCCAGGATTACTAGCACTAATTTTGCCTTTTTTCCATTTCCTTTTTAACATCACATATTTTATTCCTAATTAATGAGCCCTCTGGAGATATATTTTTCCTGTGATGATAGATAATTATATTGTTACTAATTAGAACACTTTTTTCCATCTCATGAATGAGTTCAAGAAAGTAGCATTTAAAATAGGAAGGTTTTTCACCAATGACCACTCTGGGGTTAAATAACTATCTAGAAGGAAACAGCAAAGAAAGGGCAAAGTAGATTCTGGGAAGTTACTTATTTAATTTGAGTAGCTCTACAGCAGCTTAGCACGTTGCATCGCTTTTGCTATGCTGTAATGGTATTGGCCTGCAACTTGATGGTTCACCACATGTAGAAGCTGAGCAGGGGATGGACGTAATGACTTTATAGGCCCCTTGCAACTTTTAATCTAGTCTAGTCAAGTCTAGTTTAGGAAGATTTTAATATGAAATTAAAGACAAGTACCTCAGTGGATCTTCCCTAAAATCTACTTCAGTGGTGGAGAGTTTGTGTCCTTCCAGGTGTTTTTGCCTAGAACTGCCATCCACCCAAGTCTGCACAGTCAATAATCAAAAATCATGGAAGATGGAAGCCAAAACACCTGGAGAACTGCAACTTACCTACTCCTCCTCCTCCTCGTCATCAATCTATACTGTCACTTGCTGACATTCCAAAACTGTTTTGTCTTCACTGTCCCATTCCCAGCCAAGCTATCAACTGTCTGCAGCCCTTCTGGCTGTTTTTCCCTTTGTGTGTACACCACACTAAGAGACTTTCACCCCACCATAAAATAGATTTTCATATTTTTCTCCACCATAGAATAGCTTTTCATATTTCACATTCATATTCCCAAAGTTTTTCAGGAAGATCAGTGCCACTACCTATCATAGCACTTACATTACTTGTTGACTTTTGTTCAGGAGGTGCAACAGTAGCCTGGACATGATCCTGTGTCCTACTGGATCTAGTAAGTAATCGTCCTGCTTACACTGACCTGGCTTATTGCAATTCCTAAAGAATTGATCCTGTGCCATGTAGGCTGACTTCCCACAAGAGCCTGGCTATCTCTATTTGGGGTACAAACAGTGGAATCCTTGTCTCATGTTTTGTGTTTTTCCCTTGCAATAGCTACTGGTTATGCTTCTTCCTGTAGCTGGCTACCCTATTCAGTCAGATTTTCCCCCACTGTATCTTTCAGAGTTTCGATTATTTTATCCATCCTTGAGCTTCACGGCTATGACTACTGTATGATGTTCCTTCCCAATTTTCTAGCTCATGAACTTGTTCAATTCACTGGTTAATGGAATGGCTCCATCAAGCATTTAAGTTTTCACACTTTGAAGTTGTTGAATCTGAACTTCTCCTTGGCCTATATTAGTACTGAAATGATCCTATGCTAAACTCCCTTAACTTTCCAAGTGGGGCAACCCTTTGTAACCAATTTCCTTAGTTGATTTCCATCATCTTTGTAAGTCAATGGAATTGGGTATGCCAGCTATGGCTTCTTCTGGACAGAGTCAGCTTGACCAGAGAGGTTCAGGCATTCATAAGCAAAAGACTGGACTACTGCAGTATGCTCTATGAGGGGCTATCCTCAAAACTGGCCCAGAAGCTGTGCTACTGGGGAATGCAACAGTCAAGTGTTGCCAGGAGCTACCGCTTTTTAGCATATAGTTGCTTTGCTCATGAAAAAGCATAGGTTGCACATTGGTTAATGCAACTAAAGATTTTGTGACAAGTGCATAAGGCCCTGAACAACTTAAAACCAGAATACTTGAGAAAATTCATCATCATCATTCTCATCATCATTGCATTACAGTAATATCCTGCATTTTTCCCCTGGCAAGGAACCTTCAGTGACTCACATACTCCTCCTCCAGTCCTTTTTATCCACACAACAACCCTGCGAAGTGGGTTAGGCTGAGAGTGACTGACTAGTCCAACTGGTGGTGGTGGTGGTGGTGTTGTAGATGAGAATGGGGTTTTTTTAGTCACCTTGTATTGTTTTCCCCTTCACAATCTCTGCTCCTTTCAAACTCCCCTCCTTTCTACGTATGGTTAGGCTATATTCATTCTATATTAAATTGCAGTTTCCCATGTTATCTGAACTGGAAAACTTTGGCTTAAGTGCTACTTTGAAACTATATCAAACCAGGATCAGGGTCTACTTTATTAAACTTGAATAATTAAACCAGAACCTGAGTCTTTATGACTTTAGTAGCTGCCTAACCTGAAAAAATTAAGCCAGTGGTTCTTGCCATCCATCTACCCTGGTATCGCTCTGATATTTGCTGCTAAATCCACATGCACAGGTTGCATATACAAGGCAGCCACCTGAGCCCTCATGGCCATAGTAGGCCAGTGCTTCTAATTTTATGTGTTTGCATTCCAAACCACAAGAAGCAGAGAAGCAGACAGCTTTCTGATATTTCCTCTTAAGTGTAAGATGCATAACTGATACTTATGACTCACAATGCTCGTTTTGATAGTGATTTCCCAGTTACTATATAAACCATTAAGCTTTATTACAATGCCAAAAACACTTAGGTTGTTTTGTTTTGCAATAAACCTGGATAAACCCCACAAAATGTACAGATGTAGGAGACTGTGCTGTGCAGCTAACAGCACCATAAACACAGTTCACAGATGTCTTTAATGGCTTAAATTATGATTATTGACCATTTTATTCATTGCTATACTTCTTCGGGACACTCTGAGATGTTGTATTTAATTACTTCTCAGAATCTTACATATTTACATAGAAAACGCTTCTTTAAAAAATAGAAAAGCAACCACCAGGTGTAAGCAATATGTAACCCTTTGGTCAATGTGTCCCTCCCCATCCCACTTCAAATCTTAGCTGTCCCACTTTGGTGAAAACTGGTTCCTCAGCCTAAGAATTACCACATGGACTTGTCTGGTCAACAAAAAAATAAAGCAGCATATATGCTTTTGTTCTGAACTCTCAAGGCCTGCTCACATCTTCCATTTTTCAGTATGCCAGGAAGCGGGTATGGAGAGGAAGGAAGGAAGGGAATATTATGAAGAACTGTTTGAAAATGCATCCATTGTTCTTTTCTTACAGAGGATGATTGGCTGAGACCCTGTAGTTTGTGTTTCACAATGGCTGTGTTTACATAAAATGACAAGGATCCCTGCACGGTTACCATGGTTTGCAATTTTCTATTATAATCTACCTGACAGATGATCAATGTTTCCATACTTCATGCTCAGTCTTTCAACTGTTAGTGCATAACCCATCAGCCACCATGTCTGAACTTTAATCCCAAGGTGCATCACTCTCTGCCTATGTCATTTACCCTGTATGGCTGGAGTGGCTTTTGCAGGTGACACTCTTTCCAGAGAACTCTGTGGTACTTTCATACCAGGGTGGTTGTCGTCTACATCTTCATCTTCTTTGTGTGTGGGTGTGGGTGTGTGTATGCCTGCATACATTTGTGTATGTACAGTATATGAATGGGAAGGTGATAGAGTGTTTTTGGTAACATCTGGAGGAATGTGGAGGTTATTGTCAGCATAGTGGTTGATGGTTGGTGTTTGGATGTTGTTGAAGGTATGTGAAGGTTGGTATGATGGGTAAAGTGGAGGGTTAGATTGAGGTCGAAGGTGGACTGAGTAGTAATTGGTTTGGTGGATACTTTGTGTGTGCATGAGTGTCTGTGAGTATGTGTACGCATGCATGTGTGTTCCAGTACTTAGTTTGTGCCATTAGGTGCTAGGTTATGGAAGAATATAGAGGTGCTAATAATGGGCTGGGGAAAACATGGTGATGGAGGATTGATTGGCCATAAAATCAAGGTGTTGATTATGACCTACAAAGCCCTAAACGGCTTGGGTCCTGGCTACCTGAACGAGCGCTTACGTCCGTATATGCCCGACCGCCCTTTGAGATCTGCGGGAGAGTCCCTTCTCCGGGAACCCTCCATGAAAGAAATTAGGAGAGTAAGTACCCGGAGGAGGGCTTTCTCTGCGGTGGCGCCCAACCTATGGAATTCACTCCCCAAAGAGGTCCGCCTGGCACTGTCGTTACTGGTTTTTCGGCGCCAGCTAAAGACCTTTTTATTTAAACATCATTTCAATTGTTAAAACATATGATCTGGCCTGGGCAACTTCTTCTTCCTTCTCTTTCTCCTCCTATATTTTTATTTTATACTGATAATTTTAATTTTGTATTTGTAAATCAATGTATTTTTTGTATTTTTGTATTTAATGGTAATTTATTATGTACTATTGCATTTCAATGTATTTTATCATGTTGTAAGCCGCCCCGAGGTTTCGGCAAGGGGCGGCATAGAACTGTTAATAATAATAATAATAATAATAATAATAATAATAATAATAATAATAGGAGGGGGGCAGGTGCCTAATTGCTGAACCCCATTCTGATCTCTCCTCCAACCTGACAATAATTGGTAATCATGTCAGCCTGCTTATGGTCTGACGGTGCTGTTGTTGAATGCCAGGTCAGTACATACAGATCTCACTTATCCTTGTGGGCAAAGGTTCCAACCAGGCAAGTATTACTGAGACCTAGGCAGATGAGGCTCACAGGGTTGTCCTCTCCCAGATTTGTCGCTCTGGGTACTCGGTCCTGCACAAACATCCCCTTGGGGTCCAGGGAGGGGGAGTGGCTATGATTCATAGGAGTTCCAACTCCTTTGCTAGGCTTCCTGTCCACTTGAGCCCAGGTCTTATGTATATATATACTTTGTGTTGAGCAATCAAGACAGAGTTTGGATTCTGCTGCCATACTGCCCCCCTCACTTCCCAGCACTTTTCCTCCCTGAGCTGAAAGAGCATGTTTCCAGTCTGGTGCTGCGGACTCTCAGGCTGTTGGTCCTGGGAGAACTCAGCTTCCATGATGAGGCAATCCAGTCTGGGGAAGCTCAAGACTTCATGGCAGCTAAGAGAACCATGAGGTTGCCTCAACATGTCACAGAAATCACATTGTACCTACAACATAATGTAGCAGGTAGGCTCTGCTCCTACCTGGCAGACCATGGTGTACTGCGGGGTTTAATTCATTTCCCATCCTTTTTAACATCTACATGAAACCACTGGGAGAGGTCTCCAGATGGTCATCAGTATGCCAATGATACCTCTCATTTTCATCTGGGCCAGGTGTGTGGCATTCTGTACCCTCAGTCAGTGTCTGGACTTGGTAATGAATTGATCAGGGCCAATAAGCTCAAGCTCAGTCTTGACTGTTTGTGAATAACCCCTCATTTCAAGTGGGAGATTGTAAACCTGTCCTGGACAGGTTTACAATCTCCCAAAGAACAAGATTTGTAGTCTGGGTCTGCTCTCCCTGGTTGCCCAGGTGGACTTGGTTGTCAGGAGCACTTTTTGTCAGCTTCAATTGATTTATGCTCCAAATTGGATGAGGGGTGTCTTGCCATGGTCATTCATGCATGGGTAACCCCCGAACTGGATTATTGTAATGCACTTTACATGAGGCTTTCCTTGAAAACAGTCAGAACTCTTAAATGATCTAGAACAGGACAGCATGATTGCTACTAAGAGCTAGTTCTTATGAATACATTACTCTGCCCCTTCATCAGCCACACTGGTTGCCTGTTCCAATCCAGGCTGAATTCAAGGTTTTGACTATGGCATATAAAGCCCTAGACAGCTTAAGACCATGCTATCTTAGGGAGTGCCTTACTTCATATATCCCTGCCTGTCATTTAAGCTCAACCATGGAGGCCTTCCCTTGATTTCCTATCTGTAATGAGGATAAAGGAGAGGTTGCAAGGGGATCTGCCTTTTTGGGATGGCACTCCAAGTACGGAATGCATTATCATCAGAGATTCATCAGGTGCCTACTCTGTTAGGTTGTAGGCATCTGACAAAACGTTTCTTTTCTGGCACACTTACAGCACCATTTAGATTATTTTTACATCAGAATGCACCAGCATTAGTATACTAACTTAAGTGTTAATGTTAATGTCTTTTTATCTTCTGTATTTTAATTGATTTTTAAAAATCTTACCTATTGGTAATTTTGTTGTAATGGCCGCCCAGAGAGCATGATGCTAATGGATCACTTTGAAACAAATCCAATAAATAAATACAGCAAAATGGAGGTGGGGCCAAGGAGCCAGTGCTGAAGAAGCCCCACAAGCTGGCTTGGTGGTTCTCAAATGCCTGCAGTGAGATGTGCGAGTGCACATGAGGAGAAGAAATAAGGATGGCACCGAGTGGACTTTCACAGGGTCTGATTGCTTCTGCAGCACTCCTTTGAAGGGAGTCAGGGCCAAGTCGGCAGGAAAAGAGGGGGAGTTGGTGCCCCTCCACCTGCATAAGGCGGAAGTGTGAATGCCAGTGCAGTAATTACTGTATGTATACATGGTTACGAACAAGTTTTGATGTCTCTTCCTGAGTGTATTTACAGTTTGGAATTCCACAGTCCAGTCCACATTTCTCCCAAACAGGTATCAATTAACATGTCTGCTTCTTTTGTTTTGGGAATATTGAATCACTGCTTTCCTCCATTTGTTTGAGCATCTGCAAAATCACCATGACAACCTACATATGCCAGGTGTCTGTTTAGAAAGCACTCTTTTCCTTCAGCCTTCCTCACTAAAGTTCATTACCTTAATTGCTAAGCTAATACCAAAGCAAAATGAAGCTGAGCAGAAAGATTAAAAAGACATACTTCTTGATTAAAATCTTCATAACCGAGAATCTGTATAATCTGTAAACTACACCAAATATATAAATTAAATTAAGCATGCAAAATACCCATTAATGTGCAGAGAGATGAAACAAAATAGCTCAAAAGTACAACTCCTATTAAATTAAGTAAAAACAGCACATTTGAAAATGTTGAAAATCTGTCTTGTGTATAGAATGAGCTCTTCTCTTCTCAGCTGGAAAGTGTTGACAGTTGTACAAGAGTAGTATGAATGCTGTGAAGATATTGCTGCAGCACAAGCACATGGTTAAACTTGAGTTCAACTCTCAAAATGGCCAAAATATTACAAATGACTGTGTCAAAGTTACAAAACCAAGTGGAAAGAGCAGGATTTGATGGCATATTAATTACCCAAGTGTTTCTAAGGAAACTCTACAACACTTGCCTCTTAATTTCTGTCCCCAGTTAAAATTGTTACTTTCAGCATTGCAATCCCTATATACTTGCGACTTGGAAGTGCACCCTGCCATACATTCTGCTATGTACAGCAAGATTCCTCAGGCTTTTTTCTATTTCTGTTCTTCTACCATTTGAAATGCTGTTGGTGATTACAAGATGTGGTGTCTTCTAATTGTTGGCACTTGAGAGGGAGAGGCCAAGCAGACTTTCCTGGCATGTTATTCATCTGTAGAAACTATTGTACTTGTTAAGAGACAAGGGAATTGGGGAAAAAAGGCAAAGCAAGAAGCTAACTGATTGGTTAGCCTGATAAACTACCAGGATGCCCAAACAGATTTTCCTGGCATTCCAGATGCCCTTCCTGGGAATCAATCTACTTTTCCACTTGTTGCTGCTGCTGGTGGTGCATGCAGGAATGAGGTGCTGTGATCAGGTGTGCCTGGTGCCCTTCCCAGTGACCAAATTTCTTCCACACATGTGCTGCTGCCTGCAGAGAAATGCATGGGAATGAAGCACCATGAGTAGGTGTACCAGACCTGGAAAGAATCCAGAGCACTGCAAAGCAGATCATAATCCAGGAAGCTGAGCCCAGGGAATACAATGGATTCTACCCCCATTTGGATTCCTTGCACATTCCTAATTGAAACTGATATATACAAATCTAGTTGTTTTTCCCCTCATTCTGGGTTTGTTCTGTTAAACTTTAACAATGATTTTTTAAAAAAAAGATGGACTTTGTTTAAATTAATTTAAATGCTTGCTAGCTAATTAATGGTGCTGGTAAAGGTAAAGGTTTCCCCTTGAAGTTAAGTCCAGTCATGTCTGAATCTAGTGGGAGATGCTCATCTCCATTTCCTAGCCGAGAGAGCCAGTGTTTGTCTGCAGACAGTCTCCATGGTCTTGTGGCCAGCATGACTAAACACAGAAGTGCGCGGAACACAGTTACCTTCCCACCGAAGTGGTACCTTTTTATCAACTTGCATTTGCATGCTTTTGAACTGCAAGGTTGGCAGGAGCTGGGGTGGAGCAACAGGAACTCACCCCGTTGCGCAGATTCGAACCGGCAACCTTTTGATGAACCAGCCCAGCAGCACAGCAGTTTAAACCACTGCGCCACCTGCATCCCACAATGGTGCTGCTATTTTCATCATATAATGCTTCAATGTTGCATCCAAGTCATTCTGAGAAAAAGAAAATGGTAACTCAGAGACTGAAAGGGAAACTTTTTGGCTACCACTGCCTACCTGTAGAAGTAGTGGGGGAAGAAAGGATTAAAGAAAAATGTCACTGCCCTTCCCTCATTATTGTGATTTTCTCCACCCTCTAGAAAAATAAGCATACTCATTGGTTTCAGTTTTCCTTTCATGGAAAGTGGTGGTATGTTAAGTTAGGCAAGTTTTGCCTTGGTCTTAATGTGCACCAGTACAGATGACCAAGCAACAACATGGGCATTGAGTTATTTGCATTCACCCACAAGACCTGTCCAAACTTCCGCATGTGATGGACTTTATTGTTATGTCAAACACAGTTTGACATGTGGGAAGTGATGGAAGTATGAAAGCCAGCGGTCATAATTTCACTCTCTCCACGTGGTGCAAGGGATAGAATGCCTTGTGGCCCTACTGTCTTCCGAACATTGGAGGAGGAAGGTCTGAAGTTGGGCCCTGTTTCCCTGCCCAGCTGAGAACTGGGGATTCCGTATCAAATGGGGAGTTTGCATGTTTAGAGCAGGCTCCCCATTACATGCCATCACCTCCATTCCTAGGTAACTAGAATGTGATGAAAGGGGCTAGTCTGATGAGTCTCCCCTCCGCTCATGTGATTCTAATCATGTAAAGGCTTGAACACCTGACTGAGCTACTGCCTCCCTCCAATCTGAATATGTTTCTCCATATTCTCACTTCAACAGTAATGCTGTTACCTAGTATGTAGTTCCATCTTTAGCTAGCTGGAGACCAAGACTGCAGTAATGAGGCAGCAAAAGTCCTTAAGAGATGTGAACAAAATTAAAGTTGCTGCCACCGCCAGTACCACCAAGCATGGGAAACAGAAAAGCATGGAGGAATCAGAGGAAAAAAGACAAAAACAATGGAGAAAATGTGAGCTCTGCATCTTGGTTAGTAAGAAAAGTGAAATGCAATTGCAGGATATGGCTGGAGCTGCAGGGACACAAAGGTAAAAGCTCAAGCATGAGAGGAGGAAAATAAAACTGCAGTTGAATTCCTGGGAGAACACCCGATGGGACTCAGGAGATACATATAGGATTGAGCTGCAACTGTGTGTATGTGTGTGATATAAGGCATTACAAGGCAGTAAAAGTCACAGTGTAATGACTGGAGAATGGATGACCGACCAAATGTGTGGTGGTTTAATTAACTAACTTCTCAAAGTGGATCAAGTAGGAGTCCACTTTCACCTGCTTTGCAATAGTGATATCAATCAGCTTCAACAATGATGCAAACTTTAACAGGTGTGGTGTTTTGTTTTTCTTATACAAAAGCACAAAATGTAACAAAAAGGGGGAAAGTGTCTGTGTATTCTGTTACCAGGAAGCATAATTGTAAAATAAATGGTTTTATTTGGGATGCAACACACTGCTAAGCACCACATTGTATTGAATATGCATATGTTTTAAAGCTGTTTCAGCATTTTCTGCTTTCTGATGTTCTGAGACAAGGTTTTTCTTTTACCTCATATCCCTAATTATAAGACAAAGAGGCAAAGAAAAAAAGGAAAACACTGGGACCTTCTGGAAAAGATTTGAGCTGCTTAGATGCAAGATTTGGATCGGTTTTTCTTCTCTGGCTGGGTCTATGATAAGTTAAGTCTGATACTGCTGAACAGTTGCATGGTAGAAGCGGAATGTAGAGCAGCGTTGCTCTAGCGCTCTTCGCAGAGCAAGGGGGAGGACACCCATGCCCTAGTACTCGAGATATTGATGGAGAATAAATGAGGGGCTAACAGAGTGAATGAGGGGCTAACAGAGTGAATGAGGGGCTAACAAAGCTTAGGAGTTTTACATGCTGGTGGCAGATTGACAGAGTAGAAGTTAAGAAAATAAACAGAGAGCCCATGATACTTTCCCTTTAGCTGAGAGTGTTTCCATTTCATGCTATCAATTCAAATGGTAACAATTCCCTGCAAGAATGTGTTCATTTCCTATTAGAAGCTTAAAATGAATTTCAGCTGTCTGGAGAAATGTTGTTAAAGTTCCATGTATTTTACAGGGAGGACTTCTTTGTCTGGTTGGGCTTGGGTTGTCATGGCTGCCAGGACAATCATGGGGCTGTCTTAACACATGATCAGCCCAAAGCATGAAAAGGACCACACTCTGGACCTAGTTTTTTTCCAGCTGGGCAGGAAGATAGTGATCGAGAAGTGGAAAGGATAACATTAACCCCTTTGTCATGGTCTGATCACTTCCTGGTGAGATTTAGACTGGCAACTTCTCTACCTACCTGCAGGATTGCACCTAAGCGCCCTCTCCCCTATTGCAGAGCCTGCTTGTCTCCTTGAAATACTGCTGAGTTGTGGGCAGTGAAATGGGAAATGAAAAGACAACTGTGGGAGAGAAACCCATTACTTCAATATTTTATAGAACTAATTTTATAGAACTTGGGACTAAGGCATATTTTTATTTATTTTTGAGTATTTTAAAAATTTTGTTCTTTTTTGTTTTTTGTTCTTCCAATTTTCTTGAAGAGATCTCTGGTCTTCCCTATTCTATTGTTGTCTTCTATTTCTTTGCACTGTTCATTTAAGAAGGCATTCTTATCTCTTCCAGCTATTCTCTGGAATTCTGCATTCAATTGGCTGTATCTTTCTCTTTCTCCCTTTCCTTTTGCTTCCCTTCTTTCCTCAGCTATTTGTAAAGCTTCCTCAGACAGCCATTTTGCTTTCTTGCATTTCTTTTTCTTTGGGATGGTTTTAGTTGCTGCCTCTTGTACAATGTTGTGAACCTCCATCCATAGTCTTCAGGTACTCTGTCTATCAGATCTAATTCCTTAAATCTATTTGTCACCTTTACTGTATATTCATCAAGGATATGTTTTAGGTCATACCTGAGTGGCCCAGTGCTTTTTTCTATTTTCTTCAAATTAAGCCTAAATGTTGCAACAAGAAGCTCATGATCTGAGCCACAGTCAGCTCCTGGTCTAGTTTTTACTGACTGTATAGAGCTTCTCCATCTTTGGCTGCAGAGCACATAGTCAATCTGATTTCTGTGTTGAGGTGATGTCCATGTGTAGAGTCATCTCTTGGGTTGTTGGAAAAGAGTGTTTGCTATGACCATCGTATTCTCTTGACAAAATTCTGCCAGCCTGTGTCCTGCTTCATTTTGTACTCCAAGGCCAAACTTGCCTGTTATTCCGGTTATCTTTTGGCTTCCTACTTTAGCATTCCAATCCCCCATGATGATAAGGACATCATTTTTTGGAGTTAATTCTAGAAGGTGTTGTAGGCCTCCATAGAACCAGTCAACTTCAGCCTCTTCAGCACCAGTGGTTGGGGCATAGACTGGGACTACTGTGATGTTGAATGGTTTGCCTTGGATTCGAATTGAGATCATTCTGTCATTTTGGAGGTTATATCCCAGTACTGCTTTTCCTACTCTTTTATTGACTATGAAGGCTACTCCATTTCTTCTGAGGGATTTTTGCCTGCAGTAGTATACCTGATGATAATCTGAATTACATTCACCCATTCCTGTCCATTTTAGTTCACTGATTCCTAAGATGTCGATGTTCAGTCTTGTCCTCTCTTGTTTGACCACATCCAGTTTGCCTTGATTCATGGATCTTACATTCCAGGTTCCTATGGAGTATAGATCTTTACAGCATTGGACTCTCCTTTCACCACCAGATACATCTGCAACTGAGTGTCCTTTCGACTTTGACCCAGTCACTTCATTCTTTCTGGCACTACTAGTACTAGCCCTCTGCTCTTCCCCAGTAGCACACTGGACACCTTCTGACCTGAGGGGCTCATCTTCCGGCGTCATATCTTTTTGCCTCTTGGTACTGTCCATGGGGTTTTCATGGCAAAGATACTGGAGTGGGTTGCCATTTCCTTCTCCAGTGGATCACGTTTTGTCAGAGTTCTCTGCTATGACCTGTCTATCTTGGGTGCCCCTGCACAGCATAGCTCATAGCTTCATTGAGCTACGCAAGCCCCTTCGCCACGACAAGGTAGTGATCCATGAAGGGGTTTAGATTTATAGATTTACTTAAAATGGCACTTAGTAACTATGTTTATTTTATTGTTTTTAATGTTTTAATTGTTGTAGGGTGTTCATATTGTAATTGTGAACATCTATATTTTTAGTACTGCTTTTATTGTAAACTGTATGGTTGTTGAGTGGTATAGAAAAGCAATAATTAAGTACAAACAAGTCCAACAAGGAAAAAGGGTCAACAGAGGAAGCCCATGTGACTTCACAAAAGCTAAGAGATAATCTAAAAACAAAAGAACATGTATAGGAGGTGGAAGGAAGGCCAGGTTATAAAGCAAGAATTAAAGGAAGTAGCAAGGAACTGCAAGGAAGATGTCAGGAAGGCTAAAGTGATGAATGAATGGAGTCTAGTGAGGGGAGTGAAAAACACCAAAACAAGCCTTTTTCAAATATGTCCAAAGCAAAAGACAAATGAAAGAGAAGGGCGTTCAACTATTCACTATGCATGGAACATTGATAACAGGCGACAAAGGAAAGGCAGAAGTGCTCAAGGCCTACTATGGCCCAGTCTTCTCACAAAAGAAGTACAACCTTCCTGATAAAGGTGTAGTACAAGCTGAAAGGGCACAATGGTAGCCCAAGATTGACAGTCAAATGGTCAAGGATCTTCTAATTGAGCTAAATGAGTTCAAATTTCCAGGGTCCAATGCACTTCATCCCAGAGTCATAAAAGAGCTAGTGGAAAAGCTCTCAGAACTACTATCTATCTATTATCTTTGAGAATGCATAGACGACAGGGGAAGTGCCAGATGACTGGAGAAGGGCTAATGTTGACTCTACCTACAAGAAAGGGAAAAAAAGAAAGATAAACCTGGGTACTATAGACCAGTCAGTTTGACATCAATTCCAATGATAAAACAGTCTGAAAACCCCTCGAAAGCAAAGCAGTAATTACTAAAAACCAACATGGATTTCTCAAAAACAAATTCTGCCAGGTGAATCTAATCTGATATTTTGATTGAGTAATTTCCCAAATGGATTGTGGGAATATCTAGAACTTAGCAAAGCTTTTGACAAAGTGCTGATTACCAAGCCAGCAAAAAGGGGCCAGATAGTGCAACCATTAGGTGAATCCGCAATTGGCTACAAAATCAGACACAAAGAGTGCTCATCAATGGCACATTCTCAAACTTGAGAAAGGTATCAAGTGAGGTGCTGAAGGGTTCCACTCTGGGACTGGGAGTATTCAACATTTTAATTAATAATTTAGATGAGGAAGTACAGGGAAAGATAATTAAATTTGCAGATGACACAAAACTGGGAAGAATAGCAAAAACCCTGGAAGACACAGAAAAGATACAGGGTGATCTCACTAGGTTAGAATGCTGGACAGAGAACAGCAGAATGAAGTGCAATAGGGACTGGTGCCAAGTCCTTTACTTAGGAACAAGGAACCAAATGCACCACTTCAAGATGAGGAACACTTGGTTCAACAATACTGTATATGAGAATGATCTTGGATTTGTTGTAGATCAAAAACTAAATATGAGTCAGCAATATGATGCAGCTATTTTGGGCTGCATTAGCAGAAGTGTCCCTTCAAAATGTATGATGTACTAGTTCTACTACTCAGAACTAGTCAGACTTC
The DNA here is from genome assembly GCF_004798865.1 of Varanus komodoensis. NCBI lineage: Eukaryota > Metazoa > Chordata > Lepidosauria > Squamata > Varanidae > Varanus > Varanus komodoensis. The sequence continues at coordinate 4,523,201 of NW_025335505.1, read as the reverse complement.
ACCTGGAATACTGTGTCCAGTTCTGGGCACCTAAGTTTTAAAAAGTTGCAGACTAGCTGGAAAGGGTACAGAGGAGGGCAACAAGGATGATTCAGGGACAGGAGGCAAAGCCCTATGACTGAGAGAACTAAACATGTTCAGCTTCAAGAAGAGAAGACTGAGGGATGATGTGATAGCACTCTACATGTACCTCAAAGGCTGTTACAAAGAGGAAGGACAAGATCTCTTTTTGTTCATTCCAGAATACAGGATACGGAATACTGGATGTAAGTTCAAAGAAACCAGATTTAGACTAGAAATCAGGAAGAATTGTATTGTCAGAGCTGTATTGCAATGGAACTGAATTCCTGGGGAAGTTGTGTGCTTTCCCTTGCTGGAGACATTCACAAAGCAATTGGGCAGTCTTCTGAATGGGATGGTGTAAATTGGTGTCCTGCAACAGCAGCGGTTGGAGCTCATGGTCTTCTGGGCCATTCCATTTCTACTATTCTATGATTATGTGATTCTATCACTTGAAGGTCAGAGTGACTATGATTCTTCTTGGGAGTATGGCTTTGGGAGATGTCATTACATGCTTCTGAACTTCAAGATGTATCTCTATACCACTGCTAGTGCTAGTGGAGCAAAGAGAGAACACCATAATACCATCCTCTGAATCTGTAGCCTTTCAAGTCACAGGAAAGGGAAGTGATGCTTATCCACTACCCTCTGACCAGTTCACAATGATCACACCTAGGCAAGCCAACTCACCTGATGGGTAAAAGATTTGTCTTCAGGTAATGTGGCAGCACAGTGGCTAAAACCATATTTCAACAAAAATATTAAAAGATAAGTTTTTTGGGGGGAGGGAGGATATCTATAGTAAGTGAATCTTTTAAAAATACCAGCACTAATTTATTTTTTTATTTTATTTATTAAAACGTTTTTATGCCGCCCCATTCGCCGAAGCCTCGGGGCGGCTTACAACAATAAATTAATATAAACATTAAAAATCCAAAAATTACAATATAAAATAAGCCGCCCTGGCCAGATAAAATCAGTTAATACTTACAGTTAAAATACCGCTTAAATAAAAAGGTTTTCGCCTGGCGCCGAAAAGCAAATAACGACGGCGCCAGGCGGACCTCTCTGGGGAGCGTGTTCCATAAGTTGGGCGCCACCGCAGAGAAAGCCGTCCTCCGAGTAGCCACCCTCCTAATTTCCTTCCCGGAGGGTTCCCTCCCATTTAGAATGATCTGTATTAAACAAATATGTTAAAGCTTAATTTCTCAGATGTGTGTGTGCTTCCGTGGGGGAAGAATATCTGACTCTAGAAAAATGGTGGAGATGGATGATGGAAAAATACAAAAAAATAGAAGATACCATCCTGTAAGGCATCAGAAAAAAATCACAGATTCCAGATGACTCTTTGTGTATTCCTGATTTATACAGTTACACTACTGTAATTCTCCAATATGTTCCATGTCCACACTATTGATATGTATTTGTGTATACGGATAGACAGACAGACACAATTTTGTACCCATCTCTTCCACCAGAATGGCCCAGGAGCATGATATAAATCAACAATCATAATTTAAAAGAGAGAGCTTCTGCTTCAGGTTTGTAACCTAAATGATGCAACACAAGAAGGAAAGAGGATGGTGAACGTAGAAGAGGACAAATGTTGCAAAGGTGTGATGATGCTTGGCTGCTTGGGATGCAAATGGGGTGCTCACAGGCATGTAGTGGAGAAGCAGGCCTGGTTGGGTGACCAGGCCATCAAGGAAATGGATATATTGCAGCCAGAAACTTTCAGGGTTACTGATGACACTAGCAGCCAAACTGGTTACATATTTAACCAGTTTAATTTACATATTTTCGTCTGTAGAAAGAAAGCTAAAAAGAATCTGCATCTTGCGTCTAAGTACCTCAGACAATTTAGTGGCGCAATAGTCATCTATACAATGTGCACAAAGGCTCTGGCTTATGCTTGCTTAGATAAAGGTCCTATTGAAGTCTTCTTCAGGCATTGGACAAAGCAGGTTCAAGCACACAAAGGGGGAAGCGTGTAATCCAGTGTTCTGGATCATGTGTAGAGCCCCTGCAGGAACAGGAGGCTCTCTGCTTCAGACAATCAGTCTCAATGTGTTCCATTGACAAGAGCAAAAACAGAGAGGAGAGCGGTTAGCAAGGTCCCCTGCCTTCATGTTCAAACAAAACACCCGAATGTCGGTATGATAGCAGGCCATTATGTTCTAACGCTTACTGCAAACAGCTTAAATGCTTGTAGACCATGCTTGTTCTAGCCTCGTTGCACACGTGAACTGGAGGGAAAGGTGTACCAAAGTTTAGAAAGGGGAACTTGGCTTATATAGGTCAGGTAGTTTCCCTGGTATGGCATTCTCTATCTCTTTTTCTTTCAAGTCTCAGTTTTCCTGATAATGCCCTGTGGGTTAATATGTCAGGAAATGCACATTTCCTTGAGTCTAAAACCTTGAGCCTTTGAGAGTTTTGATAAGGTTCTGTCCAAGCAGCAATTAGTGTCCAGGATTTGGGTAAGAAAAAATGTGTTTTTTATGGGAGTGGGGTGGATGGATGAAAACACTTCAAAATGGAATGGCAGGAAATCGGCAAGCCTTTTTTTGCCTTTTCTTGAGAATTCTCAAAGAAAAGATGATTCCTGAGTTAAGCAAATATTCCCCCAAAGACATTTTACTATTAACATTTCAGAGATTATTTTTCTTTTTCCAACCCACACTGACCCCTAAAAAGAAGCACATTCTACAGAATTTTCTCTGCATATTATTCACCACTTTTTTAGTGGAAAAGTGAGACCTCGGACATTATGGGAGATGCAAAATGGTGGCCAGGCTGCCAGCCCAGCTGCCACTGTCACTTGCCCCAGAAGAAAAGAAACCCTCATGAAAGAAGACAAACGTTGTGTAGCTGCCACCAATAGCAGTGAGTCAAAGCTATGACAGATCAGTGGAGAATTCCTCTTTTCTCCAGAAAGATTCAGTAATACCATCTCTTTCGCTTCTCTGCCCACAAATAGAGTGGGGAATTGTGCCCACAACTCTATTTTGTCAAGGATATTTCTCTGGGTGAGGCAAAGAACAACATGATGCTCCCTCCCATTCCATGTACAAAAGCCATTGGACTAGCAGTTGACTTGTTCTTCCATGCAGGAAATGGAAGAGCATCTTCTTTTCTTCCTGTGGGCATCAGACTAACTTAGGGCGTTCGAGACAGCTTTCTCCCCTAACACATTGATGCTGCCTCTCAGTGTCTCCAGAGAGGCAGTTGCTATTAATAGGTACGGCCATGATTTTAAGCAATTCATGCAGGGATGTGCATTTTGGGGGTGGGAATTCTTTGGCTTTCCTGGGATCAGATTCCCAGACTCCAGCCCACTTTCTCATGGCTGAAGAGTGCCTGCCAAGAGTTCATGCAGACACCCACCAGAAATTGAGTCCTGTGTAAATGCTCTTCAGTGAACATGACTTGTGGTCTTTGTTTGTGCTGGATGAAGGTTGCTGGTTGTGTAACTGGAGTTCTGCAAGCATTTGCAGATTTCCTCTTCCTAGGATCACTTCCTAAGCAAGAGCCAAGCACAAGAAGAAGTTTGTCAAGCAGAAGAGGACCACATTCCAAGGAAGATCTTTGCAACCCTAACTTCATGGATTCCCATTTGAAGTGAACTGATGTGAGCAGACTTCCAGTGTGCTTGTGCCCCGACCTTACATGTGATAGCAAAATGGCAGCACTGAATTCCTTTTTGTTATTCAGATGTCTGAAGAGAACAGAAGAAATGGGATGTGGGAAGTGATGAGGAAGGTCAGAAAGATGGTGGGACACAAATTAAAACAGAACAGAGCAGAGGTAGGTAAAGTTGGATGAACATAGGCAAGCAATGAATAAAGTGTTCCCCTGCTTTTCCGTATCATAGTGTAGAAGTGAAGATGGGTACCAAATCAGAAACAGCTGAAGCCTGTTAGCATAACAGGTGAACTTTTAAAAAGTAAAGAGTGAACTCCATTAAAACTATACAAATATTGTCACACCCTCTTTTCCCTAGAAGTTCATGCTTCATATCACCATCAAAGGGGTGAGAAAAGGGCATTCATTTTTCTGTAAAGGAATGGTACATGACCAATTTTAGATAATGGAAGTCTCTTGCCTTTATCTTAATCCTCAGTTATTGTTATGTTTCAAATGGGCACCATTTAATTCTGACATCCTGTTAAAGCTGATCTGGATCTTATCCTCTGGATATATGTAATTGCTGTGTGTGGTCAATTGAAAAGACTTATAGCAAAGTGCTTTGTGGAGAATCTTCTCCCTCTAGAATAGCAAATGTGCTGGAACAAAAACACAGCAAGTAAGGATTAGAAATTTGCTGGTAGTTCTTCCCCTATGTTTCAGATTATAAAATTTCTTATAAATTGCTAATACAAGCATGAATGCACTGGTATACTTTTAAGATAGCTGCATCATATAGAGCTGACTTGCATGCTTGTATAAAGTATCACAGTTAAAACACTTTGCACAAAATGTTCATAGTGCTGCATGTCACTGAGAATACATTGGGCAGTTTATGATGTGACCCTACTGCTCATGGAAATGTATTGGGCTGCCGTGAACAACTTTAGCTCTAGTCGCCAATAGCACTTGCTTGTATGATCTGTGTCACCTGAAGTGTCACACCGGATCCTGTCCAAAGCTGTTCAGTGCAGCGAATTCACACCTTCTGTTTTCAATCAACCAGTAATGAGAAATCAAGCGCAGTACACAACCGTGTAGATGTACCACAGGTGTCTCTTTACAGATTTTTGGAAGAAATTCGGGCATTCTACAACCATGAGCTAGGAAAAGGGACAGGAATAAATGCTCTAGCTTTGCTCCCCACAGCCAAAACAGAAATTATTTTAAATCTGCCTCCAGTGGCCATTCCCCACCCCTGCCTATTTATTTATTTATTTATTTATCTATCTATCTATCTATCTATCTATCTATCTATCTATTTATTTATTTATTTAAACAGCTTATATGCTGCCCCATTGCATGAGCCTCGGGGTGACTTGCAATCATTAAAATCCCATATAAAATACAAAAAAAAAATCATCAAACAAATAAAATGCAAAAAATAAAATAAAATCTTAAAGACCCCAACCATTCAATGGCCCCAGTGCAGATCAGAGGCCACGCATGATTCTGTCATAAGTTGAGCTCAAATTGGAGAGGCAGTGTGTTTAAGGTCCTGACCTCAGTTCTACTACTAAGATGTTCCATTTTTTAAAGTGGGACTTAGGGTCATTCTACATGCTATATAAACTACCTAATGTCTTGCTGCGCCTGATCATGTTTAATTTTTTTTAAAACTTTGGTACAGGATGGAGAACTACAGGCCCAAAAGCCAAATCCAGCCCTCTGGAGTTTTCAGCATAGCCCCAAGCCCTTCTAGGATGTAGCCTCCAGCTACTATCCCAATGCTAAATTTATCTTTAGGCTGGAAAATGAACCCCACTCCTCCTTTAATGCAACAGTGAATGACTATAATTCAAATGAAGACCAGCTGTGCTGCTAGGAGAAGATTAAACCTTTCCCACCTAGGTTCTTCTCAAAACTGTCCCCTCCATGTGGCAATTAAAAGCAGCAAAAGATTTCCAGTTACTTCAAAAGGACTCCAATACAGTCCTTTTGTTCAAGGGATGTGTGGAATTTTTGGAAGATATTGGTGTGCGAACAGGATTAATCCTCTGTTCCCATGAAGGTTCCCATCGGAATCAGGGCTGTGTACATTTACACTAAATTAAAAAAAAAAAAAAAAGCATTGAGTTTGACTGTGCATTTCACATTTAACATACCATCTAGTATCGGGGCCCCAGACTTTTCTGGAACCTTGAATACATTTTGGAATTTGAGAAACTGCTGTGGGGAACACCAGAAAATAGTTCCCATGGAAGATGTATCTCAGCTGCCCTGGGGGCCTGGCTAGTCAAAAGTGAGATGAAGAAAGGCAGGAAAGAGAAATCGTGATGGTAGAGGCTGGGAACAAAGTAGACATAGCAAGGCAAAAGGGTAGAAAGGAAAGAAAGAGAAAGACAGGAGGCTGAAAGAGTGGGACCAACAGCAAAGGAAAGAAGGAGACAGAGAAAGAACAACACTGGAAGCTTGATGGGAGCAGAATATAGAAAGGTAAGAGGACAGGGCAGAACCTGTGAGCTAGTTGTTCCATTGAAGCTAGAAACTGTGAAAGAGATAGACATAGCAAGGGAAGAGAAAGAGCAGGACTAGAGGCAGCCAAGAAATTAAAAGACCCCTGCTCCTGGGGAGGAAAGCTATGGCAAATCTAGACAGCATACTAAAAAGCAGAGACATCACCCTGCCAACAAAAGTGCGTATAGTCAAGGCTATGGTTTTCCCGGTTGCAATGTATGGCTGTGAAAGCTGGACCATAAGGAAGGCTGAGCGCCAAAGAATTGAGGCCTTTGAATTGTGGTACTGGAGGAGACTCCTGCGAGTCCCTTGGACCACAAGGAGATCAAATCGGTCAGTGCTAGAGGAGATCAACCCTGACTGCTCTTTAGAAGGCCAGATACCGAAGATGAAACTCAAATACTTTGGCTACTTAATGAGAAGGAAGGACTCACTGGAGAAGAGCCCAATGCTAGGAACAATAGATGACAAAAGAAGAAGGGAAAGGCAGAGAATGAGGTGGCTAGATGGAGTCACTGAAGCAGTCAGTGTGAGCTTAAGTGGACTCTGGGGGCTGGTGGAGGACAGGAAGGTCTAGAGGAATGTTGTCCATGGGGTCGTGATGGGTTGGATGTGACTTCACAACTAAAAACAACAAAAGAGGCCAGAATAGGAGAGGGAAAGGCTGTCCTAACATGTTTCAAGAGCTGCTAATTCTTGAAGAGGAGAGGGAGGAGGAGCTTTGCAGCCACTGCACTGGAACTTCTGCTGTAGTTTGATCCTAAGTGTCAGGATCTGGGCAGCTTCAGGATTCCTCCTGCTGGTCAAATGCCAGGATATCAGTGTTCATAGTTGCAGGATTTTTTATGTTTTTAACTGCAGCCAGTGTGGGTCAGGAATTTATTTATGTTATTTATGTTATATTTTATATTGTAAGCCACCCTGAGGCTTTTTTGCAAATAGGATGGCATACAAACATTTTAAATAAATAAATAAATAAGTAAGAAGTGGCTCTTCCCTTGGGAAGCTGCCTCAGCAAATCAGGCTTCTAGTGTGTGGAAGGTCTCTATGGTGTCTGGAGTCTGTCTGCTGTTGCTCCTGTTCCAAAGGTACCCCTGCTCTTGTGCTATCATCTCGGCTCCTGACATCTGGCTTGTTTTGACTACACTTTGCTATCTGGACTATGCTTTGTTTGCTTCCCTGTTTGCTCTGGGTTTGACCTCAGCTTGCTCTGGGTAATGACTTGGATTTAATGGGTGACTGGACTTTGGCTGTATAATTTATCGACTGTGTTACCTGGCTCCCAGGGCCTCTGTTTTGGTTCCTGCTGCACATGCCCCAGCCCTTACACTGAGCTGCACAGATAAATGTCCCCCTGAGGGAGGGTTCCATGCATCAGTCCACTGCACTAGAGAGCTGCGAAGAAGGCCATGGAGGGGGCTGTTCCAGCATTCCTGCCTATTCCTCTTCCTCCCGTATCAGCCCTGCATGCTGTTAGAGTGCCTGAAAAGGACTCCTGTGCTTCTTGCCATTGGGCACATGTGTTGGAATTTGGTGTGGAGTCATGAATCCATGGCGCATGGATAGTATTTGATGTGGCAAGCCACAATCACGCAAGCCTGTAAATGGGGACAATGTCCTAAAGTCATGATGAACCATGCAAAGATGTTGCAACCCAGTTTTTTAACATTGTTCAGGCATTGGAGAATTCTCCTTAAAAAGGTCATGCTTTATCGGAAAGCACTAATTTTAATGTGTGCTTTGTCAACATGTAAGTTACAGCAGGTTGAAAACAAGTCTCAGTATTGAAATGATTTGTTTATCACTGTACAGGTTTTAGCCTAAAATCAATGTACTCTTACTTGCTGATGTAAGCAACATAGAAGCTTTTCTCAAGGCAAAAGGAGACAAGCTCCATTATAAATCTCCAGCTCTATACAGTGGGGCATCCTTCAGAAATATGACCAAGCCCCCATTAATTTCTTTAGGAGGCTTCTTAACTTTTACATGTAGAAATTACTCTAGTGATCTGATCCTTTGTCATGTCCTAATCCAAATGTTCCCCCACCGCCCACTGCTACATTTAATGTGGGCAAAGGCAGGCTGTCAAAACTTCATTTCTTTCCCCCAGCTGTGCCTGAAGTTTAGTTTTACAGAAAACTCCATGGGAGTCCTGACAGTATTGTAAGATTTTTCTTTGATCCTTCCCCCCTCTCCTAACAGACACACACCTTACGCCACCCTTGTATTTTTCATGTTAGCTCTTCTGTTCAAATGTTAAGTAGACCCTTTTTTGCCATGCAGGTACAGTCTCTTAGCATTTTAATGGAGATACTGTTAAAAATAACCTTCCACTCTTCTCACAGTTTCAATAGTCATTTTTATGAAGTGAATTAGGTTTCAAATTCATATCAATCAACACAGATTTTTTTCTTTTTTAAATCGTACCACAAACATACTATTATACTGCAAATATGCAATGCTTCTACATAGAATACCATATAAATTTTTTTAAGAAGTTAAAGTCCATGACTTTGTCTGCTTGTTCTTCACTGGTTTGCTGGCATTTAAAATGCAAGTGAGTAAAGGAAGGAAGGAAGGAAGGAAGGAAGGAAGGAAGGAAGGAAGGGGGGGAGAGAGAGAGAGAGAGAGAGAAGGTAATGCACCTCCCTAGAGCCGACAGGTGGGCAGAATAGATCTGCAATTGCTTTGCTCCCTAACTCCCAGCATTCCTGAGCACTGGCCACATTTGCAGGACCTTCAAGAGGCTGAAGACCCAAAGGTGCAGAGATCTACTTCTGCACCCTCCTGACTTGGAGTCTGGCATGATTCGGTCTGTTCTACCACCTTAAACTGCTACATATGTAGACCAGGCCTTATTCTTTGTTAATAGTTGCCAGAATGTTCTTTTATATCCAACCCTGTCTTGACAGTCTTCCAAGATGCATTGCCAAATTTGTTTTCAGTCACAGCCCACTGAAAATAACACAGTAGCATTACTGAAACATGAACTTATTAACCCCTTGTGGGAATACCCCATGTGACGCCTATAAAGTCACAGTTGTTTTAATTAGTGCATCAGCATGAAGCATGGCTTACCTCCAAAATGACCATATGGCACTCCACTTGGGGAGTCTTCCCACTTGCCCAGAGGGTACCAATGTGTTTATTGAAATTCCAAAATGTATTTACCAGTGAATAAGGAAGGAAACGAAATCACAATATATCCTCCATGTATATGCAAAGTGGTGCTACAAGGCAAATGGCTAGAGATACAATATTTTTTACCATTACTGATCAGGCACCCAGTGTTTGTTTTGTGAATGTTTTTGCCCCTGTGAAAACATTCAGTGGCTTTTTTGCAGCCTTTTTTATGTTAGAAAATTTCCACCACTTTTCTGTTAATAAGATTCAAGGCAGTGTGGAAAAAAGAGTAATAATCAGTAATAATAGCAACATTATGAGACCCCTTCAGATCATTTCTTGTACCTCTGAGATAAAGTGGGCTTTCCTACAAAGCCCCAAAACCAACGGGTGGCAAGAAGAAGTGTTCCTTACCCATTTGTGTTGAGAGAGAACATCTGTCTCCTCTCCAAATATTGTCATTTGGTTTTGTTTCTCCAAAATGTCCATGAATGCTGGGAGCTAGTGCAACTGAGTGAATGAAAGGTGATAGAATTATGGAAGAGTAGAGTTGGAAGGGGCCAGAAGGCCATTGGGTCCAACCCCACAAGCAGCACAGAACACCAAGTTAATTCATCCTTCTCAGATGGCTGTTCACTTGAATCTTGAACACATCTAGTGTGGGAGAGTCACAACTTCCCTAGGTCATTGGTTCCATTGTCCTACTGCTCTAACAGTCAAGATATTTTCCCTGACATCTCTGAGAAGAGATCTGGTCCCTCCTCTTCTGACAGTCACTCAAGTACTTTCAAAGTGCTATTATTTTGAACTAATGGAAGTTTCTGAACTGTTTTCAAGTCTGCAAAACTGTTTGGAAGGGGTCACAATTAGGCAGCATGGAAAGCATTTCCTTTTTTTCAAGATTCACTTCCTTCTTCAGTTCAAGGGTTGGGCATGGGCAATATAATGCAGTTGTATAATGCAGTTGTACATAGTTGAAATTTGGGTGGAATGGAAAGGGAGCATTTCAATTTAAAGTAATGGATGTGATTCAATTACAGCTGTATCCAGATGTGAATTTCAATATGAATTAAACCCAGAAATGTCAGTGTTTACATTAAAAATAAACACTTTAAGAACTGCATAAGAACTGCTCAAGGACATTGCTAGGTACCCAAAAGATTTGGAACCCAGCCTGTACAAAGTATATCTGCATAAATTTGCACATTCTCTCTCTCTCTCCCCCTCTCTCTCTCTCTCTCTGTGTGTGTGTGTGTGTGTGTGTGTGTGTCCATGTGTGTTTGTGTGTCCAAATTTAGAAATAGTTGCTAGGGAGTCATTTAAATTTTTCAGAAGGCAAAGCCAGCCAATTATTTCTTTGACCAATTTCTCTGCCCAACTTTTTCATTTTCACCTCAGCTAAAATAAATTCTTACATTCTGAATCAGTACTTCCTCTTCAATTAATCTGCAAATTGCAGAAGGAGTGGAAACATCAGAATGAAATGGAGATTGCAGCAGGGTGACCAAGGCAGCATCTTGAATTCTAAGCAGACATGAGGGACTCCATGACCTTATTGAACGCTATTGTCATGTTTAAACTTGCAATATAAAAAGTGGGGAAGGGGATAACAGAAACCCTTCCTGCAGCTTCACAATCTTAAATTTATTTTTTTTAATTTATTTTTCAATTTATATCCTGCCTTTTTCCTACAAAGGGCTCAAGGCAGCTTACATCATTCTCCTCCTGCATCTTATCCCCACAACAACCACCCTGTGAGGTAGGTTGGGCTGAGAGTCTGTGACGGCCCAAAGTCACCCAGTTGGCTCCATGGCCGAGCAGGAACTAGAACCCAGATCCTCTGAGTCCCAGTCCCATGCTCTTAACCACTACGCCACACTGGCTCTCTAAATGGAAAGATGAGGCACACTAGTAAGGAGAAAGGGGAGAAGAGAGGGTGAGGGTGGAGGTTAATCGAGGACAGTTGAAGATGAATTGATGTGGCTTAAGGAGGTGTTTGTAAAATAAATGAAGGGAAGGCTTCTTGTGATGAGGAACTGGGAGGGTAAAGAATGCAGGTGGGGAACAGGAGGTTCATATCAGTGGAATGACAGGTCTGCATTCAGGGATAAGTAGAATATTGGAGGAGGTAGAAATGGAGGAGCAAAACCATGGAAATATTTAAAAGTGCAAGCAGCTGAACACAAAAACAGAGAAGTCAAGGGAGAAAAAGATACCAGGTGCAATATGATCAGAATAATGTTCTAAAAAGTGAATGGGCAGCAGCGTTTATGGCAGAACAGATGTGCTTAAAAGTGCACTCCATCTCTAGTGCTGCCAACTGTTATTTAAAACTAGCTTACACAGTGACATTCAGCCATTTTTCTAAACCCTATGCCACTTCTTGCTGAAAATCCCATGTGAACCAGAAGTTCATGGAAGCCTTTTGCATGCTCACATGCAAGAATACTTGGTAAATTAGGGCCACGATATGATAAAATCTCCAGGGAAACCACTGGTTGGGTGGGCATGTAACATGTCAGGAAGCATGCTGAACCCTCATCCTCACAGAAATGTTGTGAGTGAACCCACCTCTGCTCTGGCTCAAACAAAATGTTTCCAGCTTTTGCATCAAAGTAGACATCTTTGAGGGATGCAGGTGGCACAGTGGTTTAAACTGCTGTGTTGATGGTCTGGTTGATCAAAAGATTGTCGGTTCGAATCTGCGCAACGAGGTGAGTTCCTGTTTGAAACTTTGCAGTTTGAAAGCACGCAAATGCAAGTAGATAAAAGGGTACCACTTGAATGGGAAGGTAACAGCATTCTGTGCCCTTCGGAGTTTAGTCATGCTGGCCACATGACCACAGAGACTGTCTGTGGACAAATGCTGGCTCCCTCAGAGATGAGCACTGCCCCCTAGAGTCAGACATGACTGGACTTTAATGTCAAGGGAACCCTTTACCTTTAGACATCTTTTGGGTGAGGGAGGGCCTCCAACCACAAAATGTCCTTAAGCCCCATGAGTATAAGGTCTAGCTGAGTCTCAAAGAACACCTTTCCCTGTCCCCAGCTCCAAAACATATGTCTAGGGAAGTCCTCTTCACCATAGTAAGGACATTTCATGGTGCTAGCAAGGAGAATGTTGTTGTCTACCCTCTCCTCTGCTGTTGTTATCAATGTATTCAGTGGTGGTGACATCTCCTTCTCAGGCCCCATATTTCTATGCACAGCAGGCAAAATGAACTGGTCATCACTTCTACTGGACAGTACTAGTGAGTCCTGTGGTGCAGGGTCAAACATGCATCAACATCTTATTTATTTTGTTTATTTTCAAATTTATATGCTGCTCAGTA
>NW_025335505.1:4435774-4510445 GCF_004798865.1 Varanus komodoensis | reverse complement strand
GGGTTCCAACAACATGATAAACTGTACTTGGCAAAAGCTTCTTGTTTTCTCACAGTCATGCTAGAAGAGAATGGGAGCCCATAGAGAAGCTGCATTCATTCCCACAATGATTCACCATTCTTTAGCATTATACCCAAACACAATGTATGGGGCAACAGGAATTCTAGTACTAAGAAAGAAAGAGAAGTTCTACTCTATGCTTACCACACATACGGTGGTGAGTATTCCCTCAGCATTAGAATTCCTGTGTGACTATCTATCTGCTAAAACCATTTTTTTGTTTTTTGTTTTTAATGGACTAGATTGGTGTTGTCTCCAAAAACTTTTTAGGACTTTTTCCTGATTTCTTTCCAATGGTTAAACGTATTCTGTTCTTCACTCTTCTCTTTTAAGGTCACTGATATGCTCAATTAATTTCCTAGAACCTGCTGTCAGGCCACCAGTCTATACCGTTCTTCAGAAAGCTGTGATAATGTGAGATAAAATAATATTGTTTTTATTGCCAAAGTAATAAACCATACAACGAGCCTACTATTTTTAAACACTTCAGCAGATAAAGACCAGTGTGTAATGATGGCATTTCTGAGGCAAAGTTAAGGGTCATTAACATGAGCAAATCAAAGGGATTACCATTATCACAGCAGCACATCAAGAAGATTATGACGGTTATAAACTGAGGCCTGGGGCTTGTTTTGTTTTAATATATAATTCTTAAAGAGATTGCCTTATCTGGAAGAGTCAGATCAACCTCCCTCTTATACTATTTTGAGTCCAATGAAATTGAAATGTTGGGTGTTAGAAGAGAAGCAAAACCACAGTGGCCTTCAGAGCACGGCCAGCTTTGATTTGCCTTGGGAAATGTCATGCACTGGTATCCCTAGGGTATTATGTGGCCAGTCCACCTACACTATAAAGAAAAAGATTCAAAAAATGAAAGGGATTTTTTAAAATCTAAGTTTTATGCTGCCCAACAAAATAGGATTTAAATCCCGCTCAGAGTAAAGCCAAAGTCAATGTGGTGAATGGGCATCAGAAGAGAGCATCACACAATCATTGCGGTTTCAGTCTGTTTGCATTGCCTAGAATGTATGCGTATGGAAACAGGAATAGAGAAACCTACAAGCAACAGTAGCTTTTTACAGTGTAGTTCACTCCTGTGAAGGGTTCTGGGTATTGGCCTTTTCCAGGATTCTCCACTTCCCTTTCCTTCCTTTCCTAGATCTTTCCCCTCAGTCAGTCATCATTTTCTGGCACTGAAAATACTCTGGTATCACTCAGATGTCCCTCTTCCAATTGCAGCGTGGTTTCCTTTTTTTGTGGGAGGGCACCTCTGCAAATCTTTGGGTTATTTAGTTACTGCTTGTGTATAGCATTCACAGCTAACAAAGCTCTCAGAATGGTTTACATTTGGGGTTCAAGCAGACCTGAGCAGCAATGACAGTATTGTGGCACCAGAAACAGATGCACTCAGAAAATGAATTCAGTTTATGTGAATGTGCGCCTTTGACAGTAACTGAACTACACGATCAGCAAGTGAAAAGGCACATCTATATCAGGCTGTACTATTCAGCTGTACCGTTTCAGTTTGGCTTGTATGTTTGTTAGAAAGCAAGAACCTACTCGTAAATGAAATCTGGGCTGAGAATTGTCACCCACCTTTCAGAAATTGTCCATTTTTGCCAAGAGAAGGTAGAAGATGCCAAAGGTATTATTTTTACTATGCCTACCCTTGTAATCATTCTAACTGTTAAAAAAACTGTGCAGCTGCTCTTAAAAATTGGGATCCAGAAGGTGTCTGGTGACATTGCCTAATATTTCCTCCTTGTGTTTCAATAGTACCGCTTGCGCTACATAAGGTTTGGCACTCAGAATGAATCACTATTAGGATACAGTTTAAGCTGCAGATATTTAAAGAAAGTTGAGGAGAGGGACAAAATAGAGATCCCATGTGATTGGTGGTTGATGTTGGGTTGGGACGTGGGAGATCGAGGCTTTTGCTATAATGTTCAGTGGGAGACTTTGGCCACACTGACTTTGAGTCTAACCTACCTCACAGAGTTGTAAGAATAAATTGCAGAAAGGAAGAAGTCTGAGTTCCTTGCAAAGCAATTACTTAAATAAATGATAGGATACACATGCAAAAAACAAAAGAAAGAAGCAAGGGAAGGAAAAGGAAGCAAGCAAATAGGTATTCTGAGTAATTAGTTTGCAAGCACTAGTTATGAAAAAGAAGCTGGGAACTCCAAAACAGGTCACTTAATAGTAATAAAGGCCTCATAGTTATATACCACCATAGCCCAAAAAACTCCCCAAAAAGGGAGGATGGGGAGGGAGCGGGGAGAATGAGAGAGAGCAAACAGACTTTTATAGCAATCATATTCAGGGGTGAATTTGTGGACTATTCGTTTCTAATAGCTAAGTCATTTGATATAGCTGAGTGTTTTTAACAGAAACCAATTGCAGTGTTTGTTGTGCAAAACAAGGACAATCTTGTTCTACTTCAGGCCTATTTCTCACTTGGGCAATAAACTTGCCTGTGTCTGGGTTGCATCATTTCAGATGACACATGAGACTCATGGTTGGTTGGTCTCCTGTGGAGACATCCATACATAAGCACGTACTCATACACTCTACATAGAAAAGTTGGTGTGGAGGTGACTAGCTGTAGTGTGGCATTTTCCCTGACATGCCCTTTGCTTTTTTTTTAAGTAGAAGACTTTTATTTTTATTTTAGTATATTGGTTTGAAAGTATACTCAACCACAGGAGCTTGAAACTAAAGTCAGAAGTGGTTCAGGTTCTCCCAACTGAGTGAGGATTGAGCTCCACATTCCTTCCAGCACTCTCTTGATGAGTATATTGCTTAGTCCTTAAGAGACATTCATCTATGAGGACGACCAGCATAGTTCTTGTTGGATATGCTTTTTACGGTAAAGGTGTTCCACTCCAATGGTTGCAAAATAAATGGTTTGTATTGGCATGGTGAAGCTATGTAAACCATGCCCTTAGCTACTGTACTTAAAATATCTCACCACATGATAAAATAGCTCATTTTACATGTCCATGTGGAATGATTTAAAATGAGCTCGATATGGTGGTGTTAACTAATAAGCTGGACTCAAATTTGGATCTCATACTGTGTGAGTATCAATTATATCTCCTGTGTTTCTAGCCAATTATCTGTTCTATGCCGTATATAGTTACACTGACCAAGAATGACTTGCATTTAGCACCAGATCAAACTATCTGGAGTAAATGGCAGACATACTTTTCACAGGCAATAATGAAGAAAACAATGAAAATAGTGATAGCTAAGCTGTGGAACAAAAAGGGGAACAGAAATTTAATGGAAATGATTTCCAATCTGCTCCTCTTAAAAGATATTACATTTTTAGACATCTTTGAAAAACTATTAAAATAAAGATAAATATATTTAGTAAAGACCATACAGAAAACTCAGATTTTGGCAGAATATATTATTTATGTGTTTGTTTCTAGACTGTCATATAGCCAAAGTTCTCTGGGCAGTTTACATTAAACAAAACAATAAAATATCATTCAAATACTATAACAACAAAAGAACATTGAAATGAATTTAAAATAGCTAAAAAATGTATTCAGTAAAAAATAGCCTGCAATGGAAAAGAATTACTTGGATAATCCCCTTAGGTCCCTGGACAGAGCTTTCTTTCTTTCTTTCTTTTTTCCTATGATGTTTAAGGCAGCATGTATATATTACTACACTCCTTCCTCACAACAGGATTCCCTAGGTTCTGATACTTGGGGACCAGTGCTTCTCTGGATTAAACCTGAAAGTTTGCCATAAGGTCTCCCTACCTTCACTGCTGGTTTGGTTTTAAGCAAAAATGAAGAATGAAATAGGGTTCCAGGAGCCATTTAGGCCAGTTGTACAAGTGTAATCTGCAATTATTTATTTTCTAGGGCTTGGGAAGAAAGCAATTAAAATTGGTATTAGTTATTATTTAATCCAGATGCTTTCCAGCACTATTTTACCTAGTATGTCACAACACTTCACATAATGTCACCTTGAAAACTGTGATAAACCAGTTCAATACTTCAGACACTCCCTCTGAATATGAATTCTACAAAAGGCACTGGGAAACATTTTGAGACAAACAGGGCCTATACAGGAGGGATGGACTCCACTTGAACTAGAATGGAACTGGACTGTGGGCTTGTAAGATTAAAAAAACAAGAATGTGGCAGAGCATCTTTTGAAATGAACTCGGGCGGAAAGCCAGCAAGAGATAGGGAGCATCTGGTTCAGGTCTTATCATTCCTACTGGATGAAGGAAAGAAAGTTTCAGATTGCTTTAATGCAGGAGGGGAGGAAATAGCCAGTGAGGTATGGTAAGCCATGAAAACCCGATGGATGGAACCAAGTGCCAGAACAAAAGTTGTATGTGGCTGGAGGAGGACACTGTACTTAGGTGTTTCTCGGCAAATGCCAACAGTCTTAGGGCTAAAATGAGAGCACTGGGGTACCTGTTGATAAAGGAGAAGCTATATATTGTGGGCATTATGGAAACCTGGTAGAGCATCTGCATCCTGCTCATCTCTGGATATAAACTGCATCAAAAAGACTGGGAAGGGGTGTTGCCCTCTGTGTTAAAGAGGACTTAAGAGTCCAGAAGACTTCTCTACAGAAGCGATATGGGTGAAAATTCCTGGTTCCAAAACTAACTTAGTCCGGGGT
This sequence comes from Varanus komodoensis, assembly GCF_004798865.1. Classification (NCBI taxonomy): domain Eukaryota; kingdom Metazoa; phylum Chordata; class Lepidosauria; order Squamata; family Varanidae; genus Varanus; species Varanus komodoensis. Next base: position 4,505,729 of record NW_025335505.1, on the reverse strand, counting down.
GTGTGGGGAGTACACTATTATCTTCCACAGATGAATGCTCTGGGTTATCTTCTGATTAGAAATTAAATCAGGGAGGACTCCAACAACAGCAGTACTATGGGCGACTTCATCCAATAATGTGAGACCTCAACTGCACACACATTGTCTGGATAAATGCATGTTCCAGTTCTGACAAAGAGAAATTTCCTAAATGACTAGCCTTGGAGCAGCTGGTTGTGCAACCAACCAGAGGGGAGGCAATATTAGATTTAGTCCTATGTGGGGTTGTCAGGACATAGTACAGGATGTAAATGTCATTGTGCCATTAGGTAGTGACCAAGTTGGTATAGGATTTAATATACAGTTAGGCAGAAGATTTCCAAAGAGATATAACACAGTTGTATTTGACTTCAAAAGAGGACACTTCTCAAAAATGAGGGAACTGGTAAAGAAGGAGCTGAAGAGGGGAAACAAGAACTTTAAATTCCTCCAAACCACTTAGAGAATATAAAAAAACACTGTAATAGAGGCACAGATAATATGCATACCATAAGTAGGCAAAAGTGGGGAAAATGTAACACAAAGTCCAGAAAATCTCCAGCAAGGTTAATACATAGAGTGAAGGATGCTATTAGTGAGAAGAAAGCTTCTTTCAAAAAATTGAAATCTTGCCTAAATTAAGGCAAAAACAGAAGGGACCACAATCTTACACACGGGAGGAGCAAGCAGATAATAGAGAAGAAATGAAAAGGCTGGACGAGCCCTTGCTAACAACATCAAGGCCAACAACAAATAATTCTTTCTATCAAAAGACAGAAAAAAAAACAAACAAACAAACAAAATGAGTTGGACCATTGGATGAAAAGGAGCACTGGGAGTGGAGGGACAAGGAGATTTCAAAGAGGCTGAATGATTTTTTAAAATCAGTCTTTGCAGCAGAGAATGCAGAGCAGTTACTTGCTCCTGATCTTTTGCATATTGAAAGGGAATCTGAAGAATTAAGGTGATGAACGTCTCAACCTTACCGACAAACTGAAAGCCAGAAAATCACCCCGTCCAAATTGGATCTATCCCAGAGTTCTCAAAGAACTCAAACAGAAAATTTCAGACCTTCTTACCAAAATATTTAATATATTCCTAAAATCAGCCCTTGTATCACAGGATTGGAGAATGGCTGACGTAACACCCATTTTTAAAAAGGGATCCAGGGGATCTAGGAAACATCTCTTTGGGTAAACTGCTTGAACACATCATTAAAAAAAGAATCAGTAAGCACATAGAGGGACAAATCCTGCTTTTTTTGCGGGGGGGGGGGATCAACATGGCTTCCACAAGAAGTATTCTTGTCTCACTAACTTATTGGAGTTTTTTGAGAGTGTCAATAAGCACATAAACAGGGGCGATCTAGTGGACAAAAGGAATTTGACAAAGTCTCTCACCAAAGTCTTCTGAGCAAACTAGGCAGTCATGGAATAAAGGGGAGAGGGGTCCTCTTATGAGTGACCAATTGGTTGAAGAACAGCAGACAGAGGGTGGGAATAAATGGCAATTTCTCCCAATGGAGAGATGTCACCAATGGAGTCCCACAGGGTTCTGTATAGGGACCAATGCTTTTCAACCTGTTCATATATGATCTGAAATTAGAAGCGGCGAAATGTTCAGGTTTGCTAATGGCACTAAACTACTTAAGATAGTTAAATCCAAAAAGAAAAAAGAAAAAGAAAAAAAAGATAGTAAAGAGGTCCAAAGGGATTTCTCTCAAGCTGGGCAAATGGGCATCAAAATGGCAAATGCAGTTCCCTAAAAGCAAGTATAAAGTAATGTATATTGTGGCAAGACAATGTGAACATCATATATACACTGATGAGATCACTGCACTAGCAAGCAGTGAGTGAGCAAGAAAAGGATCTTGGGGTAGTAATGAAAATGTTAGCCCAGTGTGCACCTACTGTGAAAAAAGGCAAGCTCCGTTCTAGCATAATAAGAAATGGAATATAAAACATAAGTGCCAATATCTTACTCCCTTATACAAATCCAAGATGTGACCATACTTAGAGTACTGTGTTCAGTTCTTCTCACTTTAGCTGAGAATGGGTATTATGAGTTGGAAAAAGCACAGGGAAGGGCAACAAAATTGATCAGGCAGCTGGAGCTACTGTCTTATGAGCAGCAGCTACAACAATTGGGGCTGTTTATCTTAGAAAAATGGAGAGACATGATAGAGGTGCTTAAGCTAATGTATGGTGTGTAGAAGGTAGGGAGGGAGAGATTATTCTCCCTCTCCCATGGTATCTGGGGTCATCCCATGAAGCTGGTTGGTAGGAGACTTAGACAGATAAAAAGATAACTTCACAGCACATAGTTAAACTATGGCATTCACTGCCATAGGAAGTGATGATGGCTACCAATCTGAATAGCTTTCAAATGGGATTGGACAGATTCATGAGGGAGGAGACTGTCAGTGCTTACTGTCCTTGCTGGCTATGTGCTACCTCCTTTACCAGAGGTAGCCTGCCTGCATACACCAGTTGCTGAGGAGCTTGGGTAGGAAAGGGTCTTGCACCCATCCTGATGGAAAGATTCAATGGACGGCTGGTTTGCCACCGTGTGTACAGAGTGCTGGTTTGATCCAGCATGGCTTTTCTTATGTTCTTATATGGAGTTGTAACTGAAGCCACACCCTTCTGACTGCCTTCCCATATGCCAAGCTGAATATCTAGAAATTACTAGTGTCCCGTCATCACAGTGTTGAGCATTTTCTCACTCCTTCTCCAATTAAAGGCAGGAGATGGAGGACATAAAAAGTCAAGAAGTCAGGGCTTTAGTCAGTTTTCCTAGACTTTAGGAAATGGGTGGTGGAGGCTAGTTATGTGACAGCCATCTTCTGAGCTAGCCAGGAGTAACAGCTAGTTCCGGCAATTCAAATCTACAGTACAAAAAGGCAGTGCTAATATTAGTTCCATTAAAATTTTGGTGTTGAGAAGTTCTTTTTCAGATACTTTACAAATGCTTTTACAAAGGGGGTTCAGGATCCCCTGCTATTTTTTGTCGAGTTCCATATGTTTCTTGGTTGTTGTGTTCTGAAAATCCTATTACACATACTTCAGTGATTCAGGACTCTGCCTCTCAATATCAGAAGAGAAGGTGCTTCATTCTCCTTTTCATTAAACTTTGAAAAAAATGTGAGAATTTCTTTCGCTATACTTTTTTTACACTGGTGGGAAAACAACAGACATGATGTCCCAGCATCAGGGGGACATAAAAATAGAGATAAGATAGACCTCTGAGATCATTTAATGTGGCTTGTAAGAAGGTGAAGCTCTCCCACTGTCTAACAAATATCAAAGGAAGCTTGGACCGAGCACATTTTTCAGCAGCAGACAAATGAAAGATGTGCTCTGGCAGGGATGAACTCCATGTATCATTATGACTCACCAGTTTCTGGTTTTCTCAAAAGAATGGATAAGTGCAAAGACTTCTCAAATGCCTTCCTCAGGAGGGCCTGAAATCAAATGCTGTTTAAACTGTGTGCTGTTTAAATATCTGTGTATGAAAATAAAGCAGTGCTCCATTGTTCATGTACCGGTTTCTGAAAGATCCCTCATGCAGAAATGACAGGATTCCAAAAACTGGTGTGCTTAATATAAAGCAGGGTTCAGGATGGCAGGAAGGACTCAACTGATCTAAGTTTTTTTGTAAAATGTTAAAATGTGGTTCTGTTTCTTGAAGGACTGCACAGCCTGTGACCCACCAAGGTAAAAGTGGCCACTCATGGATGGTGCCTCCCATGGGGCTGCTGGTTTTGCTGCCTGTCTCAGAAAGGGGAATTTCCAGCATCTGATGGGATAAACTGGATGGCAGATGGATAACAGTACAACTTGGACTTCAGAAGCAGTGATGCACCTATAGCAGGACTTTGTAGCAGATGTCCAGGGCCGGCTCAGCAGCATAAGCAAGAGGACTACCTATTCTTTGAGGGATTTTTGCTTTTGTTTAAGAGACAAACATTCACTCATGGGTTTTCTAGGATTCTACTTTGTACAAGGAGCCTGCATAAATGCAGAAGCCTCCCAGCTTCAGAAATTTAGCCCCAGATCTGTATAGGATTGTAGGGACATGCAAAGGTATGTGGCCAAGAGTGCAGGGTCAAGAAGAATGCCCCATCCACACAATTATCTTCAGGACATGAGCTTGGCTTTACTCGTATTAAGTTAATGGAAGGTGAGGAGAGTGAGACAGGGCAGCTGCTTCCCATGACAATGACGCCCAGCCCATGTTCGTAGCACCTAGACGTAATGAAACAGAACTCTTTATTGCACACATTACTGTATCTTAGAAGTATATGGAAGAAATAGGGAAATTCTTTTTGTTTCTGTTCTTTGCACCCAGTCCGAATGTAGTGCAAATTAATTCTTCCCTGGGACACTCTTACATTAGGAGCCATTTATGGGTTCTTGATATTCACAGGGCAATCTAATTTCACACAAGTTTTCTAACAGCTGTGGCATAAATGCATCCAGTACATCAATAGTGTATGCATAGTACATATCTAGGACAAGTATATCAGAAACACCTTCAAATAGTGCTACTGGCACAGGCCTCCCCCGTATAGCTTATGGAACCCGTACAATCTTCCACACAACTTACTGAGTCATCTTCGAGGCTAGGAAAAAATACACTTTGCTGATTGGCAGGACCCTATAAAGGGCATTTCTTACATGCCACGTCCTCCCTTCTTGTAGTCAATTTAGGTCAACCACACAATGTTAAACAGTGTGGAAAACATATAGTATGCGATCTGCCAGCATTTGCAGCCAAGAGGGAAGGATGTGATGGAATTGTGACATCAGCATTATTTTGCTTTGTCAAATATTTTCCAGGTGCTTTGTGTGAGGAAGAATATTTCAATGTACTTGGGGGAGGTCCAGTGGTCGCCTGGAGTTATACAGATCTCTGCCCCCAGATATTTCACTATCAAAATCTCCTTGGCTTCCCTTAGGATTCCTCAGAAGTTTGTCATGGGCAGACACCACCATGTTTGATTTGAATTTATATGTGGGGGGAAAACTAGGTGACCTGCTCAAAAGTCATAATGCCAAGCCTAATTGCAAATCAGTACTTTTGTAATACCAATGAAGCACTGTGAAAGTACCAGCAGAAGTACCTCTGAGGTGTTTCTTCCCCACCCTGTTCAATTTTTTATTTAATATTTTATTTATGTTTTTGCATACTGATCTATATCAAGGCAAATTCCAGAGTGGCGAATAGTTAAAAAGCTAAAACAGAAAAATAAAAACAATATATTAAAACCAGGATAGCATTAAAACCATGGCTGGTCAGCAAGAAAGGCTTCCTGGAATAATTAAGTCCTGGAACAATGAAATTTCGGAATGATTCCTAGAACAATGATGTCTTCAGCAGGTGCCAAAAATATCAAGTGGTTAATGCTTGTCTGACCTTCAGAGGCAGGAAATTCAATAGAAATGGAGCTGCCATACCAGAAAATCTTCTCTTGGTGAATTCAAGTCTGGCCATCGGTCTGTGTGGGAGTACCAGAGAATAACCTCCAGTGACCACACAGATTGGGCATGTTGGTAATTTTTGACCAGCTAATTGAAAACTGTGATACATTATATATCTGTACTGTACTATATTTGCTGTAGTCTTCTTTCACTTCTTATTAAGACGCAACCTTAACACAAAAGTGTATCTCCAGCCTGCCTTCCGTTAATATTTTTTCATCCATCAACATGGTGGACAATAATTCATGCAGATAACCCTGGCAATGTGAAAGCTGCCTCAGTTGTGGTTTGAATGATCTTAGTCTCAAAAAAATGAACAGCTGATGGGCACAGCTCTGAGAGTATTAAGAAGAGCACATGCACGACTTAGGAATTTGGCATATATGAACTTACCACCAAAAATAGTTGTCTTTCATGTGATGTGAGATGATAAAGGAGTGCCAACTTTGGAGTGACAGCTCATTCATGCATCCAGCCATCACTTGATGTTCTACTATGTGAAGGGGGCTATAACATTCCATAAAGAAGGTCCTAGGCAGGAATGGGTGAATATGCCTTTTCATGGTTGCTAGAATTCTTCAAGCCTTGCCTTGCCACTCTTTTTGATCCCTCCTTGTTTCCCTTTTGCCTTTGTTGCTCAATCTGCATGAATGGGAACATGTATAAATTGAGTAGTACTTGAATGCGAGATTTGCATAAGCTTTCCCCAATGTCCTAATTTGTGCAACTTTCCTTCACAGACTAAAGCAGGTCTAATTCAGTCCATGGAGAACATTTGTGCAAATTAGAGAATTTTCAGAAGTCAGACTGGGAAATGGGAATGAGGTGAATACAAGGACATTTATTTATTTATTTATTTATTTATTTATTTATTTATTTATTAAAACATTTCTACCCAGCAAGTAGAGAAAATCTTAGTTACATCTGGAGGGTTAAATATGCCACTCTGACTTTTTTACACGCAAAAATAAAATTATCTTACATTCTGAATCCCCAGTTCAGCCCCTGTTGTTTTCACTTAAGAAGATCTTGGGTGTCAGGGCTAAGAATGCTCTTAGGTCCTTGAAGAACTGCTGCCAGAGAAAGGTGCCAGTACTGGACTAGATGGATAAATTATTGGGCTCACTAGGAGAAACATGCATATGTGTCTGTGATCACACTGAGTTTTTGGTAAGCATTTTCAGTTTCACCACCCTGATTGTTGTGATTGAAAAGTCTCTGTCTTTTCTACACAACTCTAGCCTGTTTCAGGCCTTTAAGGATGACAGAGAGGCCAGAAATGCTGGCTGCACCTTCTGCATCACTGTCATTGTTGCCTTCCACATATCGTGGTAGAAGCAAGTCATAGAATCATAAAATAGTAGATTTTGAAGGGGCCAAGAAGGCCATTGAGTCCAACGCCCTGCTGTTGCAAGACACCGTGTTACACCACCCCACTCAGATGGCTGTCCCATTTCTTTTTGAATGTCTCTAGTGTGGGAGAGCCCAACACCTTTTCAAGCAGCTGGTTCCACTGTCTTATTGCTTTGACAGGGAGGAAGCTTTTCCCAGTGTCCAGCCTGAATCTGGGTTGTTGCAACTTGAATTGGTTATTCCATGTCCTAGTATATTCTGGCTTTAGCAAGAAGAGATATTGACCTTCCTCTTTGTGACAGCCTTTGAGGTACTTATAGAGGGATATCATGTCCCTCTCAGTCTTTTTTTCTCAAGGCTGAACATGCCAAGTTCCCTCAGTCTCTCCTCATAGGGCAGTTTTTCCAAACCCTGGATCTTTTTTGTTGACCTCCACTGAACCCTTTCTAATCTTCCTGCATCTTTCTTAAATCTTGGTGCCCAGAACTGGACACAGTATTGCAGGTGAGGTCTGACTAGTGAGGAGTATAGAGGAACTACTACTTCTCGTGATTTGGAAGTAATACTTCGATTAATGCATCCCAAAATAACATTTGCCCTTTACGAGACTGCATTGCATTGTTGGCTCATGTTTAACCCATTGTCCACAATTACTCCAAGATCTTTTTCTTTTTCAGTTCTGTTGAGCCATGTATTTCCCATCTTGTATTGATGCCTTTGGTTTCTTTTTCCTAGGAGGAGGACTTGGCACTTGTCCCTGTTGAATTCATTCTGTTGCTTTCAGCCGAGTGTTTAAGTTTATCAAGATTACCCTGGATCTTCATTCTGTCTTTTATGAATTTAGTTATATTTACTTGGCAAGTTATAGTCGCATAGTTTCAAATGTAACTGGTAGAAGGCAAGTGATAGAGAAAAAAACATACACCCTCTGCCTTTTCAAAAGAAAATTCATGGTATTGGTTGTTTGTAACTCCTGGGAACACAAACACTCTCTGAAAAACAGTTGAGTGCAGCCTTCATAGTTGTACTATTTAGAAAAAGAAACACCTGCTACCAATGAAGTAGGAGTAAGGAAATAAAGCCCTTGTAGATGCATTGTACATCAAAGGGTAGTTACAAGAAGGAGCTACTGGAAGTAGAAAACAAGTTCCCTTTTGTTTACCCCCCACCCCACCCCGCACACACACAAAGGAGTTATCCAAGTGTTCTTGATTTATTCCAACACTTATAACACCAATTTTCCAGCATTCTAAATCTACTGTGGATCCTACACAAATAGAAACCACACCCCTGCTGTAGAACTTCATCCCAAACATGTGGAGGGCAACCAGGACAGTGATGCACAGGAAGTCTAGTGACACATATGTCAGTGGGGTTCCTTGCCCATTACAGCTTTCCTTTTGAGCTTTCTAGAAATCTTCCATGATATAGAACTCCACCCCTAAAATAGGTTCACTACCACAGAGCAAGATAGATGTCTCTCACAAAGTGCAAAAGCAAAGCTGCAATGGATAAGGAGCCCCACTGACATGGGTCACCAGCAGCCCCTGGCAGTGGTTGCAGGGTGAGCTAAGACCAGAGTAGGACCACTACCTCTCTCTCTCTGTCTCTCTCTCAAAGCATTTCATATGCGATGTTCAGCTGAAAGTACAATTGTCAATTCTCCTGCCAGTGTTAATATTTACATGCATGCTGTTCAATCATTTTGGTTCCAAACTCTTCTGTATTTTCTCCTGAAAGAAAACAGCAAATATTATTTCAATTGCTACATATTTTCACATGATCTGCTTCACTTGCACTTGTACCCCTTGAGTGAAGAATAAGTAAAGCTTACTTCCAGTAAGTTGCACAGTAGTTCCTCTTCTTTCTTTGCAGTGGACTAAGCAGTCTTTGATCTTTCTGTTATAAATGTGCCATAACATTTTTACAGCAGAATCACTGTTGTACAATTATCAGGCTCTGCATCAAAAGATTGACTTTAGCCATGATGGAGGGCCTGTGCATGCCAGATGAGCAGGTTGGCTTTCCCTTTGAGCATCAGACCTCCTCCCTCCAATGCCAGTTCATGAACTAGTTTTGAAGCTAACCTCAGTTTTCAAACCTTGTCATGTGATGAAGATGATGCTGGTGTGTGCATGTGTGTGCATGTGTGTGCACCGATGCCTGCACGTATTGCTGCTATTTGAAGGGAAACAATCATGATATCACAACAAAAATAGCTTCAAATCTACTAAAGCAGAGAAAACACTAAAAGAAAGAAATAAACTGCTGAATAAGAAGCTCACATGTAACTACAATAGGAGGAATCCACATAAACAGGATGAAATCCAAAGCAGCTCTCTGAAAGTTTGCTTGAAAGCAACAGCCTGAACAACAACACACTTCCCAATGAAATGTGTGCTATAATGTTGTCTAGGGTGTTCATTGACATCACATGAATGGAAATGGAGCTGCCACGTGGAGGAGACTCCTGTACCACATAGATTATATCAACAGCCCTAGTCTGTGTTGAAAAGTGTTACAACATTGACTCTAGCAAAAAACAAAAACAAACAAACAAAAAACAAGCCTGTAGCAAACAATTATTCTGGACTTCAATATCTTCTTCTTCTTCTTCCTCGTCATCATCATCTTCACCACCACATTGCATTTATATCTGAGGAACCCAAGGTGGCTTACATGGCCCCATTTTATCCCCAGAACAACAGCCCTGTGAGCCGATTAGGCCAAGCGTCTGTGACTGACCCAGAGTTGCCTAGCAAGTCTCATGGCCAAGTGTGGAATGAATCTCGATCTCCTAGGGTTCCAAAAGAGGATTAAAGTGTGCTCAGGCACAAGTTCTTAACACAAGTTTCTGTAATGGAAGCAATTAATGCAGCCCAATGTGATGTTTGCCAGCAAGGAGGCATTTTGCAAAAGCCAAAAAAAAACTGTTCTGTTTTTTTTCCAGTAGGGGTGAAGGCATAGCTCCACTTCTCTTCTTTCCCTCTGTTCAGTAGTTTGAGGGAATGTGGAAAGGCCCTTTGCATATTTTCACTTGTTTGGTTTCCTTTTGCCATAGGCTACCTGAGTGATTTCTCATCAGAAAAGGCAAGTATACCAACATTCTTAATTCTGACTTTGAGGCACAATGGAATGTAAAGAATGGTGGCCTTCACAAACGAACAGACCTACTTTTCATTGCACTTGAACAAAACTTTTCCCATGTTTCTCTCTTTTGTGATGTAAAAATTACCACTGACAAATGAATTCTTAAAGACTGCATCCTGTGGCCTCCTGATATTGCTTGGGTATCCACAGGAGTCAAAACTCTGAGGCTCTCCAATTACAGAACTTGGATTCCAGATGTGGAACTCTCAGCCCGTTTCCCTCACTGCTGGCATGGAAACAACTGCACAAGCTGCCTCTCTGAAGTCAGCCTCTGAGAAAGTGCTATGCTGGAGGGATCAGGGAGGAGAAGAATGGGTTGGGACAAACTGTATTGGAATCAATCTCTCCAAGCATTCATGGGTTTCCTCTTGTGCTTGGTACAGTCTTCCAAAACTTAGAGGAAGTCTGCAAGCACTTGTGGACAATAGCCTGTGCTATCAGAAACCTCCTTCTGCATCAGGTGCAGCAGCCCAAATGGCATCAACACTTGGCCTGTGAGAGGGGTGGGGCTCAGTTCCTGGTGTTCAGCACTCTGTGAATGTCGAGCACTTGCACCAGGAACTCAGGATCAAGGTCATTACAAAGTGTGGGAAGTCAAGCCCAGGGAATCTGAAGGATTCCCACAGCTGAATGGATTCCTCACACATCCCTAGAAGAAGAGAATACGCGTAGGACCAATAGCTTATGAAGTATACCATATCTAAAAGAAATCCAAGCTTCCTTCCTTTCTCCTCTGTGGCTCTTCCTCTAGATGGCTGAAAGTGCTTCTCTAGATGAAATAAAGGGTATAAAATGTGAGTTAGTTGAGATTGTAAATGCTGTCCATTATGTCCTGCAATGTGTGCACAGAAGCCTCCATGTTCAAATGCACATTGAGCATGGAGATTATTGTACTGAGCCCTCATCATCCCCAAGTTGTCCAATTGCCAGTTATTATCATTTTGTTGATGACTACATAGCAAAGCAATCGGATCCCATGGTATTATGCACCTATATTGGGTTGAAATGTAATCTCAGTTGTCTATCACCACCACCACCACCATCATCTAGGTGAAATTGTTCTACTAAACCCATAGCTTTGTCATTGAACAATTGGGCAATTTTTTATTGCAGAGAAACAGCCTGAAAGAGAAAAAGAGAAAGGAGCTAACAAGAGATTTTCCACTATGTCTCTAATAAGTATGATTAACGAACACTGAATAGAAATAAGGATGATGGTGTAAGATTCTTGGAACACTAAATCAAACTATCCAAAGCACAAAGAAATCCCACAAAACCAAAACATTGGATCATTTTAGTAATAATGCTGCTTTTAACAGATATTGATGTTAGAAGTGAGAGGAAAGAACTGTCAGATTTTTGCCAACAGTTTCAGCAGGGCTGAAAGATGATTCTTCTTCATTGGTGATAATTTGACACTCCTTGTGAAAATGTTTACACTGGCTTCATTGTTCTTAGCACCAACATCACAGACCTAATTCACCAGATAGTGTCAAGCATCATTCCATTCATTATATGATTCCTAGTTGGATAAATTCAGGGACTAATCCAGGGTAGTGCATGTATTAAACTAGAGGAAACATCTTAGAAACACAAGTTCTGGTAGGGACACACAGCTGCTGAGCTACATTGGAAATATCCATATTCTCAGAAAGTTAAAGTAGTTCATAGTGATGCAGTCTATGAAGTTTAGAACTGGAAGGTTCCAAAATTAATGTTCCTTGTTCAGAATGCTGAGCTTATCACAAATCAAGCCAAGAGCTTCGAAATCCATTCTCAGCTCATAATGGGCTGAGCTAGGTACCAGCCTTCTCTTTCTTTGGATAGAGAAGGATAGAGCCGCCTTAGATCTGTGGCCCTGTCATGTAAGCATCTTGGTTGGAAAGACTCATGGGAGATGCCTCTGATAGAACTCTGACAGAATACATCCGCTGCAGATGCTTGTGTTCAGGATGATACAGAACCCCTGGTGATCTGTGGGAGATCACATAGTGAGACCTTACTGTTGTCAGGCAACTTCTGAAGTAAAAAAAAAAAAAAAAAAAGGATTGGTGGCCAGCTCCAGATTGTTGGGAACATTAAGCTTTCCATGCCCTCCCTGCCCTGCCCCATTATTGGTACCTGCTGCTAATTGTCTTCATCCTCTTTCTCTTTACTTGCTTGCCTGACAGGCAGAAAGCTGGGAGCAAGAAGGCAGTGGCATGCAGTTTTCCTCTTGTTCACAACCTTCTTTGACTGGGCCACAGCAAAAGGCAGATGAAGAAGCAGTTTGACATGGTGAATAGGAGGAGAAACTCCAGGGGCTCTTTCAGTGGGCCTCTGCTGGGGTGTGGGCTCTTGACAGGTGCCCAGTCATACCGATCTATGGAACATGCAATGTTATGATGATGAGAAGCCACATAGCTTCATCCTCCTTCAAACAGGCCTGTAGAATGGAGGCAATTTCAGACTCAGGGTAGGTGACAAATTTATTTCCTTTAATGTTTTGCATATTTATGTACCATGTCACCAACCCAAACCTCCTGAAACAATGTGAAATGCAGCACAGTTGTATACTACAATTTGAATATTTCCAAATACTGCTGTTTAACCACATGCACAAAATGTAAACACTGGAAAAAGTGCATGCAATGCACATATGAGTAAAAGTGTGCCTGAATATGTATATGGATTTTGGGGGTAGACTTTTTGAAAACTAATCTGTAAACTGAAGTACAATCGGGCTGAAAATTGGAAACATGCAAACTGATTAGAACTGAAATTGGCAGATTTCCCCATGTTAAATCAACTCATAGTTGCATCTGCTGAGGTGAAACTATTCTGAGGTATGCCCGGAAATGCTGGTCTAACTCAGACTGAAGAGACTGTCCTTAATATCTCTTGCAACTGTCCATTTTACTGTCAATTTAAGTAGGAACTTAATATTGAGTCAAGCCTGTCAAGCTGAGAAGTTCACAGGAGGAAATGATAATCAAGAATAGGAAAAAGAAGAAACAAAGTACATAGTTAAGGAAAATGAGTCATTGTCTGAATTAATTTTGCTGGTAGCCGCAACCTTTATCATTTGGCTGACTCTTTGAGAGTTGCAGCCTCCCATAAAGTCAACCATATGAAGAGCGGTGATGTTTGGCCAAAGGTGATTACACTACACTCCAACTGGCTTGTCTCTTTTCACCATGTGTTGTTCAGACACCGCAGACGATTGATTGTCCATGTGGTTTCAATTTCCCTACATTTTCTAAGTATTTGTTACAATGCAAATGCTTGGCAACTGGCTATTGATATTCAGTGAATGTCCAACAGAGCTCATTGTGTTTTTTCCATATCACCCACTCTTGTTCATTGTAATTTATTTTTTATTTTTTATTTTTTTGGAATTTTTGTATGCCTTCCCATTCGCATAAGCCTTGGGATGGCTTCCAACATATAAATAAATATCTATACAAATTCATATAAAAACTGGAAACATCCTGGCATAATAATTTAAAATCAATAAATAAAATCAGCAATTAAAATATCTTTTAAATAAAAAGGTCTTGGCCTGGCGCCGAAAAATAACGACGGTGCCAGGCGGACCTCTCTAGGGAAAGCATTCCATTAGTGGGGCGCTACCACAGAGAAAGCCCTCCTCCGGGTACTTACCCTCCAAATATCTTTCACAGAGGGCTCCCGGATAAGGGCCTCTGCCGCCGATCTCAAGGGGTTTTCTTTTGGTTTTTTTGAATTCCCATGCCCTACCCACCCACAAATTATTATCCCCTGAATGCTTCTACCAGTAGACATTTTAGGGAAGATTCTATATGGGTTTGTTTTGTTTTTCTTGGTGCAGTGGGGGTGGAGTTGGTTTGGTTGGGAGTGAGAAAGGGAATCCAGGATAACCATAGTCAGTATCTTTCTATAACTGTTTTATTCTGTTATCAGATGATGTTGCTAACAGCAAAGAATACAAAGAGCAGGAAGAAAGAGAGTTTGCAAGTTGTTGGGTGGTATATAAATTGGGTAAATTAATATAAAGAAAGAAAGAGGAAATATTAACAAACATGTCCCAGACACATGCAGAGATGAAAATTCCTGCAGTTCCATACCGATCACAAAGTGCAGCTTTATGCTCCTGATAGGTGTTTTTGATAGGTTTCTACTTGGAAGAAAATGTTCACATTGGAACTTACATGTTATGCAGAAGCAAGCCCTTATTTTCCAGTATGTGCACTGTCAGTGGTAAGCTTCAGTTTGTTTACAAAACTGTGCAGGTAATGCAACTCATAAAAGGGGTTCATTTTGGAAACATCAATTTCTTTTTCACTGGCAGGAGCTCCCCCGAGCATGATCAGACCAGAGGGTTGCATAGCCATAATGGATAATGCTCTTAGAATTCATGGTCAACTACTTACTTAAATAAAGGAGAGTGTATCGCATCCTTGGCTTTTTTATGGCATTTGTATCAAGTTATAACTAAAGCCGATGGAACCATGCTGGCACATTTGTGTCCTTCTATGACAAGAAGCTGTTTATTTCCAATTTTGGAAGATATTTTCTTTAGCTCAGTATATGTAAACTAGGTTATGATCCATGACATTAAGCACTCAACATGAGTGCACTGGCATCAACTGCAAAGTATAAGAACATCATTTCAGCAGTAACAGCCCCAAAGAACACATTTTGATGAAATTCTATTTCTATGAAATAACCTTGGTGCCACACAATACTAGCAACCAAGTGGCATCATGAACTCAGCTGCCTTTTACTGATACCCTGAGACAAAGGAAGGGAGGAACAAACAAACTCAGGGGAGTGAAAAGAAGCATTGTCTTCGTTCTTACCTGGAAACTCAAAGATCTCTGAGTGTAATCAAGCTAAGGTGAGCTTATTGGCTTTATTTACATTTTTCATAAACTGTTCTCCACAACAGTATTCACAACTGCTTGGAAGGAGTGGGGTTTAAATTAGCTGTGACTGAGTCCCTTTCAAAGGCACTTAGCCATAGTTCTTCCTGATGTGGTAAATCTCTATCAGGCTGCTCAGTTTCAGGCCACAGATAAAGATCTGTGAAAACAACAACACCAAATAGACACAAATAGACACAAATCCCTTCCTCATCTCAGAGGTGTCAGACTAGATTACAGCATTTTACTGTACCACTTTCCCTTTTTGTGCATGAGACTCTGTGTGTGTGTGTGTGTGTGTGTGTGTGTGTGAGAGAGAGAGAGAGAGAGAGAGAGAGAGAGAGAGAGAGAGAGAGAGAGAGAGAGAGAGAGAATTCAGTCATGCGAGCCCACCTCTGAAGTCTGAAGTAAGGCAACCTAAACAGAGATTATCAACTACTAGGAAATAGGTCTTTGCTGTGACTGTGAACTGCTGGATTGTGCCCTATGAAAATATTCCCACGATCAGCTCCAACTACTGTCAAGATGGTAGGTGAAGAAATGATCAGTCCCATAGGCACATTTGGAAGTTTGCATAACTGACTTGGGCACAACCATATGAAAAAATGTCTGCCATGGGTTTGGCAAGGCTAGTCAAAAGTGACAGACAACCTACTCAAAGGTGTGCATGGGAAATTGCACTGGCAACAGGTGGAGACTTCAACTTCACTTGGAACCATTCCCTCATAGTATAAACAAAAATACAAAAGTATATTTTAAATAAAATTCTGGAAGCACAAGATATCTCTGTGATCACCTCCAGAAGGTGCGTGGAGACACAGTGGTGCACAGGGATGGATGATATGTAGCCAGAACAAGGCACAGCAAGAGCAGAAGCCCGTGATTACTTAGAACAGCAAGCAAACATAACACAGAAGGATTTATAATGCCAGAGGCTTTCATCTGAACTACTCCAGCTGCTGCTGTTATGAAGTTCCCTTTGTGGTTTTTCTGGTCTCCTTGAAGTTCCTTGCTTTTGCTGGGGCTGCTGCTTGTGTCCAGAAAGTGTGAATGAGGTGAAACCCTGGTCAAAAACCTACTGAAGTGAATTTTTTCAGACATCCCTAGGTCCCATCTCATGGGCAGGGATGAGTCCTGACATTTATCATACTGACTTTCTATCAGCACTAATGGAACATGAATCTCCATTGGCTTAATGAGGACTGTTTATAGAAAAAGTGAGCAACAAGGCTATTTAAATATAGCTTTTTATTATACAAAAGAAACTGTCGTCTCCCATCTATTCTATTTATCTGTTAGTTGCATTTCTCTACCACTCAATAGTCAAAGCTCTCTGGGTAGCTCACAGGCAGTTCTGCTACTGCTGCTACTATTACATTGCATTCATGCCCCACCCTCTTATTACAAGGAAATCGTGGTGGCTTCCAAGGTTCTCCTCCTCTCCATTTTATTCTCACAACAACAAGCTTCTGAAGTAGGTCAGGCTAAAGAGTCAGTCACTGGCCCACAGTGAGCTTCATGGCTGAGTGGAGATTACAACCTGAGTGTCCCAGATTCCCATTTGATATCGACTATGCCACACTGGTTATCTCCTGTGCATATGTTACCATGCTTACCATGGCTGCCCTTCCATGGCATCCATTTTGTGAGAGCATCCATGCAGTGATCCTTCAGATACAATGCCTGGCTGCAACAATGGACTAAATGACTAACAAATGGAAGCTCAGTTCAGACAGGACTGAGATGATTCTAAGATGGTATGTTCTGGAAATCTCTAAACTAGATTACTGGAACACATTCTGCCCTTGAAAACTGGTTGGAAGCTGCAGCTTGAACAAAATATAGCAGCTACATGGTCTGATCACATCACTAATTCTGGTCTGCTTGCACCTACTGCCTATATGCTTGCAAGCTCAATTCAAGCTGTTGGTTTTAATCTATAAAGTCCTACACAGAATAGGATATGGTACCTGAAGGAATATTTCTCCTAAATTTTATCTACCTGGATACTTTGATCAAGTTCTGGGGCCTACTTCTGATTGCCACTTTTGAGGAAGGCTTAGTAGAAACAAGGGAGAAGGGTCTTTTCAGTGACGGCCCCCCAGTTATGGAATGAACTCCCCACTGAGGCCCTCCTGGCACCAAGTTTACTATCTTTTCAGCACTAGGTAAAATTGTCCTGTACTGCAGGACGAATTGTACATTCAATTAGTCTACTAGGGGCTGCTAGCTGTTAAATAGAATGTAATAGTGTTTTCTTCAAGTTATTTTTAGAAATTCGTTTCAAAATTTGTTTTAAATTTTGTATTACAAACTTTTTATATTTTAATATAATGTATTTTTTATTGAATTTTTAATGTGGAGTTGTGAACCACCCAGAGAGCTTCGGGTACCGGGCAGTATAAATCAGTGCCTCTGTATCACATGTATGCAGTATCCTTTGCATGCTCATATATGTGAATATATGGAAGCACCATTTAAGGGTTCCTGGGGACCCCCATTGATATTATCAGGGTTTATACGGGAGAGGAACAGTGACATGCTCCCACCAGGGGGTGTCTTGAATAAAGGACTTACAGTAAAATGAGGGAAAACCTATGATGTGGATTAAACACAGATAAAAATGTGTTACACAGTGGTGGATTCAGACAATGCAACAGGCCATGGTGTTTTTTCACCACTGTTAATTAGTCAAGTTGTCTTGAACCCATTGTGGTATTTCACCATGACAAGTTTGGTCTTTAGAAACTCTGATAAGAAGCAATTGTTTGTTCTATAGTTGTTCTGTTCCATCAGAGACTTGTTGTATTATCCAAACCCATGATCATAGTTTCCATGGTCCTGCTATGCAACCTTCAAAAAATTCCCTGGAAATAACAGCCACTCCAGAGTTGTTCCAGCCATCCAAACTTCTCTGTCCAGACTACAGATGAATGAGGAAGAGGCAAGAAACCTAAGTAGGGAGTGGACACTTCCTGTTTTGCTTTTTGCCAAGCCACCACAGACTGCTTTCAAAGAGGAAAACACACCAGGAATACTCCCGCCATCATATGCTTAGTCTTCCCTAATGATGCTTCCAAAGAGCACCCCCCTCCTTCCACATGGATTTTATGGAGTGGGGGAAGACAGTATCATTTTCCATTCATTCAGTAAATCTTTTGTGTTTTTCTACTATTTCTGCCAACTTTTCCTTGCCATGAAAACCCATTATGGGAAACAACAACTTCAACCTTGCTATAGCTGCACAGTGTCTTCTGAACAAGGACCCAGTCATCTGGACACACCTTAGAAGCTGACTTAAGAAAATGAAAGAAAGAAAGAATCAATTTCCCTCCATTATATTCCATGGATGACCCCCTGTCACCCCACATGTCTGCTAGTCCTTTTTAAAAAGTATAAATTTTCACCAATAGGACCTTGTTTTCAACAGGTTATTGCTATGTGGGAGCATGAGGGTGAGAAGGAGAGGCAATACCAGACAGATATGGAGAAAGAGAGGGTGAGGGAAGAACTGGCATGTTTATGATGATAATTACAGTTATGTCCTGTGTGTTTTGCTTTTTTTCTTTTGTAAGGAACCCAAGTTAGCTTACCTTTTCCATCACCTCTCCATGTTACTCTCAGAACAACCATGGGGAATGGATTAGGCTGAGAGTCAGGGACAGACCCAGATCAATCCAGTGAGCTTCATGGTTAAGCAGGGACTAGAACCCAGATCTCCTGAGTCTCAGTCCAACACTCTAAGAAGCAAAACACATGCACTTTCTTCTCTGTTTCTGCACACATGCCCATGGGGCTGTGGCCAAACACACATGCATGTGACCCACAACACAAATGCAACTGATGGCAGGAAAAAATGGGCTTGGGTTTACTCATTCTAGAAGTTCACAAGCAGGAAATAGGTAGGGTCATAACAAAATATACTCACCTGCAATTTTGAAAAATTATTTCCTGGCAAAATAATTCATCATCATCATCTGTTTATTTCAAATAAAACAAATTAATTTTAATACCAAATTAATAGAGAGTTTATAATAGATAATCCAATCTCTTTAAAATTATCAAAATGATTTCTTCTTAATATGGTTCTCTTGAGAACTAGGACGTGAGGATCTTTCTCTTTGTAAAAATTAAATTAAGAATGCATAATGAGAATCAGACATAATATTTTGTTCAAAATCCAAAGCCAACAGGGAAATACTACCTCCTTAAATGTTGACCATTTTTTCATTATGGCAAAATGAATGAACAAATGACTGGGGTGGTGACTTGGTGGCAGGAAGGTATTCCATGTCTGGTGTTCCCAGTTTTCACATACTGCAGAAGGACCTCTTCTTAAGTTGCAATAGAGGACACACGAGTTAATGAACTTGAATTGTCATAAAGATGTGGCACTACTGCTAGGATCCAGTTGTTCCTGGGTGATGTGAGTCTCCTACCATGAAGCTTTTCCCAGAACAAAAGAAATGCTGAACAAGGTATTAGGGTGTTCAGTTTCACAGGCCCTGTGAAATATAATGTTTAATAAACAGATACAAATGCATCCTAATGAACCACATGTTACTTCACATCTTTTACAGGAAAAAAGGAAGGACATTTAACGTCTTGATGAAATCCTGCTGGATTGGTGACAGTCATATGAAATGGAGTCTGAAATGTGGAATTTGCAGAAAAATCCTACAGATGTTTGCTTAGAAGTAAGTCCCATTAATCTTAAGAAGGATTACTCCCCACAAAATGCATATAATTGTCACCTCAGTTATTTCGGGAAAAGTCCTGGCAAATACAGTGTCTTTCCTTGCCTCCTGCTGCGACATCTTCACCCTTTCTTTTTTTTGTTTTGTTTTGTTTTTATAAAGATTTTTATTAAGATTTTAAACTAAAACTAAAAACATCAATCATCAAATACCTCGGAGGTACTGGGTCATCCCCCTACAACATAAAATTCTTTTTAACATTCTATAATCATATTCAAATTGATTTATAAAAAATTTAAAACATCTTTAAATCTAAGCCAAGTCCCGTTCTCCAGCCAGTCATAAAAAAGGTCCCAAGTTTGATAGAAGTCAGTATCTTCTTTCTCCTTCAGTGATTGAGTCAATCTGTCCATTTCTGCACAGTCCAGAAACTTTTTTAAAATCAGTTCCTCAGTGGGTAGTTCCTCACTCTTCCAGTATTGAGCAAGCCCGATCCTCACCACTGTGATTAAATGTAACATCAAATACATTTCTTGTTTGCTAATATCTTCCAGTATAATGCCTAACAAGAAAATTTCAGGTTTAAAAGCTAAGGGGTTTTGTAGCATTTCCTCAAGCCAACATCTTCACCCTTTCTAATGACCTCAGCAACATGACCAGAATGTTTCTTTCTGAGCCAGCAGAGTGTATGTGGAGTGGGGAAACCAAACATGGACTCCCAGCTCTAAGTATGGAGCTTTTTTCACAGCATCAGAACCAGAACCCCAAAAAATCCTTTTGCTCTCTAGGAATGATAGGAGTGTTGTACTTGACTTTCAAAAATATACAGAAAGGAATATATTTTTCACCCAAACTGAACTCCCAGAAATGAACATGTATTTTCCGTATCTCTGACATGAAGTTCATGTGGAGTTTCAGAGTTACTAGAATAGATAGGTTCATTCTGCAATGATCTGATTCTGCCATTGGAGATCAAACAGCACGTGCAACACTCAGTCTCTAAATGATTTCACTAAACCATTCCAGTTTGGGGAATTTTGCAACATTCATATCAATTAAGTGTTGCTAACATAGCTTCATCACATTCCTTTTTCCACCATGTAACATGAATATCTAAAGCCTCTGATGTATGCTAGTTAAGACATTAGCCAAATTAAATCTTTAAATAATAGAGAAGATTATAAATACACTGAGCTTGTACTATCATGTCTAAATGGATGTTGCCATCTGTAGTCTTAAAATTATGAGAGAAGGCCTCAGGAATGATTTTCATCAAAGCTGCATTTCTCTTTTCCTCTATGATCATAACAAAGTAAAGTGCCTTAAAATTCATCATCTCAGGTCTAATACCAGAAAACTACAATTGGTGATGCTTCTCAAAAAGTTTGAAAACCTTGTGCAAATCTTCAAGGGAGCTCAGAGTCTAGGGCTACTTTGATTCCCTCCCTCAAGAGAGGGAGAGGGCTACTTTGATTCTCTCCCTCAAGCAAACTGCCTTTCCATGTTTCCTTTCCCCCTACTTATTCTACAACTTTTTCCTATGCAGGTCAATCGCACACATGAATTCAACTAAATTATGTAGAGAAACGTAAGAACTGTATTCTGGAAAACAGCTCAGGAGGGATATATTTTCTTCCTGTCCCAAACCTGGGCCCCACAGGATCTGAATGAGAACATCATAACTCCTCTTCAGATTTTGCTTTGGGTTAAATTTGGTGGCCACTTGCATGCAATGTCTTATCAAGAATGCTGTTGGGTGAATTTGGTTAACACTGAACCCCCAATATGGCATGCAGTGCTGAGAGGTGGATGTCAGCTAGGAGGTTTTTTATTAATAAACATGTGCATGTTGTCTGTTTTTCACATGTAGAGTGATGTGGGACACTTTAAAAATGCTGGTACTAAACTCTTGGAAGTTATTCAAGACCAAAAAGTTTCAAATTTGAATCCAAATTTGTCTTTTATGGAAAACTCTGTAGCATCTTTTGCATGAAGAAAATTCAAAATCCAGGAGTTCACTCTAATAATCCAATATCCCATAAAAAACTGTAATATGATATTTAGACTTTACATATATACTGCAATTCCAGACTGAATATACTTGTGAAGTATTTATGAATAAAGCATTAATTATTTGAAAATATGAGACCATCGAGCGATTACTTCCTTAACATGTTATATTCTTGAGGTAGTTGAAATGCATTCGTTTTAAAAATTAACACATTTTAACTGTAAGAAAAGTCTAAATGGAAATTCATCAAGCATAATTTTCCTTGGATTATTATTGTCCAAGGAAGTTACAGCCTGGTTTTCATACTATGACACTTCCAGGCTTTTTAACCAAGGAATTGTCAGGATTGAGCAGCTGTGAATTAGTTCACTATCTTCTGCATACTTGACACTTTCATTTCCAATCAACAACCAAGTAAATTTGTTCCTGGGTTGTTGTTATGATATCCAAACCCAGGCCTCTGGATTGCTTAGGGCGTCCACTGCCCAGAGTTAATTCAGCCATCACACATAGTTTGTTGTGGGGTGAATTCTAGACTGTTTAACACCTAAATAGCACAGAGTTCTGGTTGTGGATGCCATGAAGATTGGGCAGTCCTGGGTTGTCTGAAAAAGTGGTGTGGAAACAGTGAGAGGGCAGGACGCAGCACACTGGCTCCCTTCTGGACCAGCACAGAGAGCACAAGGCAGCAGCAGTGCAGGCCCACCAGAAAACTCTACTGACCCAAAACTTAAGTATTATGGAAGCCAGATTCCTCTCCTCTCCTCTCCTCTCCTCTCCTCTCCTCTCCTCTCCTCTCCTCTCAGTAACAGGCCATTCAGGCCATTACTAAAGCTTATTATTTCTAGTTTCCCAGATATTTGATTTGGGACATAAACTTCAGTTTATACAGACTTCTGCTAACATGGTGCCCTATAAATGTAACCTTTATAAAGACCAAATGGGTACTAAAAACCATAAGCTCTGATGTCTTGTCAAAGGCTGAATTGATTTAAAGATGCTTGCTCTGGCTTATAAAGAACAGCAAAGTGATTGTGTCCTGACACACTGAACTATTGATTTTGATACTCTTTACTTACCTGTGGAGTCCAGACCCACAGTATATGGCTCCCACTGTGGGGAAGCAGACACTTAAAGTTAATTCTGAATAGCTATCTTCTTTGTAATTTAGTTGACTACATAATTTGATCTAAATTTAATTGAAATAACTGTTGCAACAGCCAAAAAGCTGCCCATAGTAAGCCAGCATGAGCAAATCCCAGAAAGGTGAAGAAATGGGACAAGGGTCCGTGCTTTCTTCAAATGACTTTGGGACACTTCTTCCCATCTATCTTGAGGCTTCCTGTCCACTCAAAGATGGTTCTAGTGTGTTGGTACCTGGTGTTGGGTGATTAGACTATGGATTTTGTTGGTGTACCACCCACATTTCTTCCCAACAGATTCCCTGCCTGAGCTGATGGAAGACTTCTCAGACTTGGTGTTGGGAGCCCCCAGGATGCTAGTTCTGGGGGACTTCAACCTTCATGCCAAGGCTGCCTCATCCGGGGCAGCTCATGACTTCATGGCTGCCATGACACCTATGGGATTATCTCAGCATGTGAGAGGCACAACATGAAAAAGGTCACACGCTTGACCTGTTTTTTTCAACTGGGCAGGAAAATGGTGATCTGGAAGTAAGAGAATTAACTATACCTTCATCATGGTCTGATATATTTCTCATGAGATTTAGACTTTTGACTTTAGGTTTAGACTTTCCTAGTTGATCATCAATGCTTCTCTGAGGGAGATTCTGGTCCCCTCTCATTTGAAGGAGGTGGTGATCAGGCCTCTTTTGAAGGCAACCCTGAACCCAGAGGATGTCAGACTGGTGGCTAATGTCCCTTTTTTGGGCAAGGTGCTCAAGAGGTGGTGGCTGGGCAACTCCAGGCACTCTTGGAGGAATATGAGCATCTAGACTTATTCCAATCCAATTTCAGGTCTGGTTATTGGACAGAAAACTTCCCTGGTCACCCTGTCGGATGACCTTTGCTGGACCACTCAGTGGCTTTCAATACCACGGACCATGGTATCCTTCTTGAGCAGAGCCTAGTGACAGTGACCCATGCTATGGCAACCTCCTGATTGGACTATTGTAACATACTGTACATGGGGCTGCCCTTGAAGATACAGCAGCTGGTTCAGAGTAGAGCAGTCAGGTTGCTAATAGGGACCAGCAGATATACACACATAACACTGGTCCCGTATCATCTGCACTGGCTTCTAATTGAAGTCCAGGCCCAATTTAAGGTGGTGGTAATGATTTATAAAACCCTAAATGGCTGAGAACCTGGATATTTCTAGGAGCACCTCCTTCCATACATACCTTTCCACCCCTATGATCTGGATTGGACATTCTTCTTCAGGAGCCCTCTTTGAAGAAGATCAGAAGAGTAGTTACCTGGAGAAGAGTCTTCTCTTCCTGGCTATGGAAGATGCTCCCCAGAGAGAAGCATCTTGTGCCAATGCTTCCTCTCCCCCCCCCCTTCAGTGCCAGGGCAAAAGCTTTTTATTTTTCCATTATTTCAAATGCTAATATTGTTTTAATATTGAGTTTCATTTATTGTAAAATGTTGATGTTGTACCTTACTTTATTTTATTGTAGTATCTCCCCGAAACATAGTGGAGGGCTGGATATAAAAGCTGCAGACAGACAGACCAACCAACCAGATTGGGGGTTGGAAGCACTGTTTTGTGGTGGTTTTATTCCTTCCTGGCTGGCTGATTCCAGATGGTGTTTGCTAAGGGATTGTATCTCAGGCCATGGGGTTCAGCAGGTTTCCATTTTATCTCCTGTTCTGTTCAATATCTGCATGAAACCAGAGGTCATTGAGAGGTTATCAGTATGCTGATGACCCCAGCTATACCCCATTTTCATCCAATCCAGGTGAGGTCATGACTGCTCTAAACAGGTGTCTGGACTGTGTGATGGACTGAATGAAGGCCAATAAATTGATGCTCAATCCAAATAAGATGGAAGTGTTGCTGGTGGGTGGGCCAACTGTTCAGGTGAGCCTTATTCACTATGTCTTGGATGGGGCTGCACTCCCCATAAGGAAAATGTACACAGCTTGGGAGTACGCCTTTACTATCCAGGGAGCTATCCCTGAAAATCCCAGATGGCACCTGTGGTAAGGAACGCTTTCTTTCAGCTAAGGCTGGTCCATAAGCTGCATCCTTACCTGGATAGTTAAGTGCTAGCAACAGTATCTCACACACTGGTAACCTCCTATATGAGGCTGCCCTTGAACCAAGCATGGCAATTGGTTCAAAATAGGGCTACCAAGTTGTTGACTGGGACTGGTAGATGGGAACATATTATGCCAGTTCTATATCAGCTATACTGGCTACCAGTTGAAATCTGGGCCCGTTTAAGGTGCCCTTGATATAAAGTCCTAAATGGTTTAGGGCCTGGTAATCAAAGTTCCATTTCCTTCCATATGAGTCTTCACAGACCTTAAGATCATCTATGGAGGTTCTCCTCCAAGTGACCTCCTTCGAAGAGGTGAGAAGGGCTAGCATGAGGAGGAAAGCCTTTTCTGCTTTAATGGCCTGATTATGGAACTTGCTCCCCAGAGAGGTGCACCTGGTGCCAAGGCTTTATTTGTTCTGGTGCCAAGGCCAAAATCTTTTTATTTACCCAGTTTTTAAATGTTAGATGATATTTTAATTATTTTAACATCAAGTACTGCACTAAGGAGTTTTTAGTTGTTTTATGGTTGAATTGCTTTTATTTAAAAAATGTAAACCATCATAAGATTTTTAATGAATTACAGTAGAGAAAATATTTAAATGAATGAATAAATAAATAATATCTCCCAGCTGAATCTCTGGGTTATAATTGAGTTATTTTTGCACTGCTCTGAATGTTACATTGTAGTCATTTCCTCCTCCATTCCCCAGTCTTGTCTGTAACCCACCCAGAAAGCCTTGTTGCTAATGGGGTAGGCTAAAAATCTAATGAATGAATGATCCACCATACCATAATGCATCTAGAATGTGTATTTTATGATAAATTATAGCATGACATACCTGGCTGGCCAGCATTAGGAAGAAGCCGGCTAGTCATGTCCCAAGCATAAACACAGCAATAAGGAACCTACAGCACAGTCACACAGCAACAGAAAATCACCATTGGCTGGAGACTGAGCAATCTCCTGCCCAGAAGTCTCCACCTCAGCCCTCCAGTAGACCATCCCCCAGGGGTGTGCAGAGATCATTTAAATGTGCCAACCAGGGACCCTGCAGGGACTTTCAACCCAATAAGGACATGCCTTTGCTACCTGGTCATACGGGGTATAAAAGGGGGCTGTTCCATGCTCCTGGGATCATTGTGCTTTTGCTGTGATTGAATTTATTCTCAAGAATAAATATAAATTTTCAGTCTCTCACACTGGTCACACTTAAATGGACTGAGCACACCAATGTCTAGTATGATTTTAAATCATTTCAGAGAAAATACACTTAGATGTTTTGTGTATGTGATGAGGCACATGTTTATGCATCATAGGAAGTCCTTCAGTTTGTGGAGAACATGACTTTAGGGTTCCAACTGACTTACCTATACTTTTCACTTCCCCAATAATGGCTTACTTATACCTCCAACTGGACAATTTTATTGCTCGCTTCTTCTTCCTTCTTTTCCCACAATGGATTTGATGTTTATTTGTCCTATGGGCTGCACTGAATAAACCTTAGTGTTCCTGAGTTTATTACTATTTATGCTTTCTTGTATTTTTGTCTTTCAAAATGCCTTGCAGACTTGCTTATTTCTCTTCTGTTATTTGTCCCTCTACACATTCATTCCTGCCATCAAAAGGCTGACAGTGGCATTTCCTGATCCAGATATATGACTACAAAGTAAACTTGCAGCTAACATGGCAAAGTTCTGTGGAGTTTATGCTGATATGAGTCCTTTCTTGAATTTGGATTGCAGAGACTACTTTAAGGTTGGCAGTTGGCCACAGCAAGTACATACTGGGTGTTCATGTGCCCCAAATCCTTACATTTTGAGATAGATAGTCACTTTCCTCTCAACAACAAAATTCCTAGAATTTCCTAGGTCAAGATTATTGTTACCACTACGCTCTTGAACAGGGCCTACCCTCATTTTAGGCTGAGGGGGTTGTGATGGGGTATGCAAAATGTTGACAAGATGCTTGAAGGAACAACTGTGTTTCTGCCTTACAATCCTCAGAACTATCCTGGTATCTTCAGGTGCATTGCAGGCTACTGTCTTACTACCATAATCAAGGGTATGGTTTGAAACTCACTGGGATCTGTCCATCTAGCATTCATGGATGTTGTTTTGTGCTCAGCCCAGTCTTGCAAAGTGAGCTGAGATGAGAGAAAGCCCACGACTGCTTGTGAAAGAAAGGTTGTGCTACTGGCAACCTTCTTCCATATTAGCTGTGGCAGTTTAGTGGCTACTACAGGTGGTGTGGTACAAGTACACTACTTGTGCAGTGGTTGCATAGGGCTGCATCCCTGTGAGCCTCAAATGAGCAGCCTTCCTCTCCATCAGGTGCAGAACAAATGGCTGCTGCACATAGAACAGAAGAGGAATGCTGCTTACACAGTGTGTGTGGTTAGATTCCTTGTGAGAATTCCATGAACACTGGAAGCACTCACCAGGAACCAGCTGCAACAAAGCTGACAGTAGTCTGGGGAGCAGAGCCCAGGGAATCAATTAGATTCCCGCTGCAATATGGATTCCTCCACTTTCCTGAACAAGGGAATATTCAAATTCCACTTATTCAGCTTCAGGCCTGAGGGATTCCCCACAGAATAGGGTCTCTGTTTTTAAAGCAGAACTTCAAAATAAATTTCTTTAACAGAAAGCCCTTTCTCTGTTACATCCCTTCATAATGAAGATACTTGTTGTTAGTAAATTAGTTTGCTTTGTTGTTTACTAATTAGTTGTTAGTAAACTTGTTTGCTTTCCTTTTTCAGAAGATCAAAATATTGTAAAATACAGTCATTTACTGAACTAGGCTGGCCAGTCAGCCTTTGCAACAGATTAATAGTAAAATTGTCAATAAGTAACATCTAGTGATTTCACTGGTTAGCGAAATTAGCTCTTGCCCATGTAAAGAGCCAATTCCAAACTGAAACCGACTCCTTCCTTCTCCAAAAGTTCACTCAGGGAGTTTGTGCTGCTTGTGGACCATATGGTGGGAATGCCAGAAATTAATTCATCTGCTATCAGGCTTGACAACCAAACACTGGGCTACTAAACTCTACTTTTCTTCCTCTGGCTCTCCTTGCTCTATGGTGTCTCCCCTCAAACCAGCAATGGTGATCTGGTTCTCACCAGCCTGTTAGCCTTGGCATTTAAATAATGCATTCCCAAAACTCCTTTTCTTTCCTTAGTTTATCTCCAGAGCCTGATCTTTCTAGTTTAGTATGCTGTAATTTGAGAGAAGTCGGCCGAACACTTATAGAGAGACTTGCAAACATTCTGAAACTAAAAGTGTCTTTTAAAGATACCTTGAAGTCATTCTACTTCTGGCATGCTTTCCTTTAAAAAATGGAAAAGATGCACATAACCTTTCCATCAAATAAGCATTTTATTATATTTGTTATACATTAAAAACATTCAGTATCTCAGAAGTCACCTATGATGAGGAGCCAGTTATAAGCAAGTATGTTTATTTGTTTAGATAGTAAGGCTGAAGGCAGTGGCTCTTTAACTAATCAGATGCGCACTGCTGTAGGTACTCTGCAAAGAAATAATCCTAATACTAATAATAATGATATATAATTAATTTGCCAATTAATTAGTTACATGTCAAGTGGTTAATCAGCTAACAATTCTTTAATCTATAGGAATTCCTATTATGATTATTATTTTTAAAAGATCCCAAGATTGATTCTTGGAATGAATCAAGGAATTTGATCTGGCAGGAATAGTTTTTGCCAATAAATCACCTTGTTGGAATGGGAGAAGTGACTTGACTGTTGGGAATGGAAGAGGTAGAGACTTAGGTGGACTTTCCAGGGTCAGGGTGCCACTGGCTCTTCAGATGGGGACTGTGATGGCCAGGAAATGGGGAGTGTGGGAATCCAGATGGCAGAGGAGAGTGAGGTTATCTCAAGGCCATCATCTCCAGGTGTTCAAGCAGACCATGGGGCCAGACATGGTTTGGCAGTGAAGGGAGGGGACAAGGGAGAGGAAGAAGTCAAGCCACTGCCCCACCCAGTCCTTGATCCCTTGACACAGTGGCAGGTTAGAAGAGCTATCCGTATAAAGGGACTACTTAGATCTAGGAGGCAAGCCCTTCTCCAGAGGGGCTCACCCAGGTTGCTAAAAGGCAAGGTTTCCAAAAACAGTTCCTAGTCACTGTGTTCATGCACAGACACTTATCTGTTTGTGGCTACAGTTTTTAAATTGTGAATTGGAAATAAAGTGTTATTTTGCAGAAAGACCATTGTTAGATATGAATCAGGGAAACCCAACTCCTTACACTAACAAATAATGTTCTTTGCTTTTTTGTCAGCTTCTATTCTTGTGCTTGAAAGAGCAGCTTGATCTTGATGGCAAATAAACAGATCTGACAGTCTCACTAAGATTTATTTCCCCCCTTTCCCTTTACATGCATGTGCATGTGTACGCGCATATGCAAGGGGCAAACAAAATCTGTCCCATTTCTTCATGGGCACATGTGTGTATGTTTAATCTGTATGAAAATTCAAAGATCCCTGTGCACATTTTTAATAATTCACATTTTCTTCCAGCTCACAGAAGAAATTAGCTGAAATTCTCAGACATATGCATTTTGTGTGCATATTCTTTACAATCTAATATGCACATTTTTGCATAGGTTTTTTTTACCAAAACAAGCTTCATGGGAAAGTTCACAAAATGCAGATTTCAGAATACCACCCTGATGAGTCAGATTAGGACTTCTTGGAATACACAGTAGACACCTTATTGGGTAAAGATACAATCCTATGCATATTTAGAGAGAAAAATTCCTGCAGCTCTCTGTGTTCCCCAGGCAGCCAGGATTTAACAATAAATCACTAAATAAAATCAACACAGCAAATTAGGTTTTAATGCATCAGTGGAAGATATGTCAGCTTCTCAACATGAATGCTATGAATGTGGGGCATTTTGGAAGTGGGAAAAAGGAAAGGTGGGGGGAAACAGCACTGATGACAGCAACTTTGACTTATTTTATAGGAGTTGGCAAAAGTTAAGAGATCCATAAGGAGACAAATGGTGATGATGATGAAATTATAGCTAAAGAGAAATGTGTGAGACTTGTCAGGCTAAAATGATGACAGAATATAAGGGCATATGAGGTTATTCACTGCATTGTTGGTGGATGGTAAATGCCATATACCTGGGAAAAATGCACAGGAAAGGTGACTGGGAATGCATTTTTCTTAAATCTGTTGTTGGGAACGTGGCCAGGAAGATGTCATGATAAAAGGGACAACTTTCCCACTTGCATACTAAAGAAAATGTTCCAAAGGAAGAGGGAGAAAGAGGTGGGCTGGTGTGAATTGCTCTTTGCTGGAACTGCTGTTATCTGCCAAGTGCCAACTAGCTTTCTCTGGACTGGTGCCTGGACAGTGTCAGCTGCATTTCAAGGATGCACACATGCTGATTGCTAGAAATGAGAGGCTTTCTCTGGCCTGGCTATGTGTCAATGATTGCATGATCACACCTTTGTATGTTATGCAGATATAAGCGAGCTGCAGTTATATTATTGTGTGCTTGGGGTCAGGCTTGATTTACTTTCAAAGATCTCTTGCAGATCAGTGCCTCTAATCATGAAGTGAATCTGGAGTCCCCACACTCTGTACCTTGTGAAATGGTAGCTTTTGTTCCATCTGAATTGTTAGATTCAGTCTACTGGACCTGAGGAGCAGCAGGAAGTTGGGCTGAGGAGTTTCAGTGGAAGTGTTATGGAACTCAGCCAGTCAACAGCTAGGGCAAACATGGGTGGACCCCAGACCCAAGCCAAAAGGAGCCTAAGGTGAGACGTAGAGCCAAAATCAGCTTTATTCTAGTGCACTATAGAATAAAGGGAGACAAAAGGGGACATTCAGCCCAAAGCAGTGTCTCAAAAGTTGCACCCCAGTACATGCATTTTATACCCTAGGTAACCAATTAGGTCACCTAATACACATCTAATACATCAGTACATCAATGTATGCACCCCCTCCCATGCTGGAGAAAGTCCTTTCTTCTGTCAGTTTCCCATGTTTATTTTTTATCTGCTCGAGATTCACACAGGCTTGCCATGTTCTTAGTCCCTGCACATTTGCAACTTTCTTTTATATATATATAAAAATTAAAAATTTTAAACTAAGACTAAACAAAAAAAAAAAAAACACCAAACATCGCAAACTTTAACATTGGATTCACTGGGTCAACCTCCTACTACATATTTTTTAACATTCTAATATCAAATTCCAGTTAGTTTGTCACAGTTTGAAAAATTTACGCCAAGTTCCGTTTCTCCAGCCAATTATAACAAGAGTCCCAAGTTCGATAGAAATCAGTATCCTCTTTCTCCTTCAACGATAAAGTCAGTCTATCCATTTCTGCACAGTCCAAGATCTTTCTTAGAATCAATCTATCGGTGTGCAACTCCTCCCTTTTCCAATATTGAGCAATTGCAATCCTCACCACTGTAATTAGATGCAACATCAAATAGATTTCCTGTCTGTTAACATCTTCCGGTATAATGCCTAACAAGAAAACTTCGGGTTTAAAAGCAAAGGGTTTTTGTAATATTTTCTCCATCCATCTATGTATTTTAATCCAGTACTTTTTTGCGCTGTCACAAGTCCACCACATATGATAAAAAGTACCCACTTTATGTTTACATTTCCAACATCTATTGACATATTTGGAAACATCTTAGCTAGTTGACTTGGTGACAAATACCATCTATAGAACATTTTATATAAGTTTTCTCTATACAAAGTTGCTAAAGTTACTTTAATGTTTCTTTCCCATAGTTTTTGCCACTTTTCTAGTTCAACATTAAATCCAAAGTTTTGTGCCCATATTATCATAGTTTCCTTAACCTGTTCTCCTTCCATTTTCCTGTCAAGTAAAAAATCTTATAGTCTTTTAATAATTTTCTCATCTGTTTTAAGCATCACTTGATCAAATTCTGTTAGGTCTCTATAGAACCCCCATGTTTTACAATCCTTAGCATATCTTGATTGCATCTGCACCTTATACCACCAGAAAATATTAAGTCCCTGTTCTTGTATTTCTTGCTCCAGTTTCAGGCCACCATCCTGATCCAGGATATCGCCATATCTTATGATCTTTTCAAAGTTCAATACATTTGGATATACAAAAGCTTCCATAGGTGAAAGCCATCTTGGTAACTTATTATACAGTTTTAGCTTTAGATTTTCCCACACTGACATTAAAGATCTTCTAACAAAATGACTCAGGAAGGACCCATGTGACTTAGCTTTTTCATACCACATATAAGCAGGCCATCCCATCTGCAAGTCATGACCTTCAAGATACAAAATTCTCTTATTTCGCAACGTTACCCATTCTTTTAGCCAAGTTAAAACAGACGCTTGATAATACAACATCCAATCAGGAAGACCAAAACCTCCATTTTTTTAGCTTCCTGAAGCATTTTTAATTTAATCCTTGTTTTTTTTTTTCTCCAGATAAACCTTGAGATATGAAAGTTTAAGTCATCAAATAATTTTTATCAGTTTTTATGGGAATCATTTGAAACAAAAACAAAAGTTTAGGTAATATATTCATTTTCACAAGACCTATTCTTCCCATCAAAGATAATTGTAAATTGGCCCATTTTTCCAAAAAAGCCTTTAATATCCTTCAATAATTTATCATAATTGTCTTCTTTCAAGGTAGTACATTTAAGTGTAAGATAGATTCCCAAGTATTTAACCTTTTTAACAATCTGCAAGTCTACTTGTTCCTGGAGTCTTTCTTTTTGTTCTCGCGTAAGGTTTTTAACTAACAATTTTGTTTTTTCTCTATTTATTTTCATTTCCGCAACTTCACCATATTCTTCAATCCATTGTAGAAGTTTGGGCATTGTTGAAAAAGGTTCCTCCATTATAAAAACCAGATCATCCGCAAATGCTTGCAATTTATAATTTTCAACCCTAATTCTAGTTCCTTTGATGTCCTCGTCATCCCTAAAACATCTATTCAGTACCTCTAAAGTCATAATGAACAAGAGGGGTGACAGAGGACATCCTTGTCTTGTGCTCTTTTGAATCTCTATAGGGTTTGAAAGTTCTCCATTAATTAAGATCCTGGCCGATTGCTTTTGATAAATACTTGATATCACATTCATAAATCTTTCACCAAACTCCATTTGAATCATCTGTTGTTTCATAAACTGCCAATTAACATTATCAAAGGCTTTTTGGGCATCTAAAAACTATAAGGCCATTGGCTTTTCGGTATGTATCTCATAATATTCTAAAATATCCAAGATAGTTCTCAGGTTATTCTTCATTTGTCTTTTTGGCAAAAAGCCATTCTGGTCTGGATGGATAAAGTCTATTAATAACTTCTTTAATCTTTCTGCGAGTATGGAAGCAAAAATTTTGTAATCCACATTTAATAGTGATATAGGTCGGTAATTTTGAATCTGTGCTACATCCATATCTTCTTTCGGTATTAATATGATATTTGCCTCGGTCCAAGTAGTCGGTATCTTAGCAGTTAACAATGCTTCATTACATATGTCTTTTAAGAGTGTAGCAAAAATTCCTTCGAAAGATTTGTAAAACTCTGCTGGTAGTCCATCCGGCCCAGGAGTTTTGTCATTCTTTTGTCGCTTGATTGCTTCTATTACTTCCATGATCGTGACTTCTTGGTTTAATAATTTTTGATATTTCTCTGGTAGTTTTGGTAACTTTCCCTTTTGAATTTATTCTTTAACTTTCTCAATTGAAATCTCCTCCTTCTGATAAAGCTTTGTAAAAAAGTCTTTCACTATTTTCTTGATTTGTGCACCCTGTGAATGTAGCTGTCCTTCTCTGTCTTTCAATTTCATGATCAATCTCTTCTCTTTTTCTTTCTTAACTTTATGTGCTAACCATCTCCCTGGTTTATTAGCATTTTTGAAGAAATTCTGTTTGGTCAATTTCATTTGTTTAGTAAGCTCATTTGTATCCAAAATGTTTAACTTACACCTTAAAATATCCAGCTGAGACTTAAGATTTTGTTTTGATGGGTCCTCCTGCAGCATTTGTTCCAATTTCATCAATTCCTCTACTATCAGAGCTCGCTCTTGTTTTTTCTTTTTATTTATTTGCGCTGAGTATATTATCACTCCTCTAACATAGGCTTTGGCTGTATCCCAGACATTCTGTAAAGAAGTTTCTTCTGGTTTGTTTATTTGAAAAAATACTTGCATTTTCTTATTCATCTTTTCTGTGAATTTTTTATCTTTTAACAATGCTTTATCTAGGCTCCATCTGGGTGTCCTTACAGTTCCTTTTAGTGATAAGAATACCGGGTTGTGATCTGCCCAGACATTTGCCTCTATTTCAGTTTCTATCAGATCTGGTATTAAGTCTGGAGTTATCCAAACCATATCAATTCTAGACCACGACCTACGTCTATTTGAGTAAAAAGAGTATTTGGCAGAAGATGGATTTTTGTGCCTCCAAGCATCTCAGTCTAAATTCCTCAATCATGTTAGAGCAGGACTTTGGGAGTATCCACCTACCCTTTTTTCCTTTACTAACATTCTTATAATCCATTTGTTTATCCACAATCGCATTAAAATCTCCCATTGGACACATCGTCTGGAAATCCACTTGTAGAAGTAACATGTGTAATTTTTGGTAAAAAGTCTCCTGATGATCATTTGGCGCATATATTGCCACTAAAAGTACTTTTTTCTGTTTAATTGTAATTTCAACCATCAGAATTCTACCTTCTTCATCAGCAAGAATAAATTTAGGTTCCAGTTTTTCCTTAACATAGAGCGCTAGACCTCTTTTCTTTTGAGAAGTAGAAGATACAAACAATTATCCCAGTTTTAAACATTCCAAAAATTTAACACTTTGCTTCACATTTGCAACTTTCATGGCTGCTAGAACCAGTTTTCACTGTCCCTTTGATTACTGTATTCGAGGTCAGGCTAACGTGTTAGCTGTTGATTACACAAAATGGGTTACACAATGTTCTTATCTGCCCTCCCTTCTGGGGCAGTATAACTGTGGTGTTTTTACTATGTGGCCTTCCTCTGGCCAATTACTTTTGGGGTGTTTTGGGGTGCTGCAATTGGCAACAGAAGGGAAGTAGAGAACTGCCTTGGCACTTCTGGGCATGAAGGAGGGCAACACATATTAAAAAACAAACAAAAAACAGACACCATGTGCTGCCAGACCCTGGGAATTGTGATGCGTGTCCTTTACATAAACTTCTGCCTGAAGGGAAGTTCTGAGAGGATGCAGTTTTCCAACAGAAGTGACAGTTAAAGTTGACAGTTGAAAGGATTTTCATGAGGGCTTACTCTGTATGGGACACAGGCCCCTCTGCTCTGATAATCACTGGGCACTGAGGTTTACTCGCAGTTTATTTAGTGTGATTTTTTATCATTCAAGGCTAAGATGGAAATCACATAGAGAGATCTGCATGAGCAATTTTAGTAGGTGCTTTTATTTATTGGGGGCAGGGCGGGCACTGTCATATCATGAACATAGTGGTCATTAGCTGTGATAGCAGCTTTCATCATTTTTTAAAACTCTGTTCCCCACATCACAGGCAGACGTAGTAACAGTCCTTTTCCCTCAGCTGCCATTTTTCTTCCACAGTTTTGTAGATGCAGCTTCAGGGTAGGGGTGGGCATTTCTGCTCACCACAATACAATTATTTTTACTTTAAGTATTTATGACACCATAAACATTTTTACCGGGCAAGGTGAGATATGAAGCTTTTCAATATACTAGAAATAATACAATAAATAATTAGTGTCATCTAGAAGTGGACCCTCAGGGTTATTCTGTTTTCAAAATGCATGAATGTCTTGTGATTGATGCTAAAGTGTCCAGGTGGTTGAAACATACAGTGATAACAGCAGACACTCACTAGGTGGCAGATCTCTCAAACCAGGGCATAGCTTTGCAATCTGCACAATTGGCAGCCAGGGGAGTTTAATAAGCTGAGAGGCCCCATTATATCCTCGACTCCTCACATTGTGCAGTAGACCCTCTGCAGGGAAATGGAGCAGACAAGAGAGCTATAGGGGAGTGTCATAGAAGGGACCATGCCTGGGGGTTCTAGCAGGCTTGGCTCCTTTCAGACACGGGTAGACTCAGTGTGACCTGTTATGTGCATGTGCCTATGTTTCCTTGTAGACTTCACTGTATCAAAATAAGTGTTATGTCCAACCTGTGCAAAATGGTTAATATAGCCTATAATCTATATTCCCAATAAAGACAGTCTCATCAAGCATCTACAGATGCTACCCCACTCGTATTTTTCAAGCTGTATTAACATCCAGCCATCTACGCATTCACCAGAAACCAAAACTTGAGAGAGCCTACTTTGGTTCTATAGACATTGTTTTTGTCACCCAGTCCTTATTTGTCTTCTCTAGGGAGTCTTGCCTTCATCAGGCATCCAAATGAAGGAAATAATCCAGATGTATTCTGGATTAAAGTAAAAGAATGCTTTCACCGTCACTGTTAATCCATGTCACTCGTCAGCCTTTGGTTTTTGACATGTGTGGAGAGGTGTGCAATTGTGATGGCAGAGTTCCCTAGGGAAATTTGAAAGCAGAAGAAGAAAAGGAAGACCAGATATGAAGGACCCTATGAAGGAAGCCAAAGCCTCAAATTTGCAGCAGCAGACCAGGGCTGTGAAGGACAAGATATAGCAGTGTGCATTCACTCATAGGGTCATTATAGCTCAGCAACAACTTGATGGTAAACATGGCCAGACTAATTTGCTTTCAGTTTTACATTGGATAACCTTCCTGGTAGACTGTGGGAATGCAGTGACATAACTATCTTGACTTCAGCAAAGCTTTTGACAAAGTGCCCCATGATGTCCTAGATAAAGTAGGATGAAAGTGGGCTAGATAGAACAACTATCAGGTGGGCTCAGAGTTGTCTACAGAATTAAACTCAGGGAGTGATCATGAATCATATCTTCTCTAACTGAGTAAAGGTAATGGGTTGGGTATCACAAGGTATAGTCCTGGCCCCGGTGCTCTTCAACTTTTTAAACACACACGCACACACACACACACACTGATTTGGATAAGGGAGTGCAGGAAATGCTTATCAGATTTGCAGATGACACAAAATTGTGTGAGATACCTAAAATGCTGGAAAAGAGAAACAAAACTCAAAACTATCTTGATCAGTTGCAACACCGGACTGAAAACAACAATACAGTTTAATATGGACAAATGCTGAGTCCTGTATTTAGGAAAAAGAAACCAAAAACATATTTAAAAATGGGAGATATTTGGCTCAACAATACTACAAGTGAGACTGATCCTGTTGTTGATCACAAACTGAATATAAGTCAACAATGTAATGTGGTTGCAAACAAGACAAATGCTATTTTGTGCTGCATTAATAGAAGTATTCCTTCCAAATCCGATACAGTACTAGTTCTCCTCTACTCATCTCTACTAAGGCTTCATCTGGAGGCCTGTGTCTGGTTCTGGGCACCACAGTTTAAGGAAGATGCAGACAAGCTGGAAAGGGTTCAGAGGAGGGTAACCAGGATGATACAGGGACTGGAAACAAAGCCCTGTGAGAACAGATTGGAAGAACTGAACATGCTTAGCCTGGAGAAGAGAAGATTGGTATTTCTCTAGACGCATGATGATGAGGTAAATGAGATGTAACTGGCATGAAATGCACCCAGCCATGATTTTGCACTATTTTCAAAAATACTCAAAATAAGCAAGTTTTGTTTTTACCTTTGTCCTATTGCTTCCTAGCTACCTAATGGCAGAGGAAATAGTAACAATAGAAAGAGCTCCTGCATCTTGTATATTTTGGGATGTTGGATAGATTTCATGAGGGGGACATTTATTTCTGTTGTCCTTTTTTTCCCCTTTTTCTTTTTTTATAAATAGCATATAGGAAGGAAACGGAACAGTGCAATTTCAAGGGGAGATTTGTGAGTGTTGTGCAAACCAGTAACAAAAATGCATCGATTGCTCAAAAAAAGAATTGTGTGGAAAAACCTCAATTCTGAGGTACTATTTATTTGCCTCTGTACGGACAACCGATGTCTAAAAGAGAACGTGTCTCTGCCTGCTGTCTTCTTCTGAAGGGGGCACTATGGTAACCAGGAAAGGTGTGTTACCTAGCAACAGGAACCACAAGCCAACACAAAATATGAGAAAGAGCAACAGAGAACAAGTTGGCACAAAGGAACAGAGCATCTATGTGGATGCTAAATCATGGTGCCAGTAATTCATGCCATGGAACAAAGCCCTGGATGCATATAATGACACAAGGTATACATACACAATGGATAAATTTTAGACAGTTTGTCATGACTTTTCCATGCTTTGTTGCAGAAGACAAATGAAGTGAAAGCAGACAATGCGATTAAAATAGCTCAGCTCAGACACTGAAAACAGCTGGTCCATCTTTTGACTGGTATGCATGTATGTATGCATATTGCAGTCGAGAAACAGCAGCCATTCTGTAGTGCCTTCTCAGAAAGGCTCCCATCCTCTGATTTTGCAAATGACACTCTATGGCTATAAGTATAAAGGCTCAGTCCAATCTTCCATTGTAAAAAACTGATAAGTCATGCCCCTAAATTTAGATGGAAGCTTAAGAGGCCTGTTCTGTTCAGCTGTTCAGTCAAGGCCAACTGTAAGTGATCTTATAGGCCAAATCTCACCACACTTTCCAATCCTGTGCCACCTCTTTCAGCTAAACTGTTCTCTGGCGCACATCCTCTTTGATGGAGTCTAACTACCTTGCTCTCTGGTGACCTTTTTTTTTCTTTCACTGAGCATGCCAAGTATTCTATCTTTTTCCAGTAAACTTGATCCCATGTAGTGGCCAAACTAAGTGAGTCTTAGCTTTGTTATCTTGCCAGCCAGGGACACATACGGTTTGATATGCTTCAGCACCTGCTTGTCCATGACCCCTGCTGTCCATGGAATGTGCAGGAGCTTCTGCCAACACCACAGCTCAAATGAGTCAATTTCCCTCTGTCTAGCTTTTCATTGTTCATTCACTACCATGGAAAAAAGATCACTCAGACCAGTCTGCACTTGGTTGCCAACCTGATGCTTTTGTTCATGGTTGTCATTGATATGACCTAGTGAAATTCATCACATTGTTTCCAGACTTCATTCACCACTGTGAGTAATCAGTGATCCCAGGAAAGTGAATTCCTCTGCACATTCAATTTCCACATTATCAACTGCTATTTCGATTACCTCATTCTGTGCACCTCGTCTTTTTGCTGTTCAGGAGAAGGCCAAACTTCTCACTCTCTCAATTGATTATTTGGATCAATTGCTTTAGCCTTCCTGGGTTTCTGAGAGGAGGGTTGTGTCATCAGCATATCAAAGGTTGTTGATGGTTCTTCCTCCAATCATTATCCTGGCTTTTGATTCTTCAAGATCTATCTTCCTCATGGTTGCTTCAGCATACAAATTGAACAGAAAAGGGAAGAGAATACATTCCTGTTGGACTCCTTTCTCCATCTTGAACCAATCAGTGCCCCCATATAGTGTCCTTAGAGCTGCTTGCTGGTTTGTACATAGTGACTGCAGCAGCCTGGCCAGATGTGTTGGTACCCCCAGGTCTTTCAGCACTTTCCACGATGTGTCATGATCAACATAGTCAAAGGCTTTCTTATGATCAGTAAAGCACAGGTTATTGTTCTTTTGATATTCTTAAGAGATATGAATGCATGTATCTGTTATATATTCTTGAAAGGACTATCAGTGTTGATTCCAGTCTGGTTATGAAAAATACTCGTAGTGTTTCTGAATTTGGGGACATCAGGCTCAGATGCAAAGTTCTAGGTAGAGATAGAATCTCATTCTCCATGCATTCAGGAAGGGTATCATAATGCATCACTTTAATTTGGTTATGCTATGACTGCTTTCAATGATTTAAAATGTTCATGAATTTAGAATTCCTGTTTTTTGAACTGTTGCTAAGTACTTTGGTTAGTTCCAGAAAGGTGGTACTAAAATGAAATAAGCAATTCATGGTTGGGCTTGATGCTTTCTAGAAAGCAATGCATGCTAATTCACTAAATAATCACTATTATTGATTTCCTTTCTGTCCTGACCCACAGCCAAAGTGATCTGGGTGATGTACAGCAATCAGACAAAGTGCAATTAAACAGACCAAGTGCAATTAAAATATTGTAAAATCAGCCAAAAAGGCTTAAAACAGCTAAAACAAACAGCAACAAAGGAAAACTTTGTAAAACCTGGGTTAAGTAATCCCTTCAAGCCCCTGGGTATTCAAATAAGTCTTTAAAGGCATTGATATAAAGGGTCATCTTAACCTGGTGCCAAAAAGATGACAAATTCAGTGTCATCAAGGTTGTAGTGTGGAGATTGTACCATAGATGGTGGGGGCTATGACAGAGGACACTCGCCTTTCTCCTACCACCATGCTTCCCTTGGAGTTGGCCCTTGGAGGAAGGCTCCGGATTGCATAAGGACTGCGTAGTTTGCAATTGGGAGAAGTGCTCTAACATGAATTTGCAACATTAAATCTCCTGATCTGCAAGAAGCTCCTGCTTTGTTGTGATACTGTCCATGAAAGTGAAGATTAACTAAAGAGCCTCCTGAAAAGGGTGAAAGTGGATAGTGCAAAAGTTGCCTTTAAACTCACCATTAAGAAAGCTAAGATTATGGACATCTGGTCCTATCACTTCCTGGAAAATAGATGGGGAGGAATTGGAAGCAGTGACAGATTTTATTTTCTTGGGCTCCTAGATCACCGCAGATGCTGACTGCAGCCAAGAAATTAGAAGACGCTTGCTCCTTGGGAGGAAGGTTATGGCAAAGCTAGACAGCATATTAAAAAACAGAGACATCACCTTGCTGACTAAAGTTTGTATAGTCAAAGCTATGGTTTTCCCACTTGTAATATATGGTTGTGAGAGCTGGACCATAAGGAAGGCTGAGCGCTGAAGAATTGACACTTTGGAATGGTGGTGTTGGAGAGGACTCCTGAAAGTCCCTTGGACTGCAAAGAGATCAAATCTGTAAATCCTAAAGGAAATCAACTCTGACTGTTCTTTAGAAGGACAGATACTAAAGCTAAAGCTCAAATACTTTGACCACCTATTGCGAAGGAAGGACTCATTGGAACAGACCCTGATGCTGGGAATGATTGAAGGCAAAGGGAGAAGGGGACGGCAGAGAATGAGGTGGATGGATAGAGTCTCTGGTGCAGTGGTCATGGGGTTGGGTGAGCTCCAGGAAGCAGTGGAGGACAGGAGGGCCAATATGCTGTGGTCCTTGGGGTCATGGAGAGTCGAGCATAACTGTGTGACTGAGCAAGAGAAGACACACTTCTTTGTTCTCAAGTTGCTTCCCCATGTGTGGTTTTAAGAGGGTTCTTGTTCTATTTTGCTTTCTAATTCCAGCCTTGATTTGTGCCTCATCCCACAGGTACTTGACTTCAACAACAGGCTGAAAAGCACATGACCTGCCAATACATGCCCTGAGTGTCCCTTACAATACTTAAAAATTCCCACCTGGCTTTGCAAGCAGTGCCAGATACCTATACCTGGCCATCATTTTCTCTTCCACAATGCCTCCCAATATATAGTCATCCTAGCAATAGGGTTGCATGGAGACTTTAAGACCTGTTTTGTGTTTCATGGATTGTCAGGTTCCTTTTGTTTAATCATCTGCTTATTGATGGAACTGGATTTCAAGCAAATACATTCATACCTTTGGTGCAAATTTATAGTTGCACAAATACTCACTCCCCCCAAATACATACTTTCACAGTTTGGCATATCAGGGAATATCGCATTTTGGGTGATATTCTTATCATTTTTGTAGTTTTTTAACTTTCCATTTTTAAAATGTTCCTATTTTTCCAATGACTCATTTGAATATTGAATATGCTTTTTTAGCTGTTCTGCAAGTCTGCAGTATCCATATGAATCTGCAGCTCAGATTCCTAGAACTTCATATGTTTTTGAATCCCCTACAGAGAGGAAGCCTGCAGGAAACTGAGAGAGGTTGGGAAGCACTGGAATGAATGGCTCTCTTGCCTACATTTGAACCCACCATGATACTGAATATTTCTGATTGTATTAGAGTTACATTCAGTTCTGCAATCACTTTGAATCCATTAATTGAACAGTCAAGACTGAACATTCTATTAAATGTCCTTATGCTTGTTAAAATATGACTTCTACATATAGAATCAATGAATCAACAGGTGGAAAAGAGCCTTCAGCACAGGGTGGATAAATCAGCCTATTTCCAGTGGATATGCATTTTGCATTTGTTCACCTCTGAATCCATTCCATTCTATTTCCACAACAATCTGATTTTAAAGGGAAATGTTCATGAAAATTCATATTCAAATTTCCCACAAAATATGCATT
The DNA here is from genome assembly GCF_004798865.1 of Varanus komodoensis. NCBI lineage: Eukaryota > Metazoa > Chordata > Lepidosauria > Squamata > Varanidae > Varanus > Varanus komodoensis. The sequence continues at coordinate 4,463,529 of NW_025335505.1, read as the reverse complement.
TTCCAATCTAATTCAGCCTACAAATCTGCATTATGAAATACTATCAAGCATATTTTTGACCTGCAGCCTGCAGTACAAAATTCAGATAAGGATAATTGCATTTCAATCCACCCTTTACTTTGGGAAATGCAGGTCAGGCTAGATACTGCAAAGACAGAATCCTCCAAGCATCCATATGTTAGCAACACATAAGGGGTGTTATGCTGGTGTGAAAACAGAGGCTGTTCCAAGGATGACAGAGTGTCCCTGCATTAATTTGTGAAATGTTGCAGGGAATGTATGAAGTTAAACGGAAATGTTTACCTGGTGAGATACAAAGTAGGGTGTTCAGCAAACTACGGGGAATTATGCTCTGAAAACTGTGCGTTTCATTTCCAAGGATGAATAGCAACAGTTTGAGGGTTCTTTGGATTTCAGTATTAAAATTATGGATTCTCTTTCATTTTCTTTTTTGTGTGGAGATGCTTGGTGAAACTGCCAGCTGTTTGCTGTTTCAGTGTAAAATTCCTCAACCAATAAACCCTGAAAACATTTTAGAACAGTCGGTCAATACATAAGAAAGCCAATAAAATCTAATTTTAGACCAGAAACAACAACAAATCTATTTGTAAATGTCTTTTCTTCCTTTATGCAACCTAAATCTGGGAATTGCTCTTTTCATACCATGAAAGGGCAGGTAAGAAATGACCCCACCTATTCTAGAATATCTCGAGTGTTGTACCTGTTTGTATTATTATTTCTTTTTACTTTAAATAGCCCCTTGAGAACAAACTGTAATGGCAAATCTGGTTTTTTCAAACATCTTGAGCAAAGCTGATATTAGTGCTCTCAAATAGTTAAAGATTTATAACTGATTCATAAATTATGTTTTGACTTTTAAATTCAGTGCAGACGTGTTACCAAAATCACAATGTGTGGTTTTCTGATAGTGAAGAGAGTGCAAGATAACTTCAAGAGTAATAAATAATAAACCAATACACAAAAGGAAAGGTCATCTTTAATACTTTCTTTTTCATTGTAAATAGGAGCAGAATACTAAAAGAAAATCAGTGTACCTTTTGATTTTTAGCCCTTGCCAGTTAATAGTAACCCTTCATTGATAAACTAAGATCTTTATTGAGTAATCTAACAGTGAAATCAATTAGTTTAGATACCTAGTGAATACAAAGATGAAAACCCACTTCCCACTGTTTTTTATTTTTCTAAATGCAAATTGTCTTCCTTGTCCACACAATAAGTAGGAGAACTGTCCAACCAAATGTTTTGGATCATCTCCAAATTGTATGGTCTAAGCCAGGATATATTTTTATTCTAAGCCCTGTATTGCATTCTATTGCATTGCATTGTATATATTTGGGTTTCCAAAAGCGGCCAATTTCATATTCCTCATTCATCTAAAAAGCAGTGTATGTTTTTTATAAATGATACATCCTTCCTAGTTACAGGGAACACATTCAGAAAGTTCTTCAGATGGGTTCAGAAATACATCTAATCTGGCTTAGCCTTTGAGGAATGCAAGGAAGTCTTTTGTTTGATCTCTCTGCTTCTAAATAAGGATCTCTTATTTTGTTTTAGACACTCAGATCTCAACCCTTTCTGCTCCCATTTGCAAACCAATTTTTTAAACATTTGGAACCCTCCAGTAAAAGAAAGGAGTCAGCTATGGACTTCCAATAATAAGGGACTGATTACTGGGGAAGTTGAATGACCAGAAGGAAAGAGCACAAAGACCTTGAAAAATGACTATGTTTCTGGGCAGGACTGGACAGATCCATTTTCTCTTTCATTCTTCTTACAAAATCTGTGCCCTGGGACCCAATCTGATCACATCACCACACAGCAGGACACATTCTCTTTGCATTCTAGATTGAGAGATGGTGTGCCACAACTGAAGTATTGTGTTCAGTTCTTGGCTCCACATTACAATAAGGATTTAGCCAGGTTGGAATAGGTGCATCATAGGGTGACAAGGATGGTGGCCGGATTGCAAGAGATGCTGTATGAGGCAAGACTAAAGGAACTGGGTCTTTTCAGCCTGAAGAAAAGGAAACTCCAAAGGGGTGGCAACTGTGACTGTATTAGGAGGAAGAGGCATGCTAAAGACACCTTGTTCCCTTACTTCCATGAGAAAAGACATGAGGAAGCCAGTCCTCTCACTGGGCCTCTTTATTGCCATTTACAATTTCCACAGCTGTGCTGCCTGAAGCACCAAATCCCTTGCCTGCTCTGGCCCTCTTCTCTCCTGCCTCTATGGCAACAAGTGGTGTTGCCCCTGCAGCAATGGGAAGCTATGTGTCTTCGCCACATGATTTTCCCTCACTGCTTGCATCTGCTTGCCTGTGAGCAGTGGCCAGCCCAGCCCATCACAATCTCTGTGTACATCTCTTCCTTCGTCCCTCTTCTCCGTCCCTTTCTGTGTGTGCCTCATTCCTCCTCCCACTTCCCTTCCTCTGTTTCCTCCTTATATCCCCTCTCATGCACCACTCCACCCAACCCGACTATTTCTTCACCGGCCAACAATTCTGCACAGCTGCACGCTCGCCTGCATCTCCCAGCCATTGCAGTCCCATGCGTTATTCTGCCCAAGCAGATTCTCAGCCATGCCCTGTTGTCTTCAACCCTGCTTTGTTGAATGTCCCAGGAAAATAGATGAGCCCTTCTACCTCCTCACATATCCCCCCTCCAAGAGGGTTCACCATCTCCATGCAATGGTCAAGAACCCTGGTGGCAAAAGAAATTAGCATTAGCAAGTTGGGCACCATGTCTGTGTTGGACTGTAAAGGCGTATGGCAGTAACACTAAGTACCAACAGGTAAGGCAAGGATTGTTATCCTTCATTCTATTCAGCCATTGTAGTGGTGCATGGTCATTGACCAACGTGAATGGGGCACCCCAGAGATAGTGTCTCACAGCTAGAACAGCCCATTTGATGGCTAGAACCTCCCTCTTTATTGTGGAGTATCAGTGCTCTCGTAGCTCCAGCTTACGACTCAAGTAGAGTACTAGATGTTTGGCTGCCCCTTCTCCCTGGGTTGGAACTGCCCCTAAGCCCACACTTGAGGTGTTGGTTCATAGGATAAAAGTCCAGGAGAAATCTGGTGACTGTTAAATGGGCTGACTGAGGAGAAAGGTCCTCAATTCTTCAAAAACCTGCTCCATTTCCCTGGACCACACTAGGGTACGGCTTTTCCTTTTCCTAATCACATCTGTCAACAGGAGGAGAAATGGGGAATGAATTGCCAATAGTAACTTTCGAGCCCCAGAAATCGTATTTTCCTTTCTGTGCAAGGCTGTGGCCACTGGCTTAACTTTTCCACATTATCTGCCAAAGGCTATATATGACTGTGCCCTACAATGTCCCCAAATACTGCACCTCCGCTTGAGCTATTCTTCATTTGCTTGGATTAGCTCTCAACCCAGCCCACCTTAAAGCCACTAATACTTGCTGGAGGTAGTCTAGATGTTCCTCCCAAGTGTGACTGAATATAACAATTTCATCAATATAGGCAGCTGCACAATGGGACAAATGCTCCAAGACTTTGTCCATAAGCCACTGAAAGTTTGTGGCTGCCCCATGTAACCCAAAGGGCATATATTTAAATTGAAATAGCCCTACAGTGGTGGCAAAGGCCATCTTTTCCTTGGACTCTTTGGTTAAGGGAATTTGCCAATATCCCTTGGTGAGATCTAAGGTGGAGAGGAAATAAGCCTGCTCCAAAGGATCCAGCAACCCATCTACTCCGGGCATGGGTTAAGTGCCGATCTTTGACACAACGTTGACCTTTCTGAAATCAATGCAAAAGTGGACACTACCTGTGGGGACATTTAGGAATTCGAGAAATGTTTGTGTGCACCACAACAAACTACCTAATTGGACACAATAGTGCCTGCCTTTTGTACCCATGAGTTTTAGATTGTCTTATTCAGCAAAACATTTGTTTTGTATCTGTGGGGCAGCACAATGTCTCCTTAATAAGGGGTTGTCTAATTGTGCTAATTGCTGGTGCTACAATAGTACCAATGCTTCTTTTAGAAATATATTTTGACACTATCTAGTAGTTATTCTTTTGCTAATAGGTCTAAGACACAGATAAATTTGGTATAGGAACAGTCTTTACTGTTTACTGATGTACATGTTATTTTAAAATATTTATCTGCTTCTTGGTTAAGAAATAGTAAATGTAAATGGTTACTGCATGTTCCTTTGACAGCTAAAATACTGAGATTACAGCACTGGAAGGATAAACATCCAACTCTAGCAGGATGTGTACTTAAATGTGCTGTGAAAAAAAATATCAGCATTTACTCCTGCTCATCCTGTGTAGTATTAGTAAAAGCCAATACAGGATGCAGGATGGAGCTTGCAGAATGGAAACCAGATGGAAGAGTACTTTGGGTAAACTATTCCATTGCTAATGTGTCACAGATAATCAGAAAGAGTCTGCTCACTTTCCAGTGCAGTATGGAAAAACATACATTATGAACAAATGTCATCCATATAAAATATTCTTTACGTCTTCTATGTAAATAAAGCATATTAAAATGCCTGATGCCTGGTCCAGCTGTTTATTTCTTAGTAGCATCCTCTTTAAAATTACAAATTTTTCTTTACAGTCTGCACTAAGTAATAAAACAATTAAAATTCTCAAATCAACATTAGTACTTTTATGAGGATAAACCCCAAGCAGTAACTTATGGGACAAGGGAAAATGGACATCATTTTACTTCAAAAGGGTTAAGGAGGTGTCTTCAGTGTTTGAATTGACAGCAGACTTCATAAAGATTGAAGTTTCAAATGGATACTTTAGATATTTGATCCATTTATGTTGAAACCTAGGCATAATTTAACTATGAGATGGCTTGATTCCATAAGGGAAGCCTTAGCCTTGAATTTACAAGAGTTGAACAGATCTGTCACCAAAAGGACATGGAGACAACAGGTGGAGACAACTCAATGGCACTTAACAACAAAAGGCATAATTGCTCTAAAATTGTATGCATTCCATACATATTCTTTGCTATGGATATTCGCAAACCCATGTACATATATTTTAAATAGTGTGTATGGGGCTGGGGGTAATTGGGCCTTCTCAGTCATCATACCTCACCTCTGGAATTCCCTTCCAAGGCAGGTGCAACTGGCACCCACTTTACCTTGCTTTTTGTGCCAAGTTAAGGCTTTTTAATTTAGTATCTGTTTTAGATTGGATTAGCGGTGTGGTGCTGGTTTATTGTTTTATTGGTTGTCATTATTGGTTATACTGTGTTTATTTTTCTCCTGTTCCTATTTATATTGTATTTCAATTCTATTATGATTTATGGTTTGTTGGTTATTTCATATATATATGTATGCGTATGTGTATGTGTGTGTATACACACACACACACACACACTATATAGTGCTGTGGGCCTCCCAGAGAGCCTTTTCCTATACAGATGTGATAAATAAATACATAAACAAATAGTTGTGCAGGAGACCAGGGGCCTCGTTAGGGACCCCTGCATGAGCACTGCTCAAGGTGGCTGTGAGCATTGTGGTGCCTTCAGGCAGCACCCTGTGGACCCCTGCCCTGGAAAACCCCTGCAGGAGAGAGGGAAGGAGGAGAGCAAAATGTGAAAATGGAGGGAAAATGCGCTCACAAAAGCATTAGAAAATTAAGTGACAGGTGTTTACATTCTGCCCTTGTTTCTGCATCATTTTGCAGGAATGAAAGTACACAATGAGATCAGAAGTTGGTTCACATGGGCCTTGCTGGGTAGAGGACCCCCATCTGCTGGGTAGACATGAGATTGGCTGGTGCGTCCAGGACTCTAAAATGTGCAACATTTCCAGGGCCTATTTATTACTGCTGCTTTCCCATTTGAGATTGTTGTAAATTGTTGGTAATTTGTAATTATCTGTACAGGAGCTTTATTCCATGTATTTAAAAGACATCTTTGCAGTTAAAAATTAAATCTCAAGTGGATTCCATGTGCAAAATACAAAAACTGAAACTTTGAATATGCTGAATATGATGGCACATTTCCTTAGAGGGGGAAAATGACAACTTTTCTCTCCCTACAGCATTTCATGAAAACAAATATGTTTATTTTTCCTATCACAGAACCAATTTGCCATGGGGAAAAAAATCACAGTTACAGAGAGAATTGTTTCTTCGGGATGCACAGTAAAGCATATAGCCATAACTTCTTATCCTCTTGGGGCAGAAACTGTAAATTAAGTTTTAACAGGCCAAATGCAAGCAATATAAATTTGTATAGAGCAAGCTTTAGAAGAAAAGGAGAGATAGTGATTATGCATAGTGTGTTCAAGTCCATCAGTTAATAATACCGGAGATCAAAGAAGCATTGTTTTTAACCAAGCATTATTTCAATATACTATGTATTTTCAGAACATTTCCAGAATTATACAAAATCAACATGGTAACTCATCTTTATGACCCATTCTAGCCAAGACTAAGGGCCAAACCATGGGCAGTTCCAAGATTTTAGAGCTTTATATGTGTCATTAGTGTACGCAATCCTCTAGCACATGTAGGAACACATGTGTCCTCTTCTCACATTACAGGAAAAGATATATTCTCCTTCTAATTTCCTTCTACCCATGAATGAGTAAGCAGTTTGGCATAATTTTCTGTGGACAAAAAGAAGTAACAACAACAAACAAAAACAAACAACAGCAGCAGCAACAGCAGCAACAGGAAACAGGCAGCCTCTGCACAGATTGGTTTTTCATACTTCATTTCAGCATTCTTCAGATACTTTTCAATTTAAAAAACACTATGAGAAAGAACTAGTGTTTATTTTCTTTGAGCACTATTTTTTTGAAGCTACCAGTTTTTAGAAGCTACTAGAAAGCACTCCTATGCTGCCTGTGGATTTCCCATGGGCAGCTGGTAGGCCATTGTGCGAACAGAATATTGGGTCTGATCAGGCATGGCATGTTTTATGTTTTCACATTATATGTGCTCACTCATAATACTAGGCCCCCACAGGGTTTATTCTAAGAAGCTGACTGGTTGAAAATTCAGAGGAGATATAAGGAAGGGCTTCTTCATATTGCTCATAGTTAAACTATGGAATTCACTTCCAAAAGGTCCTGGTCACCAGTTTGGATGGCTGTAAAAGGGTGAGGGTGAGGCTACTAGTCCTGGTAGCCAGGTGCTAGCTCCTATACAGGGTGCAGTATACTTTTACACAGCAGTTCATGGGCAATCTGGGCAGAAGTGAGCCATTGAACTCATATCCTTTTTATGGGTTTCCTGTGAGCAGGTGGTTGACCACTAGATGAAGAGAGTACTAGACTAGATGGACCCTTGGTGTCATCTAGCATGACACTTATAATGTTCCCATGCCGCCCTCTCTAGGATCCTGAAACTGCTCTTTGCAGTCCACCGAGTTGAAAAAAGCAGTTGAACAGGGAGCCACAAATGCTGCTTTACAGGGGAGAACATGTTGACTGTTCTCGCTGTAAACTATTCAACCCCCAGAAAAGAGTTCATGTCTAAGCATACTTTGCATACAGGCAATCAAAGATCTTTCTTCTCCTGTCAGACAGCCAAGACAGTGTAGTGGTTTAAATGGAGAGTCAGGTCCCAAGTTCAGATCACCACTCAGCTATGATGCATGCCAGATGACTCTGGTTAGGGACAAATCCCAAGTTCTCCTGGTCATATTTTCTTAACTGTGTTCTGGGATTTGAGGGATTATATTTCTGCATTAATCTTTTCTTCACATTCCCTAGGTTAGAATCAATACAGGGCTTTCCCACTGGTAAACATTTTTGTGGGGAGTGGTTGTTGCTTGGTGGTGGGCGAGTGAGGAAGAGCAAAATCAAGCCTCCCCTCGTAGGCTACTATAGGCTACTATAGTTCTTATCCCAGTCCTGATTGGAACCGTATATGTGGATAAGGGACAACAATTGCTCAACAGCACAAGAATGATAAGTAGACTATTTATTTATTTACAACATTTGTAAGCCGTCCTTTGCAGCATCCTCAGCACTCTTATATACAATAAGAGTATTGTGACACCTTAATGGAAAACCTGTATTTCATGGACTTCAGCAAGTGCGCTCTGGGTTGCTAGGCTAGAGTACCCATTCACAGTGGAACAGAGAGAGAGAGGGAGAGGGAGAGGGAGAGAGAGATGTGACTAAGCCAGAGGACCAGTCATCATCACAAAATGACACTACCTTTGATTTTGTTGGAGAAATAAAAATGGGCTGAGAGGAAACCATGAGCTCTTGGAAGGATGAATAAAGATAAGGATAAGAAGAAACAATAAGAATATGCTGGTGCACTTGCATGCTCACATTTTAGTCCTCAATACCCAACACATTGCTGAGATTTAACTAGAACTCTTCTGAGCACATTTCCTAGCTCTTATTTATTCTCCTCTGCCAGATTTGGACACAGGATGAAATGAGTCTTCCAGACTATGCTACCACTCTCCCAGGTCAGACAGATTTCTACAACCAAAGGAGAGGTTGCCTGTAAAATGTACTTCATGAAATTAGGGGAGCATTGTGTTTGCCAAAAGTCAGTATCAAATTGTCTGTTGATTTGATAAACAGCTGACACCATAAATACCTATCATTCATGCATAGGTTTCTCCCCCTCTGGTTGGATAATTGTATGTTTCAGTGAGTCCTATAAAACAGCTATAATTTTCTTTTGTTGGCCTATTATATGAGGGTTGTTGTTTCATAATGTGCATTGTGCAATTCTGCCCATATATTCCTACAATGCCTAATGTTATTATTTAAGCATACGTGTAAAAAAGGCAAGCAGTAAGGCTAATGATAAGTTGGCAAATGCAATCAATAATTAAAAGCCTGTACTTTGAAATGAAGACTTTTTGGAGTTCTGCATTCTTGATTTAGATATATCAACATTTTAACAAAAGCATGGCAAGCAGGGAATAAAATGCAAGATGCACAGTTCAGTGCAAATGACTTGCTGAATGAATAAATAACAAAAGCCTTCTAGTTGCCCAACATGAAATCCACAAATGCATTTGGCATTTCCCATTATATAAATTTAGTCAATGTAGCCACTCATTTTAAAAGCAGCATTACCAATCGCATGGATCTATAATTTAATGGATTTGATTCTATAAGTTTTGGAGACTATTTAGCAACTTCTGTACCAGCTCAAACCTGAAGGAAGCAAAATTTCAATGATTCTTCCAATTACACTGTAAACTGTGATACCAACAGTTGTTCAACTTCTGTATTGCAAAATATAGATTATTACCATGCAAAAACAGTAAGACTTAACCATCATTGTGGATAGTATTAATCTCCTGTACAAATTAATAGCTAATTTCCTTTTGATTTTAGTGAACCCCAATAATATATTATTCTCTCAGAATTCACTCCAATAACTGTGATGATAAAATATCTAGTGCTTTATTAGTATCATTACAATAGTATATGTTTTATTAAGGGTCTCACATATCATACTCCTGCCAAACTGCCCCCCCCCAAAAAAAACACCTTGGGATGGCTTTGGGGACCATAAAAGCATCACCATGACCTTTATTACTGATCATTTACTCAAGTAATAACTTAAAGCTTCTCTTTTCATGCTTTCTGCTTAAAATGGAAAAAGAGAACTCTCACACACTATTCTTATGTGATAATGATGACAATGAATAATATATTTCTGTTTATGCAGCCCTCATGTGAAGGGAGAGAGAATGCATTCTCCTTCACCTACTTCAGTAAAAGTGGGAAAACAAGAAGCACGACTTCCTTGTGATTTCCCCCCTTCCAGCTCTGTGAAAACATGCAAACCATCCTTAAATTCCAAAAGGTGCATGATCGAGAGTACAAAAGTTTTCGAGTGGAGCAGTGACACAGAGTGGCTGAAGCTTTTTTGACCTGTGACGTATTCCCAGTCTAAGCACTCTTTCCACACAATTGTCATAAATGTATGCTGTGTGACAACTCCTCTGTAAGTAGAGTGTGAAATAACATAACTGCCATCTAGTTTTCTAATTTGTTTAGCTTTAGGATGCTTTTTTGTGTTTTTGCTAATCAGTTTCAACCAAAGGGCAGAGACATGGAGAGATTTTAAAACTTAGGAAATAGAAATATCATTTACTGAAATAAGTAAGAATTTAGTCTCCTGTCTGGTTGAAGCCAAGTAGAGGAAAATAAAATTCAGATATAAACCAAAGGGAAAGGAGTAGAAAAAAGAAGGGAGGGAGGCATAGATAAAAGAAACCAAGTGTCAGAGCTGCTGCAAGTAGAAAATTGGATGACAGAGAAGGTTCAAGAACAGTCAAGTATGACTTGGCAAAGGATCCAGATAAAACAAGGACAGAGTCTAGTTAAATTAGCTGAATGTGTTTAACCAAAATAGCTGTATCACTCAAATACTCATATACATTTTTTTTTATTTTTGGGGGGGCATGCCCATTCAGATTCTTTTTTTTTTCCTTATTAGACACCTCTTGTTTAATAACTGTCTCCCAAAAATTCGTACAGGAAACACCTGCGACTCAGGCAGCCTTGAAACTGATTTGGTGAAGGGACACAAAGAAGATGTATACCTTGCAGAAGTGCAAAATCCACAAGTAGGAAAAAAACAAAACAAAAAGAAACAAGGTCTTCCTATTCTGCCTGTTTCCTTTTCTGCTTATGGAGCAGGCTGTTGATGGTCTGACTCAAGGAGCATCATTTAATAATTTGCACCATGATTATCCCACAGGGCAGGTTTGCAGGTGGCCTTCTATCCAGGCACTAGCCATGCTTCGTCCATTTTAGCTGCAGCTGTGTGGCCATTTATATCTGATTTGAGTGATTAGATCCATCTATCTTTACATTTAAAGACCACTGGAGTTAAAGGCCACAGTCCTGCACAGAAAGATACAGCTTATATTGGTAAAACAACAACAGGGCAACATACCAAATTAAGCTGCAATTTTAAAAGGCAATCTGCTCTTGGTGTTTTAAAAGTGGCTAGTAGGTATAGAGGTAGTGCTACTAATTAACAGGTATACTCGTAGATGCATCAGAGAGCCTTAGTTGCAATTGAAGATTATAAGAAAAGTTAATTTTGTCTGAGTTTCTTGTGTATAAAAAGACTAGCATTTTCAGAATGTTTAGTAGTAGTGGCAGTTTCATTCTGGTAGAATACTGGCCTCATTTCTTCTGCAGTTGTATACTCCTGGATGCTTAACCAGGGAACTGTATGTTTATGCCCCAGTAAAGTTTGCCAAAGCCAAAATTTTCTTGATTGTTTTATTCAGTCACTACTACTAACCACTCAACACCTTTCATTTCAGTGGTACTGGATTATGACTATTGCAGTAGGATCACAGTTCATATTTGTAAGGTCCATGTTTCAGTAGTTGGCATTTCCTGTCCAAGGATCTCTGATAAGAGAAATGGAGAGGACCAGGTTCAGTAGAAGTAGATGAGATGGGCCAATTGCCCAAGTCAGTATAACCCAACTGCTTAGGTTGGACATACAACCCTCACATTATATAAAACACAAAACACGTTTGTACTTTCATTTCTGCAAGAGGTAATGAAAACTCATGTTATGACTTAACAGTATTTAATTTAAAAAGAATGCTGGCATAAGATGCTGTTATATTTTCACACTAGCACAAGTGGCCATGGTTTTTGGATATGTGCATCTCATTTGGGAGTCCACAAAACATTCTAAATAATATCTAAGGACTTCATGAGAGTTGCTTTTTTTGCTGCAGTAGAAAACTCATCAGCCAAGATATCCAACAAGAAAGATGATGACATCAAGAATGAAATAGCAATGTGAAAAAATTCAGTGTCACAATAATTACATGGTGCATAACGGTGGCTATATGATGATTAGTAATCTTAGAGCAGCTAATGAAGGAAGTCAAAATAACTGTTTAAACTAGTCAAATATGTGGAATTTGAAGCTCTCTAACACTACACACAGTGGGACTGAACATAGAGAGGCCACAGACAGCACCTGATGTTGAAAGGGATGTTGGCAGAGTACCACCTATGCAACAGAGCCTTACAGTACTTTGAATCATAGGCGATCATGTCTGGCATGTTTGACACAGAATATCATTAGAATCCAGTTGTCTTTGTCTTGACTCTATTTATTTATTTATTTAGAATATTTGTATGCTGTCCTTTCGCAGAGCCTCAGGATGGCTTACATAAATAAATAAGAATAATAATATAAAACATGATACAAATAAATTCCAGACCCACCCTGGCTGCAGATTAAAACAAATATAGCTAATATTAAAAGTTATTAAAGTATTGTTGGAATAAAAAGGTTTTAGACTGGTGCCGAAAAACAAATATTGACGGCACCAGGTGGACCTCTGTGGGGAGCGCATTCCATAGGTGGGAATGGAAATGCTTTCTCTAAGAAATGCATTTCTCTAAGCTCCCTGCCCTTTGGAGAAGAAGGAACAAAATGCTACTTCAAAATTTGCTTTTGTGCACTTGTTGTGCATAGGCGTCACACAATAAACTGTTGTGAGATGAGTACTCCCTCTCAGCAGTAACAGACCCGCCAACACTTCTTGCCAAATGTATTTATTTTTCATATAAGTCTCTGAGTTATGTTGAACCTGACTGGCCCCCTTTACCCAAAGCCACCCTGTGATGATGGACTTTGGGTCCACCTCCTCAGGAGGCTGGAGCTCTCCATCCAATAGACTCCCCATCTCTACTCTCCCATCCCTCTGGATCTTATTGCTCTTCTTTATTCCCACAGGCTGATTGACTAGGCCCCTCGACTGCCCTTGAACTAATCTCTTTCCTAGCGGGCACAGGCATGTACCCAGGGCCTTGGTGTGCAGCTGGAACAGCATCCTTTTCAACAGTCATTTTGAGTCTGAGCTGTCATCCCTGCTGGGGTCGACCAACTCTCCTTCATACAGCTCATTCACAGAGTATGAGCTGTCAGTCCTGCCAAAACTCATGCATACCTGGGAATCTTGCCAGAACATGCATGCTGGACATCAGCATCATATGGCCCAGGGTGATGTTATTTTCTTTCCACCACAGAAAAAGAGCAGAATGGTGAGATCCAACAAGACGTGCTTACATTTCTCTGTTAGTGGCAGCACAGGAACCATCTTGGAGGCCTAATAACCAGGAGGTAGCTTTTTATGGATATGGTAGTAAGCTCCTGATTAAAGTAGTTGTTTCCTTCTTTTTAAAAGCTATACCTCACTGGATAACTCACCCTTTGTTCATTTATGTGATAAAACATTGTCTCTGGTTATGATAAGTGACTGGTTCATAGCTCAGGAGTGGAGCAAATACATTCATAAAGGTTCGTGAGTCACATTACCTGTCATTACCTGCTCAAAAGGTAATGTTGTGGGGATAAGATGGAGGAGGAGGATGGTGTAAGCTGCCTTGAGCCCTTTGTAGGAAAAAGACAGGATATAAATCACAATATAAATGTAAAAAAAAAAAAATAAAAAGCTTCAGGACTGGGAAAGAACCCCCCTGCCCCCACTGATGCTGTGAATACACAGGATTAGGTATGATGCAGTGTGGCTAAATTGCAGAGTTTGAACACCTACTAGTGAGGGTATTCAAGAAAAGATTGGACAACCACATGTTGAGGATTACATGAGTAGAACCTCCGAGAGTCATGGGTCAGACTAGATGGCACAGGAATCCCTTTCTGACTCACTTTTTCCTGTATTTCTAAATCATGCTTGCTAGCAATCATTTGACCCAGTACCTTTTGACCTAGGTAGTGGAACATTTGACATGATCATAAGTTATAGGAAAGTTTAGATAGATCCCCTTCTGTTTTGGATAACGTAGACCAGTGGAGGGTAAAAGGCAGATTTCCACCTGCTTTGGAGATCAGCTCATATTAACCCTGACCACATGGCTGATGGTCAAGAAGGGTAAGAGCTGAAGTCCAAAATTTCCCAAGAATTAACCTTCTTGAGATTTACCTTCTACTGTCACACAGATGTCAAGTCTACACCATATCCTTAAAAAACCCAGATTGGGCCCAAAATGTAGACATTCATACAAGAAAGGAAACATACCATCATAAATAATATCTATAAACCAGATAACACATCCATTTTAAACAGGATTGTGTGAACTATTCTCTGTGAAATATATAGACATTTTTATAAGTACACAAATTGAAACCTTTTCAGAATTTTATATTCATGGTAATGAATTTGAAATGCCAAGTTTCAAAAATAAAGATATCTATTTAACTGTTGCCAAGCTTTTGCCCTGAGTTGACAGAAGAACACACAATTTGGGGAGTTGTCGTGTCTTTTTCTTAGCAGCTGCCCTTCCCTCCCCTAATCTGTCACCAGAAGGGCATCTAAAGAAATATCTTGCCTTGAGGAGATGGGATAAACTGCAGAAGAGAAAGGGAAAAAAAAGTGGAAGAATGTGGTAGGAATAGTGTAGCTAAGTCACATGACAGCCCTATAGGATAATCGATCCAGTGCAAACTTGAGTTTAATTGGTTCCTGGATAGGATATTCCTATTAGTCTGAGAAAATGAGTGAACCACAGAGAAGGGTCTCTCCTTTGTTGGTGCTCTCTGACCTTCCCTGTGAGGAGGTACTAAGAGTCTGGGACATGCTTACATGATTTGCAAACAGAAACAGAATTCTCGTGCAATTCTGTGTTGGGTGGATACCTACTCCCATCCTGTCAGGCTCCTTCAATAGTGATCTGCTCCACACTGCTGTCTAAACTGCTTTCCTCAAACTCCACTATGATCTCATCCTCACCAGGACGGAACAATCTCCTTCTCCTCCTCCTCCTTCTTCTTCATAAAAAGTCTTCAACTCTTTCATGTTTACTAAGTTCTTAACTGACTTTTGACTTCCTTGTTATAACTGTTGTAAACAGGTGAAGCATCTCCAACAAGGAAAAGTTTTGGTGTACTTGCTTATTAATTAGAATATGACCCTCAGGCACATTTCTGCAAACAGCTGATGCACTGCATGTCTGCTTCTAAAACTGTTACAAAGTTTCTAAAACACACCAAGTTTTCCGCAACCACAAAGCCCATCACACTACATAAAAGGACAATGCAGCAAAGAGCATCTTGAGAATGCTAAGGCAGGCAGGAAGACAGACCAAGTTTTAAAGTATGCAAAGATGAATGTTGAACTGAAAGAAGGTGAGGCTGGGAAAAGACAAGAAAATTATATGACTGAAGAAATGTTGGGCTGTATATACTGAGAGAGAGACAGAGGGCATTACATTTTTCAGAGCATTTTTAGCAATTCTAATTATTGGAAAAGACTATGGACACTGGGCTGCATGAGACAAAACATCTGATTGTATATATAACTTTTTTGACAGCACTGTCTTAATTCAAAAAACACTAAAAATGCAGCATCTGCTGGCAAACCATGATAAGGGTTGGAGATGGAATGGAATGGAAATCAGGAAATGGAAATCATTCCTTTAAAAATGGTAGTGTTTCTATGCTTTGCAAGGTAATTGATTAAGGGCATGTTTTCCCTTCTGTCCCAACTTAAAAGTAAACAATACATTAATGGCAAACTTTGTGGTATTGGTTAAATATTCATTTACTGAAATGTTATTCAAACCTCTTAGCCACTTTATCCAAACTTCCTGGTTGAAATCCTAATGCAGTTAGATTGCGGAGTGAAGGATAAGATAGTGCCTTCTCCTGTTTCAGGAAAGAAAGAAAAAAACAAGAAGACTGGCAGTAGAATCACTCCTCAAGGAGACAGCATTTCTTTCCTCTGCCTGAAAAAGAAACTAGCATTAGTCACAATTGGGGTAATTTTGACCACACATGAAAGTGCTTCAGGTAAGAAAAATGCTGTATCTGAAAAACCTTCATTCTGGCTGAATTTTTCCTCGAGGAGGTTTCAGTCAACATAAGCATGGCTTTCAGCTATCAGAAAGTACAATTAATTTAAAGTTTAAACCTCCCTGAAGCTACATAAAACAAGGAAATTTATATAACATAGATTGGTCCATTGGCCTTTTCTCTACATAACTTGTTTGACCTATTAACTTTTAAAAAATCATAGTAAAGATTTCGCTCAATGGATTTCAATTCTGTATGTTAAATGTTATACCAAAGAATTTCAGTTTTAAAAAGAACCAGTATGATCTGTACTGAACCTCCTTTTAATTCTTTGTTTGACGTTTATTGTTTGGGGTATAAAATATCCCATTCAACTACTTCTGTAGAGATTCTGGGTATTTTTGTGCATGAAACATGTTTTAGCTTAGGGGAACAAATAAATAAATGTGACAAGATGTCAATATTTGGCAATGCTTTAGATTAGGCACTTTGTGACAATGTTCTAGGAGGACCAGTCAGTTTGTTGGTACTGTGTAAGTCATGGTAGAGAATATGAGCTCTGGGATGAAGATTACCCCACAATGAGAGATGAGGGCTGGAGGCAGCAAATTAGCCACATAACCGCCAGCTCTGTCTCCAGTATCTACTACCTTCCAATGCCTTCCACCTGTGGTGACTGGCTAACTTTGCCTAGCAGTAGGATTGGCCCTGGTTAGGATTAATGTTCAGCCCAGATGAACTACTGAGAAGTCTAGAGGTGAAGCAGAGGCTTTCACAAAGTACCGCAATGGGCACCTTCAGTCATGGGGGCTCCCTCAGTGGTGGGCTTGTTCCAATGGGTACAGCTTCCAATGGGTTGAGGTTTTGTTGTTTTTCTTTCTTTCCTCCTTGCTTTCCTTTAAACAGCTCGAGCATGCACCAACCAAGTCCTATGTTTCAGGTAGCTCCAGAGTAAGAAATGGTCTTGAAAAATTATTCAATTATTTCATTTGATTTCAATAGCCAAAGCTCTCTGAGTGGTTCATAAAGACAATGCATCTTAAAATTATACTATTGTGATATGATATAAAATCAGTGACATACAAAAACATAAGCATATGCACAATCAATTTTAACAGTTAACAGAGAGAAATCCCAGGACCAGGTGGTAGGAAACAAACTGAATTTCCTCGATGCATTCTTCTATTTGCTTTGGGATCTCTATACAGGATATCTTTGCTTTTACAGTAATTGCAATCATCAGTAGTCACCAGAACAATACTACTTTCAGTCTATCCATATCTGAGCCATTTCTTCCTCTCTCCCTTTGAAGTTTCCATCTCTATGACAACCTGCAGTTCTTTCCATCCCTTTGTACCTTTTCTGTAGATTACCTGATAGAAAACAAAATAGCTGGCCCACTTGGGGAGCATTTGTTTATTGGCCAAATTGCAAAGGATCTGCTTTTCTAGTTAATAGTATTTAAAAATCGCCAGCCTTCCTTGGTTATTAAATTAACAAGACTGGTGTAAGACTCAAGGGAACCATTCCAGATCATAGCACCATCTGAACAAAAAGGCTCTGCAACTTCAGTGTGGATGCATTTCCTTTGCTTGTAGAGAGTACATAAACAATCTTCGTTTGACAATCAATACCTTGGACAAGTGAAGCCAATTTTTCCAGAGCTCAGAATACTCAAGGTTTTACAAGATTTACATTTGTCATGTACAAGCCATTGACTTGCCTGCTGTGAGACAGCAGCTCTGCAAGTCCAGATTGAGTTTCCAAGCAATAATCGCCAAATACCAGCGACTCTTCTGCAACACACTGCCTAGAGACTGACATGGTAGCGGGTAGGATGGTCATAGCCTACCTATTAAACAGATGCAGCAGGAACTGTGTTCAATGCAAGAATCCTAGTTAGGGTGATCTCAGATCAGGATGGCTTCAGGCTGATGCAGCATATATTTAAAAGTCCTACCTGGGCATTTGCTTAGCGACTTACTTGTGCACAAAAGCAGGAAATGGGTCCATGCTACGTAGACCTGCCCTCTAAGGCTGCACATGGCATGTTTATACCCCTGGAGACATTCATCATAAACAGCTGGAGGAGACCTGTGCACATAAACAGGCCTATGCACGCATACATCTCCACTTCTGGATGTCTGTGGGGCAAGCCAGAATGCCATCAGGGGAGCCATGTCACAGGCATGATGTTGGCAGTGGGGTTATATGCTGTATGGTCCCGCTGAAGCACATAAGTAAACCACGCAGAACAAAGTCTTCTCTGCAATGATTTATCTTACAGATATCTAAAACATAGCAACTCAGTACAGATGAGATATACAGACATCTACTTAAAGTCATGTTCTATTTGAGAGCCCATATGGTAGATATCCACAAAGAAAACTTGCTGGGTTGTGATAGCAATGCTCCCCTCCAGTGTGTGTATCTTAGAAGCCATGTCAGTAGTTTGAAGGCTTCCAAGAGCTCTGTACTCTGAACCCAACATTATATTATTGGCAGGTATGGCCATATCTGCCAGACCTTGCCTCTACACTTCCGGTAAGAAAATGTTTGGTGATGGGAAAAGAAAAGGACAACAGGCAGGTCGCAAAATTAAATGCCTAGGTATCATCAAAAGGGGCCTCATGAATGGTCCAGAGCACTGATGCATTGCACAGAGGTGGAAGCAGGCATGCAGATAGCATCAAATAAGAAAGGGCAGAAGTGAAGTAAGTGAGAAGAAAGTAAGAGGAGGGATTATTTCCCCCACATGGTTCTTCAGAGCAGTTCTTATTATTAGTATTATGCTTTGCTTGTGGATAGAAGTTTTCATCAAAACACAGTACCTTTTTGGACACGATCCCCATCCTTTTTCCTTCAAGGAACTCAAGGCAATTTAAAGAATCCTCTTCTCAATAATATTCTCATAACAACCTTGTGAAGTAGGTCTTGGTGAGATTCAGTGACTAGCCAAGGTCACCCGGTGAGCATTGTGGCAGAGTGGGACTAGAACCCAGATCTCTCAGATCCCAGTCCAACACTCTATCCGCAATAGTATATTGGTTCTCTTTTGTAAATAAAGCCGCGTCTTGGCCGAAGGGGAACAATGCATCGTTTAGGAATCATATGAAAAGATTGTGTGCTTGGGTACAATATTGCCTCAGGATATACTAAACAAGGATATTGTGTTAGGATAGTCTCTTGCAATGACCATTCCTGACTTTTGATAAACATTCTGAAAATGCAAAAGAGGTGGAATTGCAGTTGGCAACTGTGGGAAATGATGGGGTGGGGATCAGAAGGGAGCACACTTGACTTGTAACAGACTTGAGAACACCTCAGAACAAAGAGAATAGAGTCAACTCCTTGGTGATTTCATATGGAAGCCTTGCATATGAAAGTGAAGTCACCTACTCCTTCTGGTATATGTGCTCAGTTCGTTTACATCTATGGATACTTTTACAACTGCCAGGGGAGAAATGCCCTTGCAAAAAATATGTCCATTTCAGGTGTGTGTGTGTGATGTGTGGATGTCACAAGCCTAGTCTAATTTGTGTCTTGTGTGTCAGATTGTGAGGCGTTGCTGCTACTGCTCCTCTGGCATGATGGTTGTGAAGAACACAAGTCCGTAGTTGGACATGTGCTTTGGTGTACATTCAGAACATGTAATTTTGTCCCACTGATTAAAGCAATTTGTATACATTTCCTAATGTAAAGTTTTGAAATGCAACCCCCTCTTCAAACATTTTCACAAACTCTGGAATGTATGAACTTTGAGTTCCAATAGAATCCCCCTTTGGTTTTATGACTAAGAGGTTCCCATAAGGTAAATTCTGTTCATAAACAGACTGAATCAACTTTCTCATGCACCCATAGTAATTCATCCAATTTGCTTTTTCATATTGGTATCGTTATTCTAAAAATACCAGTAGCTGCACTGGCAAAGGGAAAGGTAGACAACATAAACACAGATTGCTTATTGGAGGCAATACAGATCTAGCATGCTACTGAAATTAGCTTTAGGATGCTCTATAGAAAAATTACTACCTCCTTAAGTCTGTACAATGCACCATCTCTTCCCATTTTTAATTTAAACTAATAAGGATGGTATTAGAATTTCAGTTTGGTTTTGAAATCATCAGAACTTGTCCAAGATTATAACTCACAAATATATAATAAAAACAATAGAATCATCTACAGAAAACAGCTTGAAGTGCTTAATACATCTTCTGTTGGCACAGATGCTGCAGGGACAGGTGGATTTCTATTAGAAGGGAATTGCGCAGTTCTGATGCCATGCCAAAGAAGGCCTTGTTATGTGCAGAAGCCCTAGGGATCTGAAGACCTGTAAAGGTGCAGCTCGCAGCTTTCTCTGATTTTTCAGCCCAACTTGTGTCCATATCAGATTGCAAATTTCTGTTTGCATATCAGATTGCAAATTTTGGAAATGTACAGTCATGTTAAAAAGATGTGCATATTTTAAATGCAGTTTAAAATGTGTATTGAAAATTGACAATCCAAATTTCACTGTTTAAGCAACAGAGCCATAGTGCACAGTTTCTCCCATTGAAATACACACCTCTGGGCAGCTTAGGCATCCCTGGTTCTCCCGTTCTTAAGCTGAGCAAGAACACTCTGAAGTGCCCCAATGGTGCCTTTATCAAGGTAACTCTTCTGGGTAAAATGGCACCAATCGAGAATCTTACTGTGTGTGTGTGTGCGCGCGCGCATGTATACACTTTAAGAACGCTACAGTATAAAGTATCACCAATTGTTATGTCAACACAAAGATAGTTGAATATATCCTGACCATTTCAGGCCAATGATTTTTCAGCAGAGCGTGATGACAACTAATGACTGCTGTTCATGCCTAAAGTCTGTTTCAGCCGTTCATGTTCATCCCTGGTATTCTCTGCATTGCAATGCACTTAATGTCTAACTAGCAGCTGAACTGAACTGACTATGCTGAACCCCCTTGCCTGTCAGATCATATGGAGCTTATTAACTCCTTTACCTATGATGGGTCCATAGTTGGGCTATGGATGACAAGAAAATCCATCATGGCTCCACCGGTTCTCTGTAGTTACATTGGCCACCAGCTGAAGTCTGGACCCAATTCAAAGTGCCTGTTCTAACATGTAAATCCCTAAACAGCTTGGCGGCCAGGATATCGGGAGGGTCTCCTGCTCCCACATGTTCCTACCCATCTATTAAGATAAGCTACAGAGGTCCTTCTCAGGGACCCTCCTGATAAAGTAAAGGAAACTTTTCACTGGTGGTTCCCCATCTCTGGAATATGTTCCCCAGAGAGATATGCCTGCTGCCATCTTTATTATCCTTTTGACACCAGGGGGAAAACCTTGTTTATTAAAAAATAATAGATGGAATTATTTTATATTTTTAAATTGTAATACTATTAATGTTGCTGCTGCATTGTGGGGTTCCCTCTTTCATAGAGCTATTGCTGCTTGTATTTTTAGTGTTGCTTTTAGCATTTCATTTTCTAGCAGGGTATTTTATTTTTGTATATGAGGTTTTAATGCTTGTAAACCAGCCAGGGAGTCCTCTGGGCTACGGGGACATTACATAAATGCAATAAATAAATACAAGATAACAAACAACCCCAGAACAAGCCATGAGTTATTGAGGTGGCCCACAGACAAGTCACCTGGTCTGGGTTTGCACAACACCACAACCCACCATCGATAGACTGTCATTTTGTATGAACACTATGCTTATTTCTTAGATGTGGACTCTGGACAGTTATCCTTGGAAAGGCAGTTAAGATAAATTATAAATGTGTTATGCTTGGTTTACTGGACTTATTTTATAAATGTGAAAATAAGTCCAGTAAACCAAGTGGGAAGAATGACTATAAGTTGTCCTCTCTTTCAAAATAAGTTCTGCACTTGGAGATCAGTCATGACCATATTCCTTTTTAGTGTAGATCAGGGAAGTGCAAATCAACTCAGGTTCTTTGAATTCTATCCTGAAGCTCATTCCAACTCAGGATATCAGACTTTTAGTTTTATTAGCTGTGTGTGCAGAGGGGAAGTTTGCAAGAAAATGTATGTATATTTTCATGTGCATGTTTCCAAATGTACATATGAGTTGTGCAGCTTTTGAAATGTAGACATTTCCTCCCACCGATTAAAGCATGTTTGGATATACTTTTTCAAAAGTACAAATACCTTCATGGACATTTTTCAAATGTGTGATTTTGTAATGCACTTTTGTTCTTTGAATTCTCCTGCAAATTTAGAAACTTATCAACATCAACCACAGATTATGTTCTAGTCTGTGTTCACTTCCAGGACCTCACACTGGGTTAGTTCTGGTACAAAAGGAACTAAAACAAATGATTCATCCATCCCAGTCTAGGGCACCCATAAATGGAACATTTGGAAAGGCATGGAATCAGTGTTGCTGATTTGGGGAAAAATCAAGATGCATATTTATTTATTTATTTATTTATTTAAAGTTTTTGTATGCCGCCCCCTTGCTATGTAGCCTTGCATACATTTCCAAAGCACCCCAACTTTGAAACTTGATTCCATTAAAGGTCTGGTTGGAGCCTACTCTTTTGGCCTTCAGGCACCAACTAAAGACATACTTATTCCATAGTTATTCCAATCCATTTTAAATAGATGAATTCTAGATTTTTATTGATGTTTTAATCTTAATTTTATGTTTTTATGTGCTGATGCCAATATGTTTTAAAAGCTAGATTTTGATATGATTAAATTTTCATGGTTTTTGTCTTATTTTGGGGGGGTTTGATCTATATATTCTATTTATTATTTTGATTTTGTTTATATTGGTTATATTGGATTCTCATAGTTCATTTATGAGGTTATTGTTATTTTTCTTTTGTAATTGGGTATTCTCATGTTGTCTTTTGCATTGTTTTACATTGTCTATTGATTTTAATATGATGTAAGCCTCCCAGAGAGCCTATGGCTAGTGGGGTAGCATATAAATCAAATAAACAAATAGAAAAATGTATGTGTTCTAAAAATGTATCTAAATCTCTTTTAGTAAATAGGTAGATACATTAAAATATACATGCTAAAAAAACCCGCAGACAAATATGTACTTTTAATGGCCAAAAATCTGCATTGATTTCCCCCATAAAAATGAAAACCTACAGTTACACAGAGTGAGAATAGAATGGACTGCAGATAGAGAAACAGAGGAACACCACAGAACTGGACTTCATACACCCACTGCTCTTACAGCTGGCCTTTTAAGATAAATGATCATCCACTTCTATGGGAAAAAGGAATAAAGCACTCCACTTGGGGAAAGTGAACTGAAGGCAAAGCCTTCCTTCCAGTATTGCCAGGATATGCCCCAGTGTGAGTCTGCAATTTGCTTCTGTGCACAGTAAAACAGGATTATGCAATTCCCAGGTGTTTTCACAGTATTAACAACATCCATCCTACTCAATGAACAGTTTGCAAATTTATTACAAACAAAGTTTGTTTTCACTCAAACTTCTCTCCTACATTGATCAGGTTGTAAATTTATGAACAACTTCATGCTCCGTTATTACAGTCTGTGGAGATGATAAAGCACTTTCAAGATCTTAAAAATACAAGATTAAACCAAGACAAATACCTCAGCTCATGACTGAAGAACCTAGAGATGGGAAAGAACACAATGGAGACCCCAGAGATTTAAAGGCAGGATGATGGGGGAGGAAACGCATACAGAGAAGGAGATTAGAAAAGCTTATTTTCAAGCATTTTCATTTCTGGTAAACACTATGCTGCAGCTCATCTTTAGCCTGACCCAGCTGTCAGAGAATATGGGCTTCTGAATTAAAATATTTCTAAATACAAACAAGTATTGGCTGTGTTGAATAGATGGGAGATGCTCTCTCATTTATTTATCCCCTCATATTTTTCATAGAATTCAAGCTTGCTGTATTGAAATCCAAATACCCCAAATCTTCTCAAATCACAAACATAGTCCATTGCAATTACTGTATCTATGAAATAATATACAAATGGCTCTGATTTTTTTAAACAGAAAATGAATAAATTTTCCTCATAGGTATTTTATCTGTCATAGAAGAATGAAGGAAACTTTTCCATACTCAGAAACTAGGATGACAGGAATAACCAATCAGATTTAGACTGTACATTTCCACTTTCCAACAATGGTCGCAGTTAAAGCTTCAGTGAATAGCTTTGATTAATAACATTCTCTATATTGTATAATTTCATATGCTGTACCTCATCAAAATGAATAACTTCAGAAGACAGCCCAGAATGAATTTCAGTTTCCCAAAGAAAAGAAGCAGGAACGAGAGGTGGGGGTTGGGAGGGGGGGGAGAAAGGGAGGGATAAAGGGTCTTGAAAGTTGACCAAGTTTTTCAAGAAATGATAATCTATCACACAAGATCAAGTGAGATTGTTTTTTAATGAAGAGTTTTTCAGTGAGATAGAGGGCTTAGAATTCTATCAGGTGATAAGCTAGTGAAATCTGCCAACCCAACTTGAACTGCTGGCAATCATGCAGTTAGCAATTGTGGGTTTTTTTCATATTACAACTAAAGTTGGCAGGGCCATGGAAAGGGACTAAGCCCTTTGCTGTGGACACAGTCCTGAAATGGACAAGGGCTTCCTTCAGCTCCTACCTACCTGTGTTAGGAAGACAACTCCTATTGTCACCAGCCTGAGCTTTCCTCCTGATAGAAATAGCAGCTGTGAGTCAATGATTTGGACTGTGGTTCCCTTTCCCCCTGATGCAGCAAAGTTCCAGCCTGGGAATAGAAAAAATCCTATAATGCTGGAAGTTGTTTGAGCCTTTTTCTGAATAAATAAGTATAAGATTACACCTTCACTTTTAATTTATTTCTTATAGTTTTCAACCACTGACTCACTGATGCTACCAGGATATTGTCAAATAAATTAAAATATAAACATCAAAATGAGACTCAAAACAGCACAAATAGAATCAGCAGCAAAACCTAAAAGCATTCTAGTCAATCCACATTCCAAACCAGATTAAAATCAGAAGCAGACTAACCCAGAAGGAAAACAGTTCTTAAAGCTCCTGGGGGAATTAAAAGATCTTACCTCACACCAAAAAAACTCAGAAAGTGGGCACTAGGTCAGCGTCCCTGGGAAGGGCACTCCTGAAATGGAGCCGTCACTGAAAAGGCTCTCACCCTTAAGGCCTTTCTCCTAGCTTCGTCTGTTGGAAACACCTTGAGGACAGCCTCAGATGACGATCTTACTGTCCAAGAAGGTAAATATGGGAGGAGTCATTCCTTCAGGTTGCTTCTTCAAGCTATTTAGGGAGTGGAAGGTGTTGAAACCAGTACTTCCAACTGAGCCTGGAAAGGGATTAGCATTCAGTACAGATGGAGAAATATAGCATAGAATGATTATACTGGCCAGTCACAAATAACTCTTCTTTTCTGGACCAACAGAATTCACATAGTCATCTACCATTTAAAGTGATCCTTATTATTTTTAACAATAAGCACTAAAAGCCATGACAGATGCAAACCTTCATGATTTCCTGAAATTCTTTTTCTGGATTGTCATGAGCAATAGAGGAAAGTGGTTTCTATAACCATGGATAAGCTGGCAGGAGACTCTTCACATAGCCAAGTTTCAATTTCAGTCACTGGTATCATAATCAAAAGGCTGTTGTCATTCCTACAACCATTAATGTGTGCTTGCTAAGAAGTAAGCCCTGTTGGGTTTCATGGGATTTACACTCAGCTAAGCATGCAATCCTGTGCATATTTAGACAGAAAAAATAATAATCCTACAATTCTCATGCTGGGTTCAGGTACATGTAGGACTTTTTCTGTCTCAGCATGCATCCTAAAGCATTTCCTTGCCTTAGCAGCTCTGCTAAGCTCTCCCACAAAGCTCCAGCTGTTCCTTGAAGGAAACAAGTTCATGTAGGCCAAATTAGTGAATGGGCTACCTCATGACAGCATTGCCAGATCCCCTGGATAGGGGCTATTAGGCCTGGAAGTAATTCCCTTGGTTGAAACATCTGCTTCATACAGGAAAAAGACAGGATATAGATATGATAAGTGAATATAATAAAATTTCATGAGTTAGTTCCTGCAGATACAGCTGAGAGCATCCGTGCTACTGTTGTGGTTGTTAGTTGTGAAGTCGTGTCCAACCCATTGCGACCCCATGGACAACATTCCTCCAGGCCTTCCTATCCTCCACCATCCCCCAGAGTCCACCCAAGCTCACACCAACTGCTTCAGTGACTCCATCCAGCCACCTCATCCTCTGCTGTCCCCTTCTTTTTTTGGCATCAATTGTTCCCAGCATTAGACTCTTCTCCAGGGAGTCCTTCCTTCTCTTTAGGTGGCCAAAGTATTTGAGTTTCATCTTCAGCATCTGGCCTTCTAAAGAGCAGTCAGGGTTGATCTCCTCTAGCACAGACCGATTTGATTGCCTTGCGGTCCAAGGGACTCGCAGGAGTCTCCTCCAGCACCACAATTCAAAGGCCTCAATTCTTCGATGCTCAGCCTTCCTTATGGTCCAGCTTTCACAGCCATACATTGCAACTTGGAAAACCATAGCGTTGACCATAGCCTATATGCACATTTGTTGGCAGGGTGATGTCTCTGCTTTTTAATATGCTGTCTAGATTTGCCATAGCTTTCCTCCCAAGGAGCAAGCATCTTTTAATTTCTTGGCTGCAGTCTCCATCTGTGGTGATCTTGGAGTACAGGAAAATAAAATCTGTCACTAATCCATGCTATATTGGCTCTCATATCACTGTGTGTAGGACTACCTAGCACTTGGACAGATGCTGTCCTAGGAATACTTTGCCATGGTGGAAGAACATAGGAACAGGGGCAGTGAGGAACAGTGTTCTGAGTCAGACCAGAAGCCCTTTGAATGCAACACAGCAGATCTCCAGAGTGTTAGACAGGATGACTTCTTAGTCCTGCCTGGAGAAGGAAGAGAGTGAGCCTAAGACCTTCTGCATGCAGAGCAGAGACACTGTCCCTCCCATAGCTGTGGTTTAAGAGAAGCATGGAATATAAATGTAATAAATACAGAAATAAGCATGCATTCATGCCGCCTTACGATATTCTACAGAATAGAATACAGGAAAGTGATGAGTTCTGAGGCATGCAGAGTCAAGGGAAGTTAAGATAATAGGGGTAATTTTACTTCAAACATGTGGAAGCATAAGATTATCAGAAATCTAAGTTTTAAATCAAAACAAAGCTTACTGATAGCTTTAACACTCTGTATGCACCTGATGGGTGCAGGTTTCATACCGCCTCATTTCCTATCTTGCTCATAACAATGGTGTCAGAATCAGGGCCTGAGTGTCCCCAGGATCAGGGCCTGAGTGTCCCCACCTGAGTGTCCCCTGGTTCCTGTGGAACCAGGAACATCTTTGCAGGTGCTTGCAGGGAACAACTGAGGCACAGTGCAGCTGGCAGCCCAGGAGAACAGCCTAAGAGGTGTCCCTGCACCATTGCTCTGCCACATCAACATGAGTCGGCCTGGCGACTCTCTTGTGCTTTGGCTCCTTGCGTTACTTCACCTGAAGCCCGGTTCCTGCCTCCTGCCTCACTCCAGTCTGTTCCTCCTTCAGTCCTCCTTTCCAGCCTGACCCTGTCTTTCCAGGCATCTGGGCCCTTCTTCCCTGACCCTGCCTGCTTCAGAATGTCATTGTCTTTCCTGAATTTGGACTGTGCTTTTGGACTGTGAAACCCTGGACTGTGTTGCTTGAATCTCTCGTATGTCAGACTTGACTCTGGACTGTTACACAAATGCACCTCTTGGTTTTGGTCCCCACTGCCTTGGTCCAGGCATTCATAGCTGTCTGCCACCCATGCCTCACACCTTACAAGTGGCATTTCTATGCTTACGTGTCCCCCGCCCCCCTGAGACCAGTGCACAGTATTTATTTCTCATTGGATTCATACATTTTAATGCTGGAAAATAA
>NW_025335505.1:4291164-4435674 GCF_004798865.1 Varanus komodoensis | reverse complement strand
CTTATCAGCACAAACTATTCGCTTGCTGGCAATTTTACCAGGGAAGGATAAATTATCCAGGGCACAGAGACTGAAAAGTCTGTTGGTTTTAGGCCATTGTAGACTTGACATTTGCCTTTGTGCATGCACACACTCAGTGGGATATAGGATTACTTTTCGGAGTACATAGAGGGATTCTATGGTCTGTCCTAAGGTTTCTCTACCTCACCATGGCTTCTTTGGTCTCCAGACCCAGGTTTGCCATTTTACTTTTATTGGTATGGAAACACCACATAGTACATGGCAAGAGCAGTCATGGAAGTAGCCACTTCTAGAATTCAAACTCTTTGACCCTCCACTCCCTAGTCACAGGCATGCCATTCCTTGCTTTATTCCTATTGGCCAAGTGATGTGTCCATCTCCCTGATTCCTTTTGGAAATGGAGAGAGAGTACAAAAATTCATGGAGGGAGAAGGGGAGGATCAAAGCACAACCACAGTGGTAAAGCCATGGGGCAGCAAAAAAGGGAAGACCCAGGGGTCAGTACTGCTCATAGGTAATACGTTGGTTTTTAAGGAAGGCAAAAACAACCACATCCTCTCCATTGGGAAGATACATGACATTTCATACACCTTTCAGCAGGCATTGCTCTGTTCCTCAGCTGAAGTAAATTGCTCAGTTCAATCAATACTTACATTGTGATGAATACAACAATTGCAATTTCACAGCAGGACTGGCACTCTGGCTTCTCTCACCTTTTCTTCCTTCCCATTTTCTTTCTGGAATGGCCTGTAATGTGTCACCAGCGGACAAAAGAGGACACTGGTTTGCTTAAATTTTACATATGTTAATTCATAGAAATAGATTCCACTTTAGACACATCTACTATCATTTAAAGAGAAAAGCAGTGCATCTTACCATAAGGATTCATCATCAGCATTATCCTGAACAGGTGATCTGTGTTCATGGGCAACAAAATGGCCCGTGGCTCTCCCTGCTTGTGGTTCTTCGTCTTTAAACTGGACTTGGACCAAACAGTATTTGAAATAGAGGAATATTTCAAATGGAGAACTGTCCCCAGTAGAAGGACACCCATGGCCATCCTAATTTCCTCCCGGAAAGCAATTCTACCATAGGCCACCTGCGATGGCTAGAAGGTGATACTTTGGAGAATAAGATCCTTTCTGATGTTAGCATTCCCATCAAAATGTGGAAACAATGCACATAAATACTGTCCACAAGAATGTCGGCAATGTCAGGACAACCATTGGGTATATTTGGATTGGATGAACAGGAAATCCTTTGCTTAAAAATTAAAATATAATTACTGTAAGTAGCTCTAGCATACTTTTCACAGAAAGTGTTTGTTTATAGAAAGAGTAATTTTAAAACATGGGATGTGTGAGACTGGATGCAGTCTCATCTCCATTTCTATTTGTAGCTTCCTTATAAGAGCAATTAGCATGAGAAAAGAAACGAAACTATGCACCCATCAATCTGTTCTCTTCTGAATAGGGGTCTTCAGTGATTGTTCCATTAAGCTGAATGTGCAACCAACAAAAGTTTCATTTTCATACAAGATGGCTGGATTGCAATTTAAACTTCTTCATTATTGATTATTATGTGTTATCAAGGCAGTTGTTCTGTAAAGCCTTAAGAACAGACCAGAATTAATTTTTCCCACTTGTTTCAATTGTCAACACTCTCATTACTATACTTTAAATAACTGTTACTGTATATTCCTGTGTTTTTTTGGTTTTATGTCCATTCCTTGCTTAAAATCTGCTTCCTCTGCATTGATCAGAATAGAAACATGTGTGTGTGTCTTCGCAGCAACACAGACATGACCTGGGAGAGCTCATATATGTTTTCTTGAACTTGTGACTAAGGAAGTTGAAAAAAAGAAAAGAAAAATGGGATCAGAGGGCAAAAAAGTTCAAAGAGAAGAGTCAGGCTCCAACCTGAGTTTTACTTTGCATGCCGAGTCTAGTTAGTTGAATTTTTAAACATCCGATGTTCTGTCAGTCTGCATGCATGTCAGTGAATACGAGGGTACACCTGCAAGTGAGTCCTCTTTTTAGTTTGAGATGAACGCTTGAGGGGGTGGATTGGAGTACACCAACTTAAGACTTATAGAATCCAAAGCAGCCTTAGTCCTGTCTCTGACCTGTAATATATACTGGAGACTTTATGACAGGGCTGCCATAAGAAACTCTCAACACAGCCCCCAAACTTGTTCTGTGCTATAACAGTGATCCAATGATCTAACTACAGGGCTATTGTGAATTATTCTCAGACCAGCCTGCAAAGCAGGGGTGAAAGCACTGAATGATGCTGCAAGATTATTGTAAGTAGCATTCTTTGCTTCAGCCCAAAGGACAACACTATAAGATTGTTGTACACAAGTTCAGTGTGAATTACATAGCAGGCCTGCCATAAGCTCTTCCTTCACAGAGTTTGTGATATAGGAACAAGAAGCTGACTTTCAATTTGTAGAGGGAAAGCCACTGATGCTTCTTTGTCTTCTTTGAGTTTTACCCTGACTTAGAGAAAAAGCTGTTTTCTTCCCTTTTCTGCTATCTTTTTTTGGGATGGGAGAGGAGCCCAATACTGTGAAGATTAAATCCTGGATTTTTCTATTGATTTATATCCAAGCTTACATTTCCATCTCTAGGGAAGTTAGGAACCAAAAAATTACTTATATTTACCTCGTAAAGCCCTCCTAATCAAGAATGCCACCTATACCAGGAGTGGATGGACTTCAGATTTCCACAATCTTCCTATTCCTCTTCCTCCTTTTTTAGATCTCAAGGTTCATCAACTAGAGCCTGTTCCAGAAGACATACTTAGAATTGAAGAATTTTATCCCAGAATGTTTTCCAGATTATCAGAATAGAATGTTTTCCATTCTTGGTTAAGCTTTCTTTACTTTAGCAGCATAATTGGAATGGGAGGCTATTGTTTTGCCAATGGCAAAAGGTTCATTTTGGATGCAGAAGCAATGTGCACACAGGTGGATTAAAGTCTAAAAAAATTTTATTCTAAAACAGGAAAACATATATAATAACATGAAAAAGGAAATACAATACCGAATAAGCTGGCTTCGCTCTATCAGCCTCCGTGCCCCCTGCCCCCCGCAGACGATAAGGAAAAAGCCCCAATTCTT
Organism: Varanus komodoensis; assembly: GCF_004798865.1. Taxonomy (NCBI): domain Eukaryota; kingdom Metazoa; phylum Chordata; class Lepidosauria; order Squamata; family Varanidae; genus Varanus; species Varanus komodoensis. The sequence goes on along the minus strand of NW_025335505.1, from coordinate 4,432,529 downwards.
GACCGGCATGTGTCACCCTCCTTACTTGGCTAGATCTCCCACTGGCACTGGCTCAGACAGGGTTACGCAGCTTCTCTCCTTCCCCTAAATCTGAGAGTCAAAACAGTTAATTAGCCACATCTGCTGTTCCCGGCTCTCACGGTGATAAGCTCTGCTATTTACTTTCCTGCATTCCAATGCTGTACCATCCTAATTAGCAAGCGGCTTGCTGGATGGCCTCAAGAGTCTCCAAAGGTGAGACCCAGTCAAGGTAGGAATCAGAAGACAATTGTGTTATACCACCTATCTCCTCGGTATACAATGGTCTTCTGGAAATTTCCCTCTACAGCTATAGAGCCATTTTGTTTCTCCTACTTAACAGTTGGAAACAGAAATCTGTGGTCATCTTTTGGAGATTACACCAGAGATCTACAAGACTCTTGGCATTGGATGGAATATAAATGTTTTAGATAGGTAGGTAGGTAGGTAGGTAGGTAGATAGATAGATAGATAGATCCCAAGCTACTTTCTGCCCATTTTTGATCTAGTTAAAATGAAGAACATGGAAGAGTAACACAGTGAGCCTATGGGAATTAGAAAGGACATCTTACTGTGTCTGAGGGTACCTGTCAGCATGCTCTATAGAGGGAAAGGATGATGATAAGATTATTTCACTTGGATCCTTCACAGAGCCCATTTCTGTCATCACATTTGTGTAGCTACTACTAATTACTGAGGGGGGATGTTATGGCAAAGCAAGTCTTAATCACTGGAATTTTTAACTAGCATTGCGTCATGACAGTTCAGAGGGCCAGAGAGTTAACAATGAATTTATATGCTTCTTATTTAACAAGTACTTTCTTTTTGCCCATCCAATACCTGGGAATATTATCTAACCAATATTTAAAAGTTAATTAGTTTTAGCGGTATATTTATTCATTTAATTCATTTTAACTCTGTTATTTTATACTGTCGTGGTATAGCCAATTTATTTATTTGTTTAGGTTTGGTGGGTTTTAATGTTGGTAAACCACCCAGAGAGCCCTCTGTCCTATTAGGGTTGTATATAAATGCAAATAATACATACATACATACATACTTGTCCATTCTGTGGTAACTGTTAAGAAGCATCTTAGCTGTCAATTCCTGTAAGTGATATGATCCTAAATCAAGACTTGTGCCTTAATCCTGCAGAGATGATCACCCATCAGGGCTGCAGTTGTTGCTCACCTGGGCCTACCAAGCAGGTGATAAGGACCATCAACACCTGGTTGGCCCCAAAACATGGCAGTGTTTCACATAGTGGATTCCTAGTTTGTGGGCCTGACCATGTCCTATGATGAAGTCCTAACATTCCCACTATTAATCAGCAATGCGCGTGCTTTACACAAAAGGCATCTTCATTCACAATGCACTGCAAAAGAAATGACAGACACAACTCCATGCATTGCTGCACATGCCCCTTATGGGGAAGGTGGGGAACTGCAACTCATGAGATCCCATTCAGCATGGCTAATGGTCAGAGATAATAGGAGCTTGGCTCAAAAACACCTGTATGGCTGTATTCACCATAGGATGATCATCGTTGCCACCTGCTTATTTTATGGTATTTCACTCTTCAACTAGAAAGAACAATGAAGGTGTCATCTGAGGAAATTCCTCCATGGTGTAGGGCTCATAGGCCTAGCCTCACCTCTGGAGATCTCTCCATGGGTTAAATTCGGGTCTCCCAAGGGCTGGAGTTTCTACACTGCTGATACAAACCATGGTCTCAGCAATGTCTGAATATGAAAAAACCTCCACCACCATTATGAAAGTAATAGCAGTGTCCATAACCTTGTCAATTCCATCCTCTGCTCTTTCCTGCAGCCATTATGTGTCTCTTTCACATAATTATCTAATACTGGCATCTTCCTTCTTGAAAGCATGATCAAAGAGTTTGGAAGAACAGAAGAATGGAAGGAAGGGAAAATCCATTTAGTAGCACACCATCCCTCTGCTGCTGATTGAAAAATGTCATTGACCAAAGGAATCTCAGGATGACATTTGATTTAAACGGTTTCAAAGGAGAGGAACCATAAAAGTTCATGACAAACATCAGGGAAAACCTTTCCTCCAAAAATCATTAACAAATGAATTAATGAGCAATTCAGTCTATGGACTTGTGAACCAGAATGGGGTGTATGGTTTACAAACGTGTATGAGAACCAGTGTGGTGCAGTGGTTAAGAGTGCAGAAATGGAACTCAGGCAATCTGGGTTCTAGTCCATGCTCAGACATAGAGCCAACTGGGTGACTCCGGGCCATGCACAGACTCTTAGGCCAACCTACCTCACAGGGATGTTGTTGTGGGGATAAGATTGAAAGCAGCAGGAGTAGAAGGATGTGAACTGTCTTAAATTCTTTAAAAAAGAAAAAGGTGGGATATAAATCTAATAAATAACACACACACACACACACACACACAGTGCTTGATAATACACATGCACACAGTGCTTGACAATCCCCTTGAAAGCCACTTTTGAGAAGGAATTTCTCTCATTTTATACTTAAGCAACACTGAGACCCATCGATAAGTTCCATTCTGTAAATCTATGGCAGATCAAGCAGCCATTTCTGGTTCACCATTGGCAGTGCTGGAACAGGAAACCAGTGGGCATCTCCTGCAGATCATAGATCTAATTCCAATGGTGTGTGCATAGGCTGTGTATCTGTCCAGTATTTAAAGGCTGTTTCTCGTCATGAAGAACCACAGCCCCAAACACAGCACCTTCCCTCTTCAGTGAAACTTACCTACTGGATATGCATGCCACAATACCTCAAAGGAGCTCAACACTGTCGGAGTGCCTGCTCCGACAATCGGCGCGAGAGAGTTCAGAGAGAGAAATAAAACACTGCAGACGAGAGATAAAGTTTCAAAGCATGCTCGGTTGAGTACTCCGGAGAACAAAGAAGTTCTTCTTTAGGAATTCTTCCTAAAATGTCCTCTTAAAGATGTCCTCCTTCCTCACCACCGGCAGCCCCTTTTTATTAATTCACAGATTGTTACATTTGTATTTGCCTACACCGATCGCCATCGAGTTAATCAGCCAACTCCCTAATCATTGTGCGCAAGTGCAGGATTCAAAATGCTTACTGATTGCTTATGCGCAGGCGCAGGAAACAGGAAGTGTACTTATTGCTATATATGGTCACAAGCCTTATATGGTTACACAGGTGAAGTACAATGCTATTAGCTGAGTAAGTTGCAATACTATTGGCTGGTAAATTACAATACTATTGGCTGATGCGTAACACAACGTGACCTAATGACTCAGCAATGCTATTGGCTGGCGTGGCGTGCCTAGCTACAGCGTACCTAGCTACAGCATGCTGCGGAGAGGCAGGGGTGAATTCCCACACAACACAGTGTTTATAGGAACGAGATAGGAACAGTCTCCAAGTTAGGAACAAGTCCAAAGTCAGCCAGTGAGCCTTATGGCTGGAGTGCAGAGACTGAGCTCAAGTCTTGCAGGTCCAAGCTCAACATGCTTTACACTGTGCCAATATAACATGTGCGCGAGACATAATATTTTACAGTTGTTTGAAATCACTTTTATGAGGTGTATCAATTCTTTCACTACATTGACTGCCATAGTTACTCTGGGATATTTCTTGTAATTACCTCTTTTTAGCAATTCATCCTCTGCTTTTTTGAACTGCCTGAGTTATTTTGGGCAATAAGGCAGCTATCAATCATTATACAAAGAGAATGGTACTTCCCTACACAATTTCAGCTTTGTCAAATGCATAAGTCCAAGACTTTTATGAACGATCATGTTAATTACATGACTCTTGGCATAGTATTTATGTTGTCATTCAGTATGAATGATGTATATTACCAAAATGTTGTCAATGTCAAAAAGCTATTTTCAGAAGGGGATTCAAGTAATGGTTTACTCCTAGACAACCAAAATATGAAATATGCTTACATTTGGAAGTATATCAGACATTGTGAGGATGAGGATGACTGATAATTCCATCATATCTGCACAATTCTGTTGTAGCATCACCTGCAGCATCTCTTAACAAGTCTATTCTGTTTTAATTACTTCTTCAGCACCTGCACAAAGGTTTCCTTCTCAATTGTTCCTCTTCAACATTCTGCCTTGTGGGATGGGAAGAATATATCTATTATGGTTCTAAGTGAAAAGTATTATTTTCACTTATATATGCATCATTTTCTATATTTTCTCCTAATATGCACATTTTGTATTCATTTTTAAAATTACAAACCCTAATTGCAAAATTCAGAATTGTGAATTTCAGAGGATTATTGAGTTTCAGTCCAAGTATTAATCTGAAAGTATAAAATTAGGTGAGCTTACATCAAAACATGCACTCAACTAATTTGTCCCTTGTGTCTACTGACTGGACAGATTGGTTTGATCCAGGTTTCTGGGCATGCATAACTGACCTGGTTCCCTTGTTCTCACAATAGCCTATCCAGGCCTCTAAAAATACTACACAGAAGGCTGGGAGATCCTACTGATTGGGTGAACTGTGCTGTTGAGCACAGAAGTGAATTACCCAAAATTACTGTCTGCGAGCCACTGTCTACATTCTGCCAACAGAGGGTAGAACCTGGAACCAAATCAATTTGTCAGAGCTTCCACAAGTCAAGCCAAGGGCAGGATGGTCCATAACAATGGTAAGCAAGAGCAGAGCCTCCTAGCTACTGCATAGGGAACCAAATTTATGTAGCCTGTTGTTTCTGTGGTCCTGACCCATGGTTAAATGACAGCATGTAGACTGAATCTAGGCTGAGCACCCCTATCCTGTTTTTGGTATAAAGGTAAAGGTAATGGTTTCCCCTTGGCATTAAGTCCAGTCATGCCTGACTCTCGGGGGTGGTGCTCATCTCCGTTTCCTAGCTGAGGGAGGCAGCGTTTGTCCGCAGACAGTCTCTGTGTTCATGTGGCCGGCATGACTAAACACCGAAGTGCACGGAATGCTTTTACCTGCCCACCGAAGTGGTACCTTTTTATCTACTTGCATTTGCCTGCTTTCGAACTGCAAGGTTGGCAGGAGCTGGGACAGAGCAACGGGAACTCACCCCGTTGTGCAGATTTGAACCGGCGACCTTTCGATCAACCAGCCCAGCAGCACAGTGGTTTAAACCACTGAGCTGCCTGCATCCCTGTTATAGGTATAGATCCTGACAAAATGTTGGCTTTGGATGGCATTAGTTGTCACCATTTCTGCTCCCTCAACCAATCTTGATAAAATGCAGATATGAGCTGTCTTTCTTCACAGTGACCCAATAGTGAAAGATGAATAATTGTGGGGATAGGTACGGATGGGAAACCATTTGTTCAAGTGGATCTGTTGCTTTCCTTCAGGGGAGAGGTCTTGTATAAATGGTGATAGGAAGACCAGCTTGAACCTGAAAATAATTATGGTTTGGAGCCAGAAATATACTTAAAGTACACTTCCTGAAATCAATGGAATTTAAAGTAATCCTTATTAAATATGATTTATTTCAGTGAAATAAGGGGTCCAACACAAAGACTTCAGCACAGAGAAAAAAGATCCTACTCATGCGCAATCTGGTCAGTCAGCACAGTTGTAATGGAAATGCAACACAAAGCTCTTAGAGGGTGGAACAGTACCCCTCAAGATATCAAGTAATTAAACAACAACAACAACAACAACAACTGGCTAAACTCAGGATTGCAGTAAGGGGTGTGGAAAGTTTTTCCTAGAATGTGATTGCTGATCACTGCTAACTCATGAAGTTAGATTTGGCTGTGCCAGATAATACTGGAGAGCAATAAACCTCAAAAGGAGGTGCTTGTCTGCCAGATTGCCTCGAAAAGTTCAGGATCTTTGGTTGGGGTTTAAAGCATGCTGCCAGAGACAGCAAGCCCTGGTTTTGCATTCACACAGACATACACACAGCACTTAGGAAGGAACTGAAAGTTTATTTAGCAGAAAATATAGAGCAGGCAAAAACTTTAAGCCCACTGTTATATAAACCAGTGTTGAATCTCACCTTTACTCTATAGTTCTATAGAGATTAAAAAAAAAACCCTCCTGCCTAACAGAGACAGACGCTAATAGACAGAGACAAAGAGGGTAAGGGACTTCCTTACTTTTCCTGAAGTGGAGGAGTGAGAACAAGAACAAACAAATGCAAAGATGACCATGTAAATACCACAAATAATCTATAAGCAGAAACTTTGGTAAAATGCCAGGGCAAATCTCTCATATAGAGAAGCCTTAAGATGTAATTAGCAGGCTGTGAAATAAGTTACAGAAGGTTTATTAGGGGTTCTCACTACTTGTACTTTTCCCGGTTCCTTGATGTATGTGTTCTCTTTCTATCCCTCATCTTTCTTAGCACATGCTGTTAAATATTTCAGCTCCTCTGTCTTCTTTTCCATTCTCCATCCTTCTTCCTACCACAAGCTTCCCCCACTGCTTTTTTTACCCCTGTAGCACAGTAGAACTTACAGATCCGAGGGTAAATAGTAGATTTTGTGAAATGATGTCATAATTTTTCTTGCATTGCTGCTTGTTTAAAAAAATAACATTACAGAACTGAGAATAAAGTGCAATATGCAGATACAGCACTATTATTGCAAATAAACACCATTCAGGCTCAAAGTTTCCTCTTTTTTGGCTGTTGAAAAATATGGCTGCTTAGCATCTTGGCTCCAGAAGGCTTCTTTTTATAAGCCTGAATATTCCTGTTTTATTATTGGCACAAACAAATGACCATCATAAGATTTGTCAGGTTGTTGGCCCAAGAACTTTTTCACAATTAACAGACACTATTGTTTTCCTGAGATTATTGTACAATAATGGGACTATGTCACTGACGTATGGGTTGGATTCATCTCAGTCATGGCACAGAACCACAGTGGATGGATGGTTGCCCAAACTTATTTGTCAGGCACTTCCGTGCCTCCCTGGCAATTGCCTCTGCTCCCTGCTCCATCCTCCTGTTCTTGTCATGCAGCCCAACATCCTCCATGAATTAAATATCCTTCCGTATGTTGCTGCTTTCTATGGACTTCCGCAGTCGCATCCTAATTGCTCCACTGACATTTTGAGGTGGGTTCTCCCTCTCCCCACTCACAAGGGTATCTGCATCTCTATAATGCTTCCTAGCCACTCCATCCCCACAAAGATTTTTTTTAGTTAAATCAAAATATAGCCTTTTGCCTTGATTCCCCCCATTCTCCCTCTGTGCATTTCTCGTTTCCTCCGTTTCTGAAAATAATGCCTGTGTTGCTAGAGTGCTGAGGCTAGCAGGGAAGTGGCTGCTCTTTCCACAGGTTTTTATGGTGATTCCACACCTACAATAGTAAAATCATGAAGATCCTGATGACCAGAGAAGCCTCAGGGAAGCATGGAAAACTTAATTGGTTTTGGCAAACTAATGTTAATTAGTTAATTGGTTTTGGGAAACATAGCCATATGGAAATAATGTGAAACATTTGAAAAGGAGCAGTAAATGAATGCTTTTAAATGGCATTATCCAAAACACTATAGGGAGGCACCTAAAACCAACTGCAAACATTCTCAAGAGTTGGACGAACCTTTTAAAAAGCAGGATGCTATGCCAAGTCAGGCATGGGGTGTCTCCTCTCTGGATATTCTGATGAATTGAGGACCACGCTCTTGGCATTTCATGCCCTATTCTTCTGCCTTGGCCATCCTCTTTCACAAGCTGCTATGATAGACATCTGGAGTCCTGCTTACTCTCGCAGTTGAATGTAGTGATGAGGCTGTAGAAGCAATGGCTCTACACTCTCTCGAATCGTTCAGAGAAATTGGCAGGATCTCTGTAATGCAATCTGGCAAGTTTAGTAAAACGTGTCAAATAAGCAGTTACAATCTTAAGTTGCAACAAGGTTCTATTTTCTTCTTCTTGGCAAACCTCTAGTGTGTTTAACAGTTGCACAGCAGGCAGAAACCCAACACGTAACATATTCTCCATCCCTGGGTTGCTGCATTGAGAAAAACACACACCCTCATTTGTTGGATTTTTGCCTATGTGCTTCTGCTTAAAGGTGGAGGAGCTTTGCCAGAAATAAAAAGGCAGTATCCCTACTGTAAGCAGATGCAAGTTATGGGTTTCATAACTCATTTAAATAGTTTAACAAATGATAAGCTTCAGAGGGTTGGGATAGATAAATTCTTTCTAAACTGATCCTCACAAGATCTGAGGGCTTCTGCTGCTTGGCCTGGTCCTGCAAAGTGACCTGGGGGAAGAGGAAGCCTGAATGCTCACAGACCACAGTTCCCCACTTGCTGCTCTGGCTGCAAACGGGGCCTGTTGTGTGTGCTTGCAGCAGCTCCACTGTCCTCTAGGACTGCAGCTGCTGCCAGAAGCAGGCAGAGAAGAAGGCCACTGTGGATGTGTGGGCCAGGTGCCACTCGTGGTGACCAAGCTTCTTCCCCTCCTGCTCCTGCCCACAGCTGCAGTGGTCCAGAAGAGCAGAGCTGTGAGTGTACATGCCAGGCACCATTTGCAGTGAGCAACCGCTTCTTCACCTGCTGCTGCCGGCAATTACGGCAGGTTCTGCTTGTGCAGTGCATAGGACTTTGCTCCTGGTGACAGACCCATGGATCCTGGGAGTGCTGTCTGGCAACCCAGACTCTGGGCTGCCTCAAGGTGGTCGGAATTCCAGGAAGCAGAACCCAGGGAATCTGACAGATTCCCACCCACAAACATATTCCTTACACATCCCTAGATAAAAGCATACTTGAGTTTCATCTTTTAAATATGCATTTTTGCAAAAGGACTGTTTGAAGCAAGATAATATTATTTTAAGCCACCTTCCTCATTTCATCCATTTTCTACGCTATTGCAATTGTAACTCTCTAAACTTGTTAGTCAATATGACAGGTATACACAGAACCAAGTCCATTTTACTAGTGGTTCAGAATAAGAATCTATCAGTAACATCTCTTCCCCATGTCCTTCATTCATTGCACCCAATTCCTCTGCTTGCAACTGCTCCTTCCACCACCAGTTACAGAAAACTAACTTCTTGCAGCTGGCTTTAGTGCATCCCTACTATTACATAGAGTGCAGTACTTATTTCTGGTGGTAAATGCTGGCAGCAAGATTTTGGGGAAGAAACCTGTCACCATACAATCTGCTGGGTGCCCTGCATGGAAGCCTGCTCCCTCCAGATGCAGCGGAGATCTTTGCAGCAGGCCAAGTAAGTTGCTAATGTTAAGTCCCAGCCCTGAAAATGTGTAGGAAAGTTTTACCTCCACCTAAAGAAATTTGCTGCAATGGTCCCACCAATTTCCACCAAGAAATAGGGTAGAAAATTACAAGATGCTATTTGTGCACATCTATTATTAAGGATGGCACTTCAGCTCTTTCTAAGCTTTGTGCAAGATCGAAACAGAGTGAGTCTGAAGATGCCTTCTGGTCCATCTAGTCTGATGCCCCCCAGCTCCAGCCACCTCTGCTCATGACATGCCTACCATGTGCATGTTTAATTTTATCACATACCTGAGCATTTTCAATATTACACACCCCTGTACTGAGGGCCAGTGTCAGCATATGGCATCCTTGGGCAGTTGTTGCCCAAGCAGCCCATGAAAGGTCCATGTCCCACACTGGCACTGCCTTTCTTGCAGCAGGCAGTGAAATCTGTGAACCGCCTGAATTTAGGGTTTCCTCCCATGCTCTGGAGCCATGTTAGGCACTTTGGGGGCATTCTGGGTTTCTGACTAAGGACTCACTGATGTAAGAGTTGGTCCACCTTGCCAAGAACCCATTCAACCTAGAGATGGTACTGGCTATACTCCAACCATAGAACTTCTGTTTCTAGGCTGGGATGTGTGTGTGCATGGATGAAGGTGTATAAGCAGGAGCTGGATCACATCTTCATATACAGACTTCTAGCCAACATGATAGGAGAGATATATAAGGATTGAAAAAGGATCCTCCAAAAAGAGAACCATGTTGTCTGAAATAGGAGGCATATCTGTTACCATAGAAAATATGAAGGCACCTGTAAATTTGGAAACTACAGAATCTCAGGACAAGTGTTTCCTATTCTATAACAGTAGAAGTTTTGGACCCCAAAGGCAGGAGCAACAGCTCTCCTAAATGTAATTGAGTTTTAAAAGGTTTCCCTAAAGTTCAGTGTGGATTTAAGATGACGAATTTCAAGCCAGCATAGCTATAAATAAAATATGTTCTTTAATGTTTGAAGCAAGCATATTTTTTCTTGTCAGCAGAAAAAAATGATCATCATTCGAGGAAAATGAAATATGACTGATAAGTTCAAACTAGTTTTCATCCAAGTTAGGCTGCTTTATCACAAGTCAAAGCCATTATTATATTTCTCTGGCTCCTCGCTTTTATTTGAGGTTATCTCACACAGATTAAGCTGTTTCAATTAGAAACTTTGTTTTCCAATGAAAACTGAAGCTTTGGTTCCCTTTCAGTTCTGGCAATTTTCCTGCATTGTGATCTGCAACAATATATTAAGAATTGGGTTTTTTTTATTATTGTTGGTGGTGATGTGTGTGTGTGTGTGTGTTTAATCACAATAGTATGAAATAATTTGAAAAAAAGAATAAAAAGTTTGCAAAGGAAATAACAAATGAGAAGCAAATAGATAGAATTTTAGCAGAGGCCACTGGTTGCTGCAGTGCTATGTTTCTGTTCTGCAAACTGCAAATGAGCAGAACACCTCTGCAGTTTTACATAAATATGATGGGAAAAACAATCCCATTGTCTCTGGAACACCATCCCAGGAACACTGGAAAGCTTAGAATTCCCCTTCTGAGTTTGGAGACACTGCGAGTCAAAGATCTAACCCCATTTCTCCCCCCTCTCACAGCTGGCACAGAAAAGAACTGCATCAACCTCTCTCCAAGATTACAAAAAGCAATATTGGAGGGGTGTGAAAGGGAAAGTATCAGTGGGCAGGAAGGGGAGGAGACTGAAGAAATGAGGATGCATCCTGAAGCCACTCCAGTTTCTCCTCCTCTCCTCCAGAGCGTTTTTGCTAAACTGGCCAAGAAGCACGTGGAGCAAAAACAGAACAAAAAGCTGGCAAGACAGAGGATAGGAAAGTGAAGCTCTGTGCCCCTGGTCCTCCTACCCTGCTGGCATAAGCTTAGTAGTGCTTTAGCAGTCAGGAGATCCCACATTAGAGGCTTCCAATCAATGGCAACAGAATTCACAGGGTTGTGTTCTCAAATGTATTCAGAGAACATCATCATGTCTGAGTTGATAATTACAACTGCTACCAATATTGGCTGTTTTCATTTTGAGTATGATGATAGAGTTCTGACCGCAGCACTCTTCAACGTTTTTATTAATGATTTCTATCAGGAAGTGCAGGGGATGATTATCAGATTTGCAGATGACAGAATGCTGGGTGGAATAATTAATACCTTGGAAGGCCGGAAGAACACTCTGGGCAATCCTGACAGGATAGAGTGCTGGGCTGAAATGAACAGAATGATATTCAGTCAGGACGAATGCCACATTCTGCTCTTAGAGGAAAAAAAGAACACCAAAGCATTGTTACATGATGGGGAATACTTGGCTCAACAATAGTGGAAGTGAGAAGGATCTTGGAATTGCATGCCACAAGATGAATATGAGTCCATGATGTGATGTGGCTACAAAAAGGACAAACGCTCTTTTAGAAGTTTCACTTCCAAATCACTTGAAATACTTGTTCCCCTTTGCTCAGGTATCATCTGGAGGACTGTGTCCCCTTCTGGGCACCTAAGTTTAATATACGTCTTGTAATGCAGTCAAGCTGGAAAAGATTCAGAGGTGGGCAACAAGGATGACTCAGGGACTGGAAAGAAAGGAAGAACTAAGTCTTTAACCTCTTGAACTCTTTATAGAGTTCACATTCTGCCAATCTCCTTCATACCTAAGATCAACCCATAATGTCCATGTGAGATACTTGAACAACAAAGACATTCAAAGAACAACATATGGAATGTGCTTCCCAGAGAGGTCTGCCTGGAGCCATTGTTATTTGTTTTTCAATGCCAGGCCAAGACCTTTTTATTTAAACGTCATTTTAATTGTTAATATCATTTATTGATTTTACAGCTTTGGCCAGGACATCTCCAATTATATTGTTTTTATATGGTTAATATGTTGTCATTTATTGTTGTGAGCCGCCCTGAGGCTTCGGCAAATGGGGCGGCATAGAAGCTTCCTAAATAAATAAATAAAATAGGTCTTCATAAGCAGGTAATGCAAAACTGGCCATTATAATGGATGCTCCAGACCTCTTCTTATAGTTCTGTCAAATTTTGGAACTTATATTGCAGCTACCCCCAGCTTAGTGATCTTGAGAAATTTTGGATCACAATATCCCCACCATTTCTTATCCTGGCTAGGGCTAATGGGAGTTGGAGTTAAGGACTGACTAATCTGTCATACTTGCTTTTTTCTCCTTTCAAATGTGTAAAATCACCAGTTCTTTCTCTCTCATACATAAAAATATTCTGTGAAGCTTGGACATTCTTTTTTAAATACAAAATGAACTGAAATTCTCACCCATCTAAAACAGAAAAATCCAATAGGTACAGAAATTTCCAGTTTGGAGAGGTCCATGACATACTTGCCTATGTTATAGTCATTAAAGAGGAAGAACTTTTCATCTTCAATTACTTTGCTTTTCAGAAAATGATGAGGTAGCCTGAATTCAGCATGAATATGGTAGAACAAACCCAGATTTAAATTCAGAGCAAACCAGTCCCTGGACCTAGAGGGATGAACCTGTCAGTTTTGATTCCTCCCATGTTCTAATATCTAATGCCAAGGTGGGCCTTGCATGGCCTGCTTAAGGGCAGGTGCTGCTGTGGACAGCAGTCCTCATTGCCTGGCCCCACTGCTGGCCGCCTCAGACCTTCGCATGCCACCTGGGAGGGGGGGCACATCAGGTTGACACTTGTGAACCAGAAGAGGTGGGCTTTCCATCTTGTGCAGCCTCCTTAAGGACCTGGCGCCAGGACAGCCACCCTGAGCAGCTGCCAAGGAGTGGTGCCCAAGAGCATCACTTGTTCGGTGCCTGCTCAGTGCTGGCTTAGTGCAGGTTCAGGTCCAAGGTTTGTGGGGGAGTGGGGGGACAAGGATACCCAAGTTCTGCCACATAGTTTAAACTTGTTCTTTCATGTAGAAGTATATAAATATACTTCAAAGTATATAAATATACTGCTCAAAGAAGTATGTAAATATAATAAATAAACCCATAAATAAACAATCTTTATTATTTCAATTTCACTTCATCCTGGCTATGGATGACTGTGAATTTTGCAAATTTGTGATGAAATCCAAACTGAACTTATGTAGTCCAAAACATCTGGAGGGTACTACTTTGAGGAAAGCTGCTATATAGCTTCAAGAAGAAATTTACAGACTTTCATTCTGGGGCTGATGCTGAACTGTCAGACTAAATTTGTGGTGGATAACTTAAATGTAATTGTTTTTATGGTGGGTAATTTGTATATTTTTCTTTGCAGCCATGGCAGGATAAAAATGTCATTAAAGATAGAGAAATAAATAAATAAATATGAATTATCTGTCCATTATTTTGGAAGCAAAATATATACCACATATAGAAGAGATATTTAGCTTTGGAGATCTAGATATAGCTTAATTTGAATTCTCAACCTATTAGACCTTCTTTAGTTGATTAATTCATTATCTTTTAATTGAGTAATTATTTCATGCGTTGATTACATTTTAATACATTTGCATTTTAACAAACACTCTAAATATGTACCATTTTAAAATTTTGAAGCGGTGATAGGAAAAGCATCTTTCCTTTTTTGTTTGCTTCATTTTTTCATTTCTTACCACAATAATAGACCTGAAACAAAAATAGTTGAACATAAGAAAAGCAAGCATTCCCTTAATATGCAGGCTCATTAATTAAATTGGTCTTATCAAATTGATATCAGTTGCCATTCATTAATCAAATAAAGCTTTAGTTTACTAATCTGCCACTTAAACTAATATAAAAAGTTGCACCAGCAAACACAAAATGCATTATTTAGGTATACAGACTATTTCCCAAGTTTTGCAGATTAAGCAAACCTCTAATGTCAGTGGATCAGTGTAATAGTGTTTGTTATATAAATGCCTTGCTTAAAGAAGGAAAAACTAACACAGCAGATAATGGTATGGATAACTGAGCTGCTGGAGAGGGTAACAAGCCAAATGGGACCTACGTGGAATCAAAATTTGCATTCCGGTCAATGTTCCAAGTGCATAATCAAGTACTGTATGCAGCTAAATGAGTCTGTTGTCTTGCAGTAATGAATATCTACATCCATCCTAAGAGTTAATGAGAAATAAATGACTTATTATCAATGAATGGCAGTTATCTAAACAGCTGGGCAACAAAAACAGAATATTAAAGTGTGTGTAGCTGAAATAGATCTTAAATGATAATGAACTGACTCAGATTATTAATTATGTTAAAAGCCTCTAGTAAGGCTTACTGTTTAAAGATATATTTCAGCACTCTGCTCATTTCAGCACTCTTGCCTATTTGCAACATGGGTTATCAAATGACTTTATAAAAATTAATTCCACCAGTTCCTGAAGGAAGTGCTCTAGCCTAGCACATAGCAAGAACCAAAAAGTATTCAGATGAGAGGCTCCACCATGTTGGAAAGCTGTTCCAACATACCGAAGCACCTGTAATTTCAGTCTAGGAGGAAGCAGGGCCATAGAACGTATCATTTGGAAGCTCCAGGTTGCAGTTCCTGCCATTCAAATCTTATATAATGGGTTTGAAATAGTTTTTGTATAGGATCATGGTGAGCCATTGCCAATCAGTATAGCCTGGACTTCCCAACTGGCTGCTCTCTGGATGTGCTATCATTCTCATTTCCTATCATCCTCATTCAACTTTTGGTAATTTCTTATCAAAACTGAGCTGAAATAGATGTTCATCCATTCCAGAGGTCCTCAGACTTTTTAAACAGGGGACCAGTTCACTGTTCCTCAGACTATTGGGGGGTGTGGACTATGGTTTGAAAAAATATGAATGAATTCCTATGCATACTGCACATTAAAATTTAATTAAAATTAAATTTAAAATTAAAAATAATTTAAAAATTAAAAAATGTTTGCTCCACTCCCTTGGGCTGCAGCAGAAACCCACGATGAGGTGGGGAAGAGCATGTCCATATTCAAGGGACATACAGTAGCCACAACACAACCAAGGCACTAAATATAGTATTTTGCATAATACAGCTGATGACAGCAACTGGCATTTACAAAGAATAATGCAAAAATACTAAGGATAAATACTGTTAATGCCTCTCTTAGTATTTGAAGCAAGTCAGCCCAGAAGAATTCCCACAATACACAGTGACTGTCTTTGGATCCAGAACTAATGACTACCATAATTTAAGTGCAATCTTGCCAAAACTGGTACTGTCCAGATAAGTTGGACTACAACTTCCATTGGCCATGCTGGTTGGGCATGATGGAAATTATAGTCCTCACTGCCACTGTGCTTCTGAAGAAGCAGGAGCGGGAGGCCAGAGAGGCGAGTGCGGGGTGGCTCCCCCGGCTGGGAGAGGGCCACGAGGAGGAAGGTAAGGGCTGCACTGCTTTCAGGACAGGGCTGCAGCTGGCTGAGTGGGGCGCCTCCCACCTCTCCCTGCCATGGGGGAAGAAGCATGGTGGCCACTCAAAGGGCAAGCTGCAGCAGCCTCACCTTGACCTGCAGCCTGAGGACGTGGCTCATATACTTAAAAATGGATTTAAATAGTTATATTTTTCTTACCTTTTCTTACCTTACCTTTTCTTTTCTTACTTTTTAAGCATCTTCATCTCTCTCTCTCTCTTCTGGCTTCCTCTTTTCTGTTCCCAGCTCTGTATTCCTGCTCTGTATATTTGTGCAATGGGGGAGGGGGGGAGACCGGCACACTGCGCAGTTGAGCTGTTACAATTTGACGTGTGCACTGGCTCTGCTCAGTTTCAGGAATGCCTGCACCAGCTCAATGCATTTGGACTCTCTCAGAAATCGTTTTCTCCGAGCGAGTCCAAAAGCTCTGAGGCAGGCTGGATAAATGAGCAGGGTGGGCCGTATCCAGTCCATGGGCCATAGTTTGAAGATCCATGACCCATTCTTTGTAGACAAGACCAAGGAAAGATGGACAAATTCTTTTAAACTCATGCTTTCTATGTCAACTGTCTTTCATCATCCAGTTATAGGGAGAATCAGATTTTTTAACCCTTATGGAAAACCTTTGGGCGGGGGGAATGTATGTTGTTGGCATGTAGTGTTTTGTGTATTTTTCTTAGCTCAGCATACAGTCAGTTAGCAGGTTGCACAAAGAAAGAGAGAAAGATCAGAGATATAAAAAGCATGTGTCTTTCTTTTTTTGAGGAGTGTATATTAGTGTACCTTCCAGTAACTTTCATACTTATATATGACTAAATTTTCATACAGTTAGATATAAATTTATATTAAAATGATCGGTAAAACTGTGCAATACACATGACTCAGGAGATTTCTGTTTGCTACAAAATCCACAGGTCTAATTCATAGAACTCTAAAGTCATTTGAATCCTTTTTGGATATTTTGACATCCCCAAGTATGAAGACTGCTTGCATATCTGTGTAGTGGAAAATAATTCAGTTTATCATGCCATAAATATATCAGAATAAGCAACTATCAAACTCCACTCATTCACACAACTTCAGACACTGTAATGTTCTGTGAATCCTTAGGTGAATCCTTGGGTTAAAGCTAGCACGATTGTTCCTGATCATTATATAAAGGTTGAACCTGCAGGATAGGAACAGGATAATGATAAACACTGTAAATTACAAGCAAAATATTAGTATGCATTTTAAGGAAATAACAGTTGTCCTCTAATTTCTAGATACCACAAAAGGTTTCTAAGCATAGAACTTTCCTTCAGTGCTGAATATGGAAAGATGTGTGTGTGCTTTACAATTAAGTTAAGAATTACACTTCCAATCATCAAAATGTTATTCATTCAGCAAAGTTCCGGAATCAGACTTATGATTAAAGAAGGCCAAAATTTTAGGAAGAGTCAAAGGCAGAAGAAGAAGGGAAAGACCACTTATGAGATGGATCAATTCCATAAAGGAATCCACAGACATGGACTTGGAATTGCTGAGCAAGGCTGTCAAGGGCAGGATATTTTGGGGAGCTGTATTCAAAGGGTCCCCATAAGTCAGAGAGAACTTGTTAGCACATAACAATAAGAACATATGAACAGGAATGCTTCTCCATTATCTTATACTAGAACAGGAGCTGTTCTTTCCTTTCCTAGAAAATGTGGGAGGAAGCTAAAATGGTCAAAGAATGCTGAACAGTTTTGTTTATGGAAAGGCTCCCAACAGGGCTTCTAATAGAATATGCTTTGTGGTCTTTGAAGTAGCACATTAGAATGCAGCACATATCTGAATGCTGCTGTGTGAAAAGTTTAAAATGAAAAAAATTGAATCCACTTTAATGCAAACACCAACCCATATTTCCTGTTGCATAAATGCTTTCCCTACTAATGTCCATTAGAATGAAAGAGCCCCTTATTGGGTTAGTTAGGAGGACTGTCCCGGTCAAAGCAATCTGCAAACACAGCAGCACTTTGACTCTCACCTGAAAGTAATTTCCAATGGATGCCTTATTGGAGCTCACATAAAAATTGATTTAAGTGTAAAGGCACACTTGCTTTTAGGTTCTCTTAAGTCATGGGTGATGTTATGTATAAAATTGACTATAGAAGTGGCTTTCCAAGACTTCTATCTTCAATAGACTCTTTCCACGATGACTCATGAGTTGATGGACTCCTCGATTATCTGCCTAGCAACTCCTGGATATTGTGCTGACTGGTGGCACACAAGTGTTGAACTGAGCCTGGGGGCAATATTTGCATTTTTATACACCTTGAAAAGCACTTTGCATTTGTCATTTTCTCCTCTCCTCTGCCTTCTGGGGAACATTCAAAAGGTATGTATATATCTGGGTAAGAGATTTCCAGATTTTAAAATAACACTTGATGGTCATTAACACATTAATGAACTTTTAATGCAACAATTGTTTTCAAAGCCAGATTCCTGTAGGCCTTCACAGAAAAGTTTTCCGTTTGAATGTGTGCTTGCTTGTTGTAAGAGTCTACTATAGGAGAACCCTATGCATGAATACTGGAAGTAAGCTCTAGTGTGCTCACTGGGGATTACTGAATTCACTGGGTAAATATTTGTAAAGCTGTAACCTTAGGGCAATATCTTAAACCAGTGCTGAACTTCTGATAGGTCAATTGCCCCAATAGGATGAACTTTAGTACAGTAGAAATGAATGACTCCTACAAGAACAACCAACATGAACACATCTTTTTTGACTTCCACCATTTGAGGAACAAGCATTTATCTTCATATCCAGTTGCTTCAGAATCCACTATTCATTAATTTATTCATTCAGTGGATAAGTCACCCTGTAGAAGAAGCTTTTAGGATGATATATATAGTGTTAAAGCTAGCAATAAGACCAGTAAACAAGCAGTCCACTCTGCTGGCATATTGGCATGTGTGTAATTAAAGACAAGGCTATGCTCCTTTGGAGGAGTGCAGGCTTTATGTTCCAGTGCATTACTTCAAGTTCTATCCCTGGTGGGGTGGGAACAATTCCTGCCTGATACCTTGGAAGCCATTGTCTATCAATGCAAAGTCAGGCTGAGGAATTTTCTTATGTTTTGTAGTCTCTATCAACATAGCTGGAGGGGGAAAAAAACACAGAGAATGTCTTTTCCAGAAAAAATGCAATTGATGCTGAACCAATAGGAATGAACAAACATGAAAAGTTGCCAAATATAGAAGGCAGAAGAAGATGGGAATATTTTCTAAGCCTTTAAACTGATGGTTTCCACTCTGGAAATTGAACATAAAGGGAGATAGAGCATTAGTTGTCATTCACTGCATCATGGGTGTCTCAGTCCAGGCCTGTGGGGCTTCACAATTTCTCCAAAATGCTCTTCCAACCAAAGGTTTTCCTATGGTTTTCCTTTTAGGAAATAGTCAGCTGGCCCAGAACTATCTTCTTTCTGACATTATACCTGCCATTAATACCTGCCATTATTTCTTCTTGCAGATGATCCCCTGACAAGCTTCCAAACCATCTAGGTTTCCCCTCAATTGAAAAGGACCGGACTAGGAAAAAGGAAGTTGTCTTATATTGAGTTAGCCCAATATTGTTGACAGCATCTGGCAAGGGGTTCCCACAGTGTCAGGCAGGGTTGCTCCCCCTGGAGGTGCCTAGCATGGAAACTGGGACTTTCTGCATGCACAGCATGTGCTCCCCTACTGAACCACAGTCCTGTCCTTTGTGAAACCACAGCTCCACCCGCACTGCTTTATAAGCATCAGTGCAGAAGAGGACTCACACTCTCAGTAAAGAATGTGCTACTTTTTCTCTTACATGTTCCTGGGTTTGATGACAGATCAAGTCAAAGCACAACATGGCAACCAGGAGCTTAAGTCAGTTAGCACACAATGGTGAACCTCAGCCAATGCCATTTTTATCTTTTTTGAATCACAAACTATTCTTATACCTTTGTTTCATGGTTTGCAAGTTTAATCAGCATATTTTATTTACAATTTCTTGCAAGGGTTAGGGGAAATAATCAGCAGGCTGTGCAAGGACATGGAGCCAAAGACATGGCTTTTATGGTAAATTCATCTGAACTTCCTTTTAGTATCTGCCTGTCAGTTACTATCAATCAAGGAAATCTTTTTAAGCAACACATGTGAAAGAGTCCATAAGCCCCCCTTTATTTTGTAACTCTTCCAATAAATCCTGTGAGAAGTGTGAATGCATTCATTGAACCCCAAAATGTGGCATGAAGGAAGTCATGCTTTTAAACTGCATGAATCTTCCCTGTTTTAACTACAGTGAAATGTTATTCTGTCACTGTTCATACTTATGCAGAATATATTTCAAGAACACAAGCATTACAAAGGATGGAGAGGGCACAGGGACATGCATGTTCTGGCATAGCCTTCCATCTGCTGGGAAGTGTGGATGCTTATCGGTGCTTGCAAAGTGAGGTGAATTCGCCATCTTAGTAAGTGAATTAGCAGTCATGAGTGCTTTGACTTCATGTACACACATATGGGATGGCACATCTGTTCTGATTTGCATGACTGTCCTGCACATAAGGCCAGCTACAGTTTGGAGCCACCAGGCTGAACAGACACCAGCAGGGGTGATTATGGACTTGATTGATTCTATTTTATTTGGGGTACTGTGACTGCCTGGTGGTGGTACTGCAAAAACAAGGATTCCAGGCCAAAGGTTGGCATGAAGAAGGAAGAGCAAGGACAACTGGGGAGAACACACTAAAATTAGTATCCCTCTCCATATCTGGCCATGTGAAAGACCATTAAGACCCAATAAGGTTGTTAGCTGAATACTAGGGATGTACAGATGGAGTTAATCCATCCTATCTGAGTTTTACAAATTGTCTGTCTCCACCTATTCCACCACCCATTCATTGCCACAGTTGGATATTTTTATGGATGTTTGAGCATTTTGTTTCACTTGTGCTAGTATGTTAGTGCAAACGCACATTGGTATAAGTGAAGATGTGTGCAAATTTCCGAAAAATATTTGTTTGTTCATTTGCTTGCTTGTTTAGGTGGTCTGCAAGGTGGGACTTGTTTAGGTGGGACTTGAGAAAGGCAGCCTAGGGAATCCAAAGATCAGTTTCACAAAAAGCCAAACTCACTTGACTCCACTGTGGATTTTTCTGATAGCCCTAGCCCATGCCTTCATTACACAATAATGATAGCCTTGAAATTACACAATATTGGATACTTCAAACTCAATACTTAACCCAGGGCTGTTTTTCCAAAACATGGGAAAAATGGTTCCAGAGAGGTTAATTCCTTATATCAGAGCACTGAGAGAGTTTTCCAAGTATGACTAAGTTATGGACTTGTGGTTTCCATGGATCACTGTGATAAATAAGAGGGCGATGAAACATAAAGCCCTGCTTGCTAAAAATTCCTTTTGGAGAGAACTAATAAAACTGAAAAGGAGGGATATATAAAATATTACCAGAAAATAGTATCAGTTAAATGATAGAAATGAGGTGCGGGGGGGGGGAGAGCATGCATGTGTATTTTTGTAATTTAGCATAGTTGTTGGCAATGATGACAAATTAAGTAAAAAATATGCTGGTTAAAGAATCACTTTTAAAAAAGAATACAAAAATCCTGAAGGATGTAGCAGAACCATGCCAAGCAGAACCATGCCATTGCATTTAAGCATATACTCTTTCAAAACAAAAATATTGATTCAATTGTAAGGGTTCAGGTTCTACCATCTAATAAATTCAAGCAAATAAGTCAATACTAGTGCCTTAACAACTAGAATATGCATAAAATATATCTGCTATTCATTCAGTGTTCACATTATTCTACAAATAAGTATTTTTCTAGTACAATGTCCTCTTTCCCCTCCCCCCCAACCCCCCCCCCCAGAAAAAAAGGAATCAGCCATAATTTGGTGGAGGAGTCATGGAAAGCCCTTGGTGATGTTTTCTCCACTGCTCTGCATATCCTGGATTGTTTAAATCCCACAATGCCCTCAGAATGTTATATGTATTTTCTCAAAAGTCATTGCAGGAAAATACAACCTACACCCTTGGCTAAGCCTTCTGGCAACCCTAAGCAGAGGCCATTTTCCTCTAGAATGATCCATTGTAGGGATTTAAACATGGGGGTTAGCAGAAATGCAGAGCTAGAAGGAATGTGAATTCCACTGGGGTAGCGGGTGAGGTGCATCCACCTTTGTGGATTAAAAATAGTAAATACTTTGTATTATTTTTGGATGCTCCAAAGCTTAGTTTCAAGTCAGTGTCAACTGTGAATCAGTCTACATACATGAATTATGCAAGATGATGATCATTATTATCATCATCTTTGTCTATAGAGCCTTTCTGTTCCCCAGTTGCAACAACATTCCCTATATTAGCTGACTGTTTGGGATCACATCATGAACACAATGACATCAAAATGCCGAACAATCTTTTGGATGGATTTAACTGAGGGCAAATGTAGCCAATTCAAAATGAGGCTACTGTTTTCTATATCACACTGCTCTCCCTCTCAATGGGTGGACAGAAGGTTCATGCCAGATGGGCAAAGAAGAGTAATGTTGCTGCTAAATTGGTTGCTTCCTTCCCCTCCCAATTAAGATGGACAAACTTAATAGCCCTATTTTCAACTACAGCGCATGACCAAATTGCCAAAAGTAGGCCCTCTTTTGCCCTGCATTTTTTTGGATTGTGGAATCGACTTCCATAAGCTGCCTGATGATGATGATGATGATGATGATGATGATGATGATGATGATGATGAATGAATGAAAATATCCATTATTCTATCTTCCCCCCAAAATCATAGACTCCCACACCCCATAACTGCCAAAATGTGTTTCTTTTACATAGGGTGGATATAGGGCTGGCTCTTCCATGAGGCAGAGTAAGGCAGCTGCCTCGATTAGCAGATGCTGGGGTGCCGGTGGTTGTCAGACTTTGGAGAAAAGAGTGATAAGCCCATGTGGTCTGCCCTGTACCACCTAAATGAGCCTGATGTCCTCAGGAAGATGATAGGCCAATGGCAGTGACATGAATTAACCTCCATCAGATCGGATTCTGTACATGAACTGGTGGACACCATCTTCCCATTTGCCTCAGACAACACAGTGTCTTGGGTCAACTGTGAAGAATTTCAGATTAAATTTTGTTGGCCCGTATTCACACTCCCATGTATTTCAGAGATTCTTGATTCCATAAGATTCTCATTGCAGTGGCCTTTTCAAGGGCCATCACACTGTTTTACTGTTCCCTGTATAGAGTCTTGAGGTATGTCATAGCAAAGATGCATTATAAAAGTAAATTGATTGGAATTCTGCATAACAGAGTGGAAAGGAAAAGCTTCCTTTCAGCTGTCTTGGAGTTTTGATTAAAAAGTTATCTCAGTAGCTCTTCAATCTAGTGATGCTTGTCTGTATTGTCTGGGAAGAAGGAATAGAAAATGATGTCAGATTAAAGATAAATAGTTCATATTTCATTCAGATGGTGCACTCCTGTGCCCTCACACACACCACAACAGTTTCTTTCTTTCCTGATGAAGAACATGAAGCATTCAACCAGCACATTTCAGAGGATTTTAAAGGAGAAATAACTATTTTCTAAAATCAGTACATGATCTAAGCAGAGCATTTAAAATAAATTGTATGTAATTATTTCAAACATATAGCCAGCATGCAAATATGTAATTCTGCGTGAATCTAGATAGACAGACTACACGTTGACCATGCAATTCTCTTCTCCTTCTTTCATCTTTATTTTCTACTTTCAGTGACACTCTTTGTTCAGGAATGACTTCATAACTGCAATGGTCCTTGGTGGAATATCTAGCCTTCAGCCCTTCACAGCAGATGGCCTCCAACATGATCATCATTGTTTAAAGAGTCACTGAGGATTCTCATTAAATTGGACACCAGGATGCAAAGTTTTGTTGACCTCAGGATGCAAAATTTCTGGTATCAGGAATGATTCTCTTCATGCTTTTCATACTCTTCCCTTCTAGATTATGCAGTTACGTTGTAATATTAATACATTGTATTTGTATATATAATGCATATAATTAATACATAATATGCCAACTTTTCCTCTATTGTGAGGAACCCTAGATTGCATACAGGGTTCTCCAGTCCATTTTGATCCTCCCAACAATGATGCAGTGAGGTAGGTTAGCTGGGAGTCATGCCTGGCAGAAAATGACCAAGTAAGCTCCATGGCTATGTGGGGCTAGAACGCTGACCTCACAGGGCTCCGTTCTGGTACTCCAATTGCCATGTGACACTGTCTCCCGATACTCATGCACATGAAACCACATATGTTAATATAATTTACATATTAATCAATAAAATGAGGGGCTTCCACTACAACATTTCTGACCCAGAAGGAAGTTAGCTCACACAGAGTAAAAGGTATTACAGGAGGGTAAAGAAAACATTTAGCTGACAGGGAATCAGCATGACTGGAGCAAGGATTTCCATTTGACAAATAGGAAGTAAAAAATTAACATAAAACAACAACACTACAGCAATTGCAACTAAATCAGTATAGAGGGATATTCTATATCCAGCAGTCCAGGATAAAACACAACAATGAAACTAAGGAGCCCCAGACTTCAACAGAACACTGTTAGGAGGATGCTGGGCTAGATACTGGCAGTGGACCATCACCAATGAACGTGAATTATTGGCACCCAGAAGAGAGGCACATGCAATAAATGTTTCTAACCCCAGTGCAGGCACATGAGAAAAGACAGCATGCTGGATTTGTCAATTTTCTAGCATCTGTAACTACGAAAAAAAAAATTAAAAAAAAGGCAGGGGGCAAACAGAAGGTCAGTCTCCATAGGCACTTAGTGTTGTCACCACCTCCAGCACTGATGAAATTTCCTTAAGCAATGTGACAGCTATTTCTCACTCCCTGTTACACGACATCTGCTCCAAAAATTCAGAGAAAAGCACAGGGATTAAACTTTGCAATTCTTGTTAGAGTCAAAGGAGCAAGAGCTTGTGTGTGTGTGCATGTGCACCCACACTCTCACACACATCCTTGCTTACACAGGCAACACAAGAACACTTTGAAAATCTATACTTGGGTGCTATGAGTAATGTCATGAAAATGCAAGATAGCAGTGACAGTATTACATTTCAATCTGGTAATAAACAGCCTGTCAGTAAGGTTGCTTTTGTCTGGATTTTAAAGAGCAGGATGCATCTAGTAACAAATACAGTAATCCACTGCTGCAAGTATTAGTCATCATGAAGGAATGTCAGAGCAAAGGCATGGAACCTAGACTTTGGTTTTCAATGTAAATGTTGTTGTTGGCATCATCATCATCATAGTCAAGGTGGGAGTTCTATAGAGAAATCATATGTATGTGTAGACATTAGATACAGATATAATTAGCAGAGTGCCTAACCTTGTGTAGCTCCATGGAGAAACCCCAAGGTTTACAGAATTGCAGAGCAATTAAAACGAACAAGCAAACAGACCCTAAGGACAGAGAATACCACAAATAGCCCCTGAAGACTGTGCTGTGTTCAAGCCTAGGGACAAGCTGCCAGAAGGTGCACAACCAGTTTACAGCTTCAATGGAAATTTGAGTTCAGACAGCAAAGTGGAAGGAATTTTGAAATGTCAACAAACCACTGTATCAAAGTCAAGGTCAGGGAATGTCTAGGGAACAAGGAGGGAACTCGTTAGTCCAGGTGGATGGAGGTGAGATCCAGCCACTTATGGAGATGAGGATATAGCACAGCAAGAAATAGAGTTGACAGCTGGGGCTACCAATGAGCTTCCAATGAGACAACAGGGGAAGACTTGAGAACTGGGCAGAGTTCATACCAGGAACTGAGCAGTCTGTTGGGTATCGAGGTCCCTTCCCTCCCCTTGATACCAGTTGCTAGGAGATAGCACAGGTTGGAGATCCAATTGACAGAGAAATGGGAGGAGCGCTACATGTGAGGTAGCACAGTGCCCTGCTTGTGGGACAACACAGGAATAAAAGGGTATAAAGGAGGTGGAGACTGGGAGGTGTTAGACAAGCCCCAGCACTTCACTCTGGGTGAACTCAGAGTTTTGCAACAATAGAGATGTGGGACAATAAAGCCTTGTAAAGAAAAACTCTGGAGCAGCAGGAGGAGGTCCATGCTTCATGACAGACTGGGCATGCCCAGTGGTGCAGGCTGCTGTCTGACTGTGGAACAGAGGGTGGAAAAGTTGGGAAGAGCCAGTGTGGTATGGTGGTTACGGTGTTTGGCTGGGTAGGGATGTATGAGGAATCTATTCTGGGATGGGAATTCATTGGATTTCCTGGGCTTGACTCACTGGACTCTGGTCTATTTTGCAGAGGCCCTGATAGAACCTACTGTTCATGGGATGCTCACTAGAAATTGAGCCCCATCCACTGCACAAAAAGAGCCCGTCTCCCATGTCAAGTGCAGCCATTGTTTGGACAGCTGAACCTGACATGGAGGAAGGATGTGTTGCACAATGAGGAGACTAAAAGCATTCCTGGGCTTTCTCTTGGGAGGAAGCCTAGGCCAAGCACAAGAGGAAGCCCAGGAATGCTTGGAGGGAAGATTCTGGTAGGTTTCAATTGAACTCTAGAACTGGAAACCTGGGCGTTCTGTGTTATTGTCCCCACTGAGACATGAAGCTTACTGGGTGACTTTGGGCCGGGGTTAATCCCAGGCACCCATTCTCATCTTAACCCACCTCACAATGTTGTTTTTGTGAGGATAAGACAGAGTGGAAGATTGTGTAAGGCATCTTGGGTTCCTCTCAAAATGAGATAAGGCGGGATATAGAGGCAAAGTTATGCAACAACAATAATAATCATAATAGTACCAGTAGTAGTAGTAGTAGTAATATAATATCTTGAGAGAGTACATGGTTGATGCATTCCACACTGCAATTTTTTTTCTTTCTGGTTCCTATTTTTTCACTATGCTTTAGTGATACAAAAGAAATATCCATAGTTTTTAGTCAACAAAGAGACAATCAGACATTAATTGCTGGAGATAAGTATCCTGAATGATGTGATGAATTTCTGAAAAGTCATAAAGATTCTGTGAAGGTGGGTGTGCGGTGGGATGTATTTCAGCACATGGAAGCAGGCTATTACACTCTGGATACGTACGGTCTCTGTCCTGTGGGACTGGGGAAGACATGTGACTGTCGTATCTGGACAATGCATGGAACTACCCTATGGTGGTTTAAAACAGATGGGCATTAGATGAATATCTCTTTGGAGAACTAACACCAGGGAAGTATAATCTTCTACAGAAGAATAGGATACAAAATAAGAAAATGTAACAAACAGATTTAAGAGAAAAGGCATTTTGAAAACCAGATTAAGCTGATCAAAAATAATTGAAAGTAAATGCTCTCTTTAGCTGTTCTTTGTAAGAGCTTGGGCCTGCCCTTGTCCAACCCTAACTCAATTGCCAAAGCATTGTGGAATGCTCCCCAAACCCCAATATTCAGTAAGTTAAAACAAACAGGTGATGCAAGGCAAGGTGAGGTGAGGGGAAGTGAAGTGAAACAAGACAACGCTGCACTGAATTGCACCAAACAGAGCAGAGCTGAGCTGAGCCAGACTGAATTGGGGCACAGCTTAGCTGAGCCAAGACAAGCCAAACTGAACCAAACCAAACCAAACGTAGGTCGTAAGTGGAAGGGTACAGCAGAAAAGAGAGTAGACAGCATTACTGAAAGCCCAATTTGACCAATTCCCATATCCAGTCATTCAATTTTGTTGGTGGGCATGAGACAAATGGCCCACTATTTTGTGAAATGAATAATGAGCATGCTGAGCTGGATGTAGAGAGAGGGCCAGGTCGTGCACATTACAGCCTTCTTAGATAGATTTGACAGATTCTAAGGAGGCGGCGGAGAGGCAGAAGGGCAGATGCAAAGTCACCAAGTGAAGATATTCAGACAGAACACAAGAACCAGCCCACCTTGGGAAAGGAGGGAGGCATTTCAGAGTTGGGAAGGGAGGAGATGGAGAAGGATTTCCTTGATCCAGTCCAGAGATAACAGGCAAAACCAGCAGACCAATTATGAAGTGCCTAGCATTATTCCATCTGGCTCTCAAGCAGCAGGGGTCACCCTGACGGTGCAGGCAGAATGGAAGGGAAGGAGGGGATGTTGCAGCTTGGATTCAACTCTTCACATTGGCAGAAAAGAACATTACTTTGATTTATGCTGTTTTGTAACCTGTTAAGCTCTAACAAAAGTCTGTGTTTCGAAGGTTTTGCTGAGTCTACTGGAAAGGGAAAAGTGGGGAAAACCCCTGCTCAGAACATGTGATCTGGATTAGACTGGTATTGAGGAAGGAGCCCCCTTCATACCTACTCTAGAGTAAAACTGAAATTAATTAACAGCTCTTTTGTCCCTGAATATAACATATGGAGGTCAAAGAAAAATGTATATGGAAGTGCTAAACTTAACACTCCCAACATTTGTCTCATCCTACAGCTATCAAGTGATTTGGATCAGAACCTAACGTGAGAAAGGCTGATCTAAACCTTCCTGTGCCACAGCATTAACCCAAACTATTTCTAGCTGTTCTTTCGTTCTGCTCATGTACCCTTCTTTCCACAGCTATAATAGTAGCTTTGGATGGGAGCAATTTACATCCCTAAATCAAGGATTGGATCCCTTGCCTCTATGAGAGAACCTGGTTCAAATCACCCTGCATCATGTAAATAGTTTGACTTGCTTAATGTTCTGTATCCAAAGGGATATCACAAGGGGTCAACAGCATGGGGTTGGACTCAATGGCCTTCACGGCCCCTTCTAACACTAGTATTCTATGATTCTCTGTGTTTGAATTTCTATGAATCTGACCTGCAGCTTTTTCAGTGGACCACCTTTTTCTGAATCACATGGATTCACATGGATTCTGAATCATGTGGACTTGTGGGCACTGCTTGCTCCCTTCCCTTCCCCTTCCCCTTCCCTCTAATGTACACAAGCATTGATGCATAAGAATTCTTTTACCTCTGTAAAAATATCAAATTCCTTCAATTCACAGATGAAGGTACAAAACATACCTAACAGCCCATGAAACAGAGACAGAATGGATTTATCAGAATTGCTATCTCTGTTCTAAATTCTGATAGTATGAGCTTGTTGAAACAAACAAACAAAGTCCATATATCATTTCCCAACAACATTAGAGACATGCATTAATTACCATGTAATGGTAACATTGGATGATTCCCTTCTGCACCTCCTGCCCTGGACTTTATATGCATATTTCTTTTCTTGGCTGATTTGCCTATAATCAGGCAGAACTTGTACTACTGTGTTAATAAGAAAAGGGAGGAACTGTTCAAGAAAATTGATTTTGGTTTCAGAACTCCTGACCTGACATGAATTGCAGAGCATCATGTCAGTTTACAGTTGAATTATTTGAC
Source organism: Varanus komodoensis (assembly GCF_004798865.1). Lineage (NCBI taxonomy): Eukaryota > Metazoa > Chordata > Lepidosauria > Squamata > Varanidae > Varanus > Varanus komodoensis. The sequence continues at coordinate 4,403,486 of NW_025335505.1, read as the reverse complement.
ACAAGTTCAGCTGTTCTGATTTGATCATATGCCACACATTAATCAGGCTTTAGTCTGCTATATATGCTGCAATTTAAGGTTTTCATGTTAGGGCATGAAACAGGAAAAGCAGCTCAGCATGAACTTTTACAAATATTCACTTAAGCCAAATTCTCCTAAAATATGTATTGCTTTATTTAATTACCCCTTGCCCCAGGGCCTCATTTTTTTTCTTCTTACTATATTTGCATGCAGATTTCCTCAGTGCCCATTGAAACACTAGAAGATACTTTGAACCACTTACATAGCTTTGAATATCAACAGGAAAAATGGAAAACAAATATTTTGTTTTTTACTTGAGAGGAAACATGAATATTATTTAATCAAAATACCCACTAAACTAGGATGTGTTTTCACTATACTTTTATTGATTAGGATTACAGTGGCACAGCCATCCTTTACCTGGTGCTCTTCATATATTTTGAACTACAACTCCTATCAGCTACAGCCAACATAGCTAACATGCATGAATAATCAGAATGCATGCCTTGTTGGAAGACAGCTACGGACTGTCCAAGGTGGTGTATAACGTTTGTGGAATTGGGACTTCATTGAGATGTCCAAGCTAAACAATGCCCTGAGAAACTGGAATGGTTAATCTAAGGAAATGCATGTGGTATGAAATACTCCTGGATCCTGGTGAATGGACTTTTCAACCTTTAACAAATTATGTAGTTATTATATTTTAGGAATGGGTGAGAACTTGTTTCCACTTTAGTTTCAAAAAGTCTTCATCAAATTAACAAAATTTATCATATTTGGAACAAAAAAGAACTTTAAAAAATGAATGTGAAACTGCAGCTGACATTTCCATCCATCTATTCATCCAGGTTCAGGCTGCTGCACGCTTTGCTCTTGCAAGCCTGGGTTTGAATAGCAATGTTTCATCCATTTTATTGCTGATTTGAGATTGTTGTCATTGCTCCCCCACCCTCAGAACTGGCTCCTCATTTTGAATAGCTTATTTGAAAGACAGCCGTACTATAGGCAGGTATAGTACGGCTGTCTCCATGATGGGAATGTACCTATTAAATTTGGCTAGTGCAGATGAGTGAAACTTTTGCTTATCTGTTGTTGTGGTTATATGAATTTGCAAAGTTCAGCCATTTCTCTAAAGTGTGGAGAGGAAGGATAGACTTTAAAATTTTGATAAATCCAAAAGGACCCATTTATCCATTCACATTATATATACACAAGACAGCAACTGGAAAAGCTTATGCACTGTAGTCCTACTCTGACCTAAAGGGTAATTCCTATACCATTCAGCCTCAACACTATCCATTCAGAAGATTAATTTGGTTAAGCTGAAACATCTAGAAAGCATGGACTGATGAACGCTGAAGGCAATAACCAGGAAGGATGAGTCAGGCTTGTTCTCAAGCAGGATGGCTTAGGGTGGATTGCAATGAAGAGTACAACAAATCTTACTAGCTCCTCCTGCAGAAATGATGCCACTAGCAAGGACTGAAGGAAAACAACCTGTTGTTACAGGTAGCCATCCATCAACTAGGCTCTTCAAATTGGTAGTCAGACTTGGACAGCAAAATAGAGCAGGCTCAATAATGTTTCATGAACGGTTTCACCAGAAGGTACAGCAAACACTGTGCAGTCAGCATCTAGCTGATAAAAAACTGGAAATAGCTGCCAAATAAACTCTAAGCAAAGGAAATGCTAAACAGGCTATCTAGAACAAGTTAAGAAGCATAAGAGGTAAGATAGAAGGTAGGTGGCCAGTGGCAAGGGTAGATCAACTCCACTGGCAGGAGGAGTCCTAGGTTGAGGAGAAGCAGTTTGTCATGGCTCTCATAGCCACTCAAATTTGCAGGTGGACACAGCTATCAATAACAACAGTGACAGAGCCAAAGCATAAGAGTAAAATATCATTGGTGGAACCATGGTAACCATCTGCCGCGGCCATCTCCAACAATGTTCTTCAAAGATACAAGGATTAATTCTGGCATGCTTTCCACAAAATCTTTTGATGGTGGGTCCAGGTTTCATTATCTGAGTTTTTGTCTGACTGCCCTGGCATTGCTGAAATTCCTAGATTGTTTGTGGTCATGTTCCTTTCATTCCATTTCCACAAACTTTGTGATTATTATTATGCTTTAAATCAGCATGTACATTAATGTATATATTTCTTGTAAATTTTAAGCAAAAACATTTTGCATTTTAACTAAAACATGCTTGCTTGCTTGCTTATTTATTTATTTATTTTCTGATTTATATCCTGCCTTTTTCCTACAAAGGGCTCAAGGCAGCTTACATCTCCTCCTCCATCTTATCCCCACAACAACAACCCTATGAGGTAGGTTGGGCTGAGAGTCTGTGACTGGCCCAAAGCTACCCAGTTGACTCCATGACTGAGCGGGGACTAGGACCCAGATCGTCTGAGTCCCAGTCCCATGCTCTTAACCACTACACCACATTGGCTCAAATTATGCCCAATTTGGAAATGTTGCACACTTTTTTTCCATTTGCATGTGTTGTCAAACAAATTCTCACTGTTTTCAGAATGCATTGTAAACATGAACACACACAAATTTCCAACTGTAAATGATTGTTAAGACTGGGAAGTGTGAATTGGATAAATCTGTTTTAGAGCAAGAGCAAGAGCAGGAGTGGGTGGATGGCACTGCACATAATGAATTTATCTTAAAAAGCATTAAGTGTGCCACAGATGTCTTGTCAACACAAATGTGTCCATGTGGGACACTGGGTTGGGATTCAGGAGATCTGGGTTCTAGTCCCCACTCAGCCATGGAGCTCACTGAGTGAATTTGGGCCAGTCACAGACTCTCAGTTCGGCCTACTTCACAGGGTGGTTCTTGTGAGTATAAGATTGAAAGGAGGAGGAGGAGAATGAAATAAGCCACTTTGAACTCTTTGTAAGAAATGGTGGAGTATACGTCTCATAAATAAATACAAATAAAACCTCCCTAGCCGCTAGGCACTGGTTCTAGAAGGTTCGAAGCTTTTATCCATGTTGGTGTAGAACCCACATATGCAATTACACAGAGATCAATGACAGAGAAGGGAGGGTTGCAAAGTTGACTGTATATTCCTATCACCATGCTGAACCTCTACAGGTTGTGTTCTTTGCATTTCATATTGCCTAGGTTCAGCATGGTGATGATAGTCTGCACTGAAGCTGTATTGTACACTTTTGAGAATCTAGGAAATAGGGATGCTTGTTTATTGATTTCAGTAGTTCCAGCATTCACTTTTGACCTGAAGTGCTAACTGAACTCAGGCTGATATAAAAATAAAATGGGATTTCAGCATCAGTTCATTGCTCTCACATTTTTAATTGTCCTCCTGCTGCGCACCACCCCAATGACACACTGCACCTTCTGCATGGTAACAATTGTAAATATTCCACATATGCATTAAGCTTCACTCTGGCACTTTGATCAAATGGGAAGTTATTGTGCACTCTGAAAACTGAGCATTAAACTCCCTGAATTTACTAGCATTAATCCAAACCATAGCAAGTACAGTAGTTTCAATTAAAAACTGCTCTGTCGGATATAAATTACTGTTATTACATAGTGGAAGGAGCACTGGAAGTACCTGCTAGCTTGTTAGATGTGTGCTGACCTTACTCTCACCCCACCTCCCCAGCAGTGGTTTCAGAAAAAATTGCCTTTCGTTATTTAAAATTCTGTGATGAGGCAGTTCAAGAAAAAAACAAGGCAGAGATGAATAAATGTGCAAACACTTCATTTCAAAAGGTAGCACCATAAGATACTATGTAATTCTGCTTGCAGTAATTGTATTTTGAACATGCAATATAGTTTAGAAATAATAGTGCAGCATAGATTTGTGTGCATGTGTGCGTATGTATGTGTTTGCATGGGTACATGCAAATTTAATTCTTCTGTACAGCCACTGATCGATCGATCGATCGATCGATCGATCTATCTCTCTATCAAGAACCATTTAATTGAAATGCCATGTCAGAATTCCAAGGCTATGGATTCTCCAACCATGTAGTCTCCTATATTATTTGCAAGCAGGTAGTTTGAGGATCTTAGTCCAACTTTATTTATTTATTGTATTTATATGCTGCTCCATAGCCCAAAGGGGAAAAAACAGGAAAAGAAACAGTAAAATAAAGAGTTAAAAGCATGATATCCAATTAAAAGAATACAGAAACTAAAATTGGCAAAATCACAATTGACAGTAATAGACATTAAAACAATGTTAAAAACCAATAGCTACTAAATTGATTGAATAAGAACATATTTAACTGGCACTGAAAAGCTAGCAGTAATGGTCAGGTGTGCTTCCCTGGGGAGTGTTCCATAAACCAGGTGCAGTGGCAGAGAAGGCCCTTCTCCTAGCCACTTCCCCCTCGCACTCCATTGGGGGATGGTTCACAGAGAAGGACCTCCACTGAAGCTCTTAGTGATCAAGAAGGAATATATGGAGAAAGGTGTATCCTCAGTTATCCTGGCTCCAAGCTGTTTAGGGCTTTTTAGACAGTTTGAATTGGGCCTGGATTACAATAGGCAACCAGAGTAGCCGATGGAGAACTGGTTTAATAGGTACGTGGGGACTAGTCCTTATCAAAAGTCACACCAGCCTGTTCTGGATTAGTGGAGTGTCTGGACCCTCTTGAAAGGCAACTGCATGTAAAGCACATTACAAAAATCCAGGTGAGAGGTTACCAGTTCATGATTAAGTGTGGCAAGGTTCTGGCCATCCAAGCTGAAAAATCAACCAAAACTGATAGAAGGTGCTCCTGGCCACCGAGTCGACCTAAGAGGCAAGTGACAACACAGGGTCCAGGAGTACCCACAACTTATGAACCTTGTCCTTTAGGGTGAGCACAACCCCATCCAGGACAGGTTGAAAATTTCCTAGTTGTAAGGACAGTCTACCCACAAACCACACCTATCTTGTATGGATTGTACATCAGCTTATTGGCCCTCATCCAGTCCATTACTGAGCCCAGTCTCTACCTTACCTGGGTGAGATGAAAATGAGAGGTGGAGCTAAGTGTCATCAGTATACTGGTGATATTTCAGCCCAAACCTCCAGCTGATCTTTCCCAGCAGTTTCATGTGCATGGTTAAAAGGCATGAGAGATAGAATAGAGCCCTGCAGGACTTCATAGCCATGGCACAGAGAAACAGTTCCCCAGCACCACCATCTGGAGACAGTTCACTAGGTAGGAGTGGAGCCACCTCTCACCAACTCTCAATCCAGTTAGTCACTCCAGAAGGATACCATGATTGATGGTATTGAAAGCCACTGAGAGGTCCAGGAGGTCTAACTCCAACAAGGCCTATGTAACTCCTCCTGTCTCTCTCCTGGCAAACATCCACAGGGATGTTACCATTCCCAAGGCAGTTTCCATTCGAAAGCCAGGCCTGAAGTCCAATCAAAATCCTCCAAGAGCTGCCCGGCTCCAACTCTCCCAATCACATTGTCCAGGAAGGAAATTTTTGTTATGGGTCTAAAATTAGTCATGTCACCCAGATCCAGGCTAGGATTTTTCAAAGTTGCCTTTAAGGGAACTGACATCTCTCCTTTTCTCAAGGAAGTGTTTACATCCCCTCAACCCAGATGCATGTTGCTTCCTCAATTAGCCAAGATGGACAAGGATTGAGAGAGCAGGTTGTGGGTCAGTTTTGACCAAGCACCTTGTCCACATCCTCAGGCCTCAATAGCTGAGATTCATCCAACAAAATAGGACCAGATGGTGTCCGGGACACCTCTGATGATGGAACTGGGATAACTGTGGCATCCAACTCACTTTGAAACCAAGTGACTTCATCCTCAAAGTGTCATGCAAACTTATCACAGCATGTTTCTGAGGGTTTGATCTTTTTGGACCTGATTGTACAAGACCTTTGTCTTGTACTTCTTTAGTGCAAGACCCTAAACCACTTGGAAAAGGTCCACTGAATGACATGATGAGGATGCAATAGTGGTGGCAATAATGCATCTTTTTTCAGCAATGAAAGAACTAGAAAGTATCATCAGATCTAGGGATGTTTCACTGAAGAACAAGGGCAATTCCATGTACAGTATTGTAGTCAAAATCACAATCTATGGGTATGAAAGCTGGATAGTGAAGAAAGCTGACGGGAAGAAAATAGATGTGTTCAAAACATGGTGCCATAGGACAGCTCTGCAAATACACTGGATGGACAGAAAGACAAACAACTGGACCAAATCAAGCCAGAACTTTCACTGGAAGCAAAACTGACAGAATAAAAGCTGTTGTACCTAGAGCACATCACAGAAGGCAAGACTCACTAAAGAAGATAATCATCTAGGGAAACTCAAAGGCTAAACAAAAAGTGTAAGACTGAATGTAAGAAGGATCTGTTCCATAAAGGTAGCCACAACCTTGAGTTTACAAGAAGTTGGAGATGACTTACTAACTCATAACAATAGTGTTCCTATTCTAATTGCACAGTTCCTTGATTTTTGCAATGCTGCTTTTGCCAACAGGTTGTGCAAAACTGTGTATATTATGAAAGTTGCCTACAAAATATGTATATCAGTGCACACAAGACGTACACAGAAGTGTATGAAAATGTGGTTGTGTGACTATGTTTTTAAAATTTGCAGACCGATGTGGATACTGGACTGAATGTTCTTATGGTTAAATGCACGTGAATGAAACTATTCCCAGCTGTATCTGCTGTCCTCCAGATGTTTGGAATGACAGCTGTTAGTAATCTACCTAACGAGCATTGGTTATTAGGCAGCTTAAAATATAATAAATACATAAATTCCTTTCCAGGCCCAGTTAGCATGTGCAATGATCAGGGATTATGGGAGGTGTAGTGCAAAACGTTTTGCCCAGCTCTGCCTTATTCTGTTAACAGCTGTCTGAACACATACTGGGTTCAGGCTATTAGCCTCAGCATTAACTGAGATAGATTTACAAAACAAAAGGACTACATTTACAAATAATATTTATGTAGAATTAAGTGTAGCAATCTGCATATCCTGCATTTCCCTGGATTATAAATTACTTTGCTGAATGTATTTGCCTAATGGCATTCTGCTACCTTAATGGGTTTGGTCAAATCCATGCTCCTATCACATAGCACTGAATGACAAACAGAGATACACACGAAAGCTTATGGAAAAAGAAAAGTAACTATGTATTTACTCATTTGTGCCGAATAGAAATACTGATTCTATTAAGGTGCTAATTTGCATTATAATTAATTCAAGGATGTTTAGCCATCTGCAAGGATTGCATTATCTCCAGAGAAAGAAACAGAAAAGAAATTGCATCAAGAACTCCTTATGACCGGTTTAATGAGCAGCAACTTTAAATACTTAGATTTCAGGCATGCTTTTTGTGGCAGACCAGCCCAGAGCATCATACAAGAAATGAAAGAAGAATTGGGTATATTTTATTTTTATTTTAGCATGGAAATCAAACTGATATTATATATTTGGCATTTTAAAAATGAACACTTTGACTGGTTGATTTCAAATCTGTTATTATTACAAATGGATCTGGGGAGAAATGGCAGGGAATCATACAGAAATGTATCTTTTCCCCATTAATGGGAAAAAAGTTTCTAAATCATTCATCAGTGGTTAAAGGTTCTTATGTATTAGATTTTCTTGTATTCATTCTAACTTTTAAAAAGATGCTCAGTGTGTCTATTAATCTTAGCCCTTCAAGTTAGCATCAGATATACATATATGCAGAATTTATCCTGTCACTCATAATGTGAAAGCTGTTAGCTTTCTGAGGGTTGTTAGAATCAAAATCTATATCAGAATACACAACTCGAGGTTGATTCACAGATGTGGTCTTAGATCACCTAGCAGATGGAAGGAGTTTGAGGTCTGTAGATTGGCACAAAAACTACCTACTCTTTTGAAGGGGCAACTTGTTGTTATGATAGGGTGAATCAAGCTGCAGCTGTTGGAAGTCACTTTTCTATTCAGCTGTTGTAACTACAGGTGCTCTTTCTTTGCATTTGGTCGCTTTAATCTCACTGGATCTGTTAATCTGCTTGCCCAAAATGGCAGCATCTGTCCCCTTCACCTTGAACTCCCATTTCTGTGCAAGCTTGTCATTTAAATGAAATCAAGAAGAATTAAAGAAATGTGTACACTTTTTAATAAATGGCATAGATATTGAGGTACATATTTTAAAATATACATGTTCTTGAAGGTACAAATTGTGAGAGACACGCAGCAATTGACTAAAGCATGTTTGTGCACAATTTGGAAATGTTTGTGTTTTTCTTTGTACATGTTAGTTTAATGCATCTTTGTTTTTCAGAATGCAGTGGAAGTGATGAATGCACACAACCTGTTTGGCTCTGTTGTATGAATTGGGTAGATCTTGGTGGAACCAGCTTCTCACATTTCTCTAGACTGAATCTTGCCCTACCACATAGAAGGAGGCTACCAAAGTTGGCTCAAGAATCTGGTTGGCCCTTGGGCAAGGCACCCTCAGTGGGTTGTCACTCTCAGAGAATATACTCTCTCACTGCTGTTTTTTCACCAGTTGTTATTGCTCCTCCTTCTCTTTCTTTTCCTTGCCACCACTTGGTTGTTTAACTGTTAGCACTGAATACTCCTCTTCACCACCAGCATTGTTGTCTGATCCAGAGCAAGAGGAAGGTGAACAGACAGGTTGTGCTGGCTTGGAGCAAGAACAACTGTAGGATTTCTTGTCACTGGGCCCTGCATGTGCCAGTCAAGCCTGCCTTTGGCACCTGGCAGCTACTCTCAAAGGGCAATCCATAGGGCTTCACAGAGTTATAGTCCTTTTTTTTTTTTTTTGAATAAGTTCAATTCTAAATAAACCTAAGGGACTGCAGTTGGCGCAGTGGTTTAAACCGCTGTGCTGCTGGGCTGGTAGATCGAAAGGTCGCTGGTTCGAATCTGCACAACGGGGTGAGTTCCCGTTGCTCCGTCCCAGCTCCTGCCAACCTTGCAGTTCGAAAGTATGCAAATGCAAATAAATAAAAAGGTACCACTTCGGTGGGCAGGTAACAGCGTTCCGTGCACTTCGGTGTTTAGTCATGCCGGCCACATGACCATGGAGACTGTCTGCTGACAAACACTGGTTCCCTCGGCTAGGAAACGGAGATGAGCACCGCCCCCTACAGTCAGGCATGACTGGATGTAACGTCAAGGGGAAAACTTTATCTTTACCTAAATAAACCTAACACAAAAAAAACTAAAAACAACATCAATCATCAAAAACATTGGACCTGTTGGGTCAGCCCCCCACAATTCTTCTTTTTATGTTAAACTATAAACATATTTAAATCTATGCATAGTCCCGTACAGAGTTATAGTCTTTTGAACTGGTGAATATGATGGCAGATGGTTACTAGAAATGGCCCCCCTTTCCCATCTAGCTCTTTCCCTCTTTGGTGGGGTAGCCACTTAACAAGAGTATAGGAAGCACACACGGGCCTCCCATCCCCTGTACTACCCCAGCATACCTGGTGCCTGTGGAAAAGAAAGGCGGAAGTTGATATGCCCTAGGGAGGCTTCTTGTTTTGCACTAGCAGTGACCCCAAGTTAAATGTCGTATTGCTACTTCACTCACAGAATATTTTTGCCCATTTATAGCCTGCCTCCTTTTTGGAACTGGAACAGCACAAGTGGGGCCTTTCTGCTACATTATATGCATGGGAAAATGTTTTATGTGTCCCTACAGCACTGAAAGTATGTGATGAGAAAGGAGGACACAAGTGCCAACTCTTTTATACAACAGTGCTTGCCATTCGCTCCTGTGCTTGCCACTCACCCAGTTCCTCATTCTCTTAATATTTCTATTTCTGGATACAGACCTTAGGCTCCCAAAGAGAATCACAATTAAGTTTTTCCATGTAGACTGAGGCCTAGTTTTCATCTGGTAAACCTTTCTCTGCTGTGTAAGTCTTCAGAATGTAGCTATCATGACAGAACACTCCTAACAGTCCAAATGCACATAGAAAACTACATGCCAAGGGCTAAGATTATAGTCTAGCTTTCCATCCCCTTTTCAGCCTGCAGCTTACTCTGACATATGGAATTCTGGTTGCCCATGGCTGTCAAGTGACTTATTGACTACATGAATAATTATATGAATGTATTTGTTCTCTCTCACATGACAGCATCCACGCACAGGTGTTCCCAAATATAGTCAGTTATTTATGAGAAGGAGGCCCACAGCTTGAAAAGTCATTTAACAGAATGACTTTGCCAATCCCTAAGGTGGTAGGTCAGAAAGTGTGCTATTTGAGAAACCTGGTAGATACTCACTTCTTTAATGCTTCTCTACAGCAAGAACCCTCTGAATGCAGAAATGTAGCATAGCAAGCTAGTTCTTCCTCTTGTTTCTAGGGGTGCAGTATTGTGGGTTTGTGTTGTGTTGTCTGTGTTTTGAATGTAGTGCAGACTAGTAACTTATACATTTTTCTGTCTTCGAATTCTACTGCCTAACTTTTCTGCTTGTGACAGTTAGACCTAACTGTTATCCCCAGAGAAACTGAAGAAAAAGGGAAATTGGTGGACCCCCGGTATACTTTACATTTCCCCAAGCAAAGAAAACAAAGTTGTGAAAAATAAACACTACTTATTGGCCTTTCGTGCAATAAATATGAGTTTATAGTTCACACAACTGCACTCATATCAAACCCATTAAGTTGTTTGTATGGCCACTGTTTCTTCAACATCTCAAAACACAAACATGCACTCTAATGGACTAGGAACATTCTGGGAAATCTTACTGGCCATTTACCTTGGGCACACTTCATGATAAGCCACCCTACAAATCAGTTACTATGGACTGGTTGTTCACTCCCTAACCCACATCACTCCTGATAAATGGGCAGGTCCTCTGCAGCTTGCTGTGGTTTGTTCCTCACATAATCCTCCTGCCAACTTACATAATGTATTCCCTGGAGCTTTGCAACTGAATCTCAGCTGTCTATTCTGCTACTCTGCTAATAACTGCATTTGTACTCATTTGGAAGGTGCAGGGTGTGGACTAATAAGTTTTTTCTTACCCTTGGAGAGAACTACTACTGTATAAACATAATAACAGTAGCAGTAGCAGCAATAATAATAATAATAATAATAATAATAATAATAATAGCTGCAGCAGTCAATTTAACTAAAAAAATAAATCAATCAGGGAAAATGGGACAAGGTAATGGGTATTTAAAACAGAGTAGCTTTAAAGTGCCAGCAGGTTTGTGCAAATATCCCTGAAATTAAAAATAAACAAATAAAATTACAATTTGTAAAAATTCCCAAATGTTTGTGTGTGTGTGTGTGTGTGTGTAGGGGGGGCCTTGACTGTTGAGGTGAAGGTGTGCAATAAATTGATTCTCACCATGTCAAGATGTAATAGAGAGTACATAGTATGAGCAAGTTGGTGAGGAGTGAATGGCAGGTGTTCTCGCCATTCTTGCCTGGTGGCTCCCAACATTTTAAACTACTTACACTGAATTGACTTTACTAGGTTCTGATGTCATTACAAGCCATTCTGAGAACAAGCCACACTGAATCACCCTACTGCCAGGCATCACACACCCAGTGGCAAGGCTAGGTGAGATTCAGATGTTCCACCACTCCCAATTGTTGCTCTGCTTGTAGCAGCTAGTGCCTGCTTTGTCTTCAGGACACCTCTTTGGCAAGTGGGACTGTGGATGTGAGTGTGGGGATAGGGCAAGAAAGGTGCTCAGGGTGGAAAATATGTACTTCCAAATGGCCAGTTTTGGTAAGCAAATTGTCTTTTTGTTTCTAGGTCTTACTTCACAAACTAAGGGAAGGCAAGCAATTGTAATGTCTCACTATTAAAGAATGAGCTGAAAGTGCTTCCTGATAACCTGGTATTTGCTCTGAGGATCTTTAGTAATTACAGAAGAAACTGAAAGACAAGTATACTATTGCAGGAAACTGTGTAACTTTTTCTGAGAACTGCATTTGTTTTCTTTATAGTTCGCATAACCTCTCCTCCTCCTCTTCCTTATCAATTTATACAGTCTTGAATCAGGTCTTGGTAGGAGCTATAAACAGAAAGAAGCAAAGGAAGGGTTTCAGCTTTTCTTTATCTAACATGAAAATTGTTGAATAATATTTAGATAAGGAAAAACAAAATTCTGTATTGGATTTTTGTAGCACATCCAGTTCCATATCACTCTTAACCAAAATCTGTACTATGTTCAGTACATGTCTATTTACCTCCTTTTACCAGTGAAAATTCACCACAGGAGAAATGACTCCAGTTACCCCAATTTCAGTAAAGTCAGATTTGCCCAGATTTATATTTGTATATGTCAACTGAAATTGTGCTGCATGTCATTGAATTGTTCACAGAATCTGGTACTGACTCTTTATAACCTGGCACAGATCCCATCTCCATTATGGCTTGCCTTGTTGAGACAAGCAAAATACTAGCTTTTGGCATGAATTCAAACATCTCATTAGCTCTGACAAGTCATGTCCTGTTCCTAATAAAATCTATACTTTGTGACATAGCAATCATGATGCCTTATGATCTATGCTCCCTTTTGAACCTGTCTGCAGGCTGAAGTTCCCGTAAACTTGGTGCATGATTTCATATTCCATCAGTAAAAATGGTTTGCTAAACTATCAATACTACTTAGGCTGTATTTTTGGACCAGTCTCCATTGCTTGTTTGCTGCGTGTTGATGTAATAAATCTGCACTGAATCCCACCGTTCTAGAATCCAACAGCACTGCAAGAAAGAGGAACTATCAGAGAATCCTCTGGCCATGAGGTGCAGTCTAGACAGACATTGATTTTTTTTTTTTTTTCAGAGACCCGGCTATGATATCATAGTTGCATGTCTAAGCTCAGAAAATCCTCTTCCCTCTACCTGCCCCAGGATAAGAGCCACAGCAGGAGTGTCTCCAAGGTCACATATCTGGGGTGGGGAATTGGTATGACTGTCCTCTGCCATTCCCTTCTTTCCTAGCTAGGTGACAGAGTCTAGTATTAATAGTAATCCTATGAATAGTTAGTAGGTGTCAGCTTGCATATTTTATTTATTTATGTATTTATTTAGTCAATTTATATTCCACATTAATTAGTCCAGAGGACTCTCTAAGTGGCTTACAAAGAAGCAATAAAAGGGTATCACACTATAAAAACATATAAATATATCAACATCATCAGTATACAATATTCAATATGTAGCTGAAGAATCAGGTCTAGAAAGGTTAAAATAGTATATTAAAACTAATGAACGATATAAAACTACATACATTAAAAACTGAGCAGTATAAAATCAACTTGTTCATCTTCCATTCTCCTATCTGATGTTTTGCCCCTTTTATTGCCACGCAATAATGTCTATAGTGAACTATGATCAGCCAGAGATTTCCTCCACTTGTGCTCCAGTCATCTCCCCTCTGGTTGCATTGCCCTAAGCTCAGCGATGTACCATGGAGCTGGTCAGGCTCTGCTAAGAGGATGCTTAGGGAAGTCAACCCCACAAGTCATCTTCACGTTCCACACAGACTTGGGCTTCTACAGGAGCACCAACAGTGTGGGCTGCAAATTTCCCAGAGACCTCTGGAAACCCTCCATATCCATCAGTCTCTGTGTAGGACCGTCTTAATAGATTCCCTACCCTCACAGTGGGAAAATGGTGCCAATAGTCTACACCTCATCCAAGAGTGGTCAGGCTATGGGGAGGGACATAGGAAGCTGCTTTGTACCCTATCAAACTATTTGTCCATTCAGTTGGAAGCATTGCCTTCTCTGAGATGTAATAACTCTCTAGGGTGTCAAACAGAAGACTTTTCCATCTTTTGTGACCTGGTCCCTTAAATAGCAGATAAGACCTGAGACTTTCCTTATGCAAAGTGGGTTCTCTGGCACTAAATGATTCTCTGTTCCCTTACCAGACATGGGGAACCATGTCTGCAAATGGACACTGTGTATATAGGAATGGCTGAATGAGCAATGTTCAAACTCACCAAAATTCTCCAAACATCAACTCATTGCTTATCTCACCTTAATTTTTAAACTTGTCATTCATTTTATGCAAATGGACCAAATGTGCATAACAAACAGCTATCAAATGTCAAAGTTAGGGAAAAGTAATTCAAATGTGGGTGAATATATCCCCATATGCAGTTTAATTATCATCCTCCTTTTAAAATGAACCTGATGTTTGTTGTTTCTGGGGTAGCTTTTGACCCCAGTCACAAAACTGTCTAAAGGCAAGGACTAACCACTATATGAAATCTCCATCTGATTAATCTCACCTTTATTTGATTGAATGCTCCCCCTAAGAGGTTACAATCAGCAGAAGAAGGGATTTCAGGTTTCAGCAAACATGGATAATTTAAGGCGTAAGGAACATAACATCCAATCAATATAAAATACAGAACAGGAAAACAAATAAAGCAGCAATGAAATCAAGCTGAAAAATAGCATTATATAACCATAATTATTCTAAAAACAAGTATTAAGTTCATTATTTAAGGATTATAGTTAAGGCATAATCTGCATAACAGCACTTTGCTCCATTAACACAACAAAGCATCAGTCTAACAAGGCTTCTTCTTCAATGAATTTTCATTTTGTTGTTGTTTGTGAATTCACACATGTTTTTAAGGAAGGAGTTGTAGGAGAAAGGAGACTGATGGCCCAAAATCAACCTCCTTTTCTGCCTTAAACATTTGGGATCCAAAAGTACCCCAAAGGCCTAATTTAGTGCAGGTTTGGGAGTATCACATGTCCCAAGTATTTCAAAGAAAGGATGTATTATAGAAAGAAAACTATACAAAGCAGGTGGTTGAAAGGCAAGGATGGTTTTACTGCCCTGGTAACAGTATTCTACAAGGACGAGCTGTGGGCCTACTTAAGTGCAAATTACACAAAAATGTGAGGCTGGAGAAGGAAAATGAGCCCATGATGCAAGAGGGACATCTTGAAAAAGTCATGCTTTTCTTGATGTATACATTTTGCAGAGGTGAACCTAAATCCAGGCATGTGCAAACATATTCAAGGAAGATACTCATTTTTGGAATTGCAGAAGGAGTGTTTTCAAGTGATTTGCAAACTGAAATCAATCTCTCATGCTTTCCCATATATTATTGTGTAATCTGATGCACCAGCAGTGCTGCAGAGGTAAATCTAGATGTGCAGGAATCATCATAGTCTTCATAGTCTTGCCCCCAAAGAGTGGGCAGAACTTCAGGCAGCTGTGATGATTGATGTCAAGAAACTATTTCTACAAGCTGGCTTGCTAAATAGGACCCATCCGGTGTTCTATGACATCTGCAGAGCATCAGAAGGGTTACATCTACTATGAAACAAGTTAGATTGTACCCCTTGGTATGGGGCAATCCTTCAGCAAATTTCTGAGGCAAACAAGTATTTTTAATGATTTAATTGGAGGCTGCTGCATGGACTGTACCCATGGGAGGAATGGTGTAGGGGTCAAAAATAGAAGCCACCTGCATTTTTCCATCCCTGCAGTAAATACTATCCATCAGCTGTTTGAAAGGGAGACGGTTTATTCTCTCATCATCAATGAACTGCTTTACCACTAACAATATGGGTTGCACAGATTCAGCTCTGTCTGCAGAAAACCTGTTGATGCTTCTCTTTTTGGCACTTGATTATTTATTTATGTATTTATTGATTGATTATTGTATTTGCATACCACCCCATAGCCTGGGGACTCTCTGGGTGGCTCACAAAGAATCAGGAACAACAACATAGCCATAAAACTATAATACGATTAAAACCATAGCATCTGAAGCAACATAACATCCAATTAATATAAAATACAGAAGAGAAAAGCAAACAAACCAGCAAGAAAACCAAGCTGTGAACTGGCATGAAAAAACTATCACTATTCTAAAAACAGGTACAAAATAAAAAGTCTTTATCTGAGGGCAAAAGCTGAATACTGAGGGTACCAGACACACCTCCTCAGGAAAAGAATTAGAAAGACAAGGTGCAATAACAGAAAAGGTGCAATAACAGGAATTCTCCCCAATTCCCCCCCTCACTTTGGGGGGGTGGTCACAAAAGAAGGCCAGCAGTGAAGATCTTCGTGGTCTGGTGGGGATATATGGAGATTGCCCTCAGATCTCCCAGCCCCAAGCCTTTTATGTCTAAATTGGACCCAGGCAATGACAGTAAGCCAGTGCAGTGGGAGGACCTGCTGCGATGTGCTATGCGGGACCAGTCATTTTTAGTAGTCATGCTGCTCTGATTTGGATTAATTGAAGTGTCTGGATCATCTTCGAAAGCAGCCCCATGGTGATAGCATTGCAGTAATTCAGGTGAGAAGTTACCGGTGCATGGATAACAACGCTCCTCCAAGTAGAAATGTTGCTGAAAAACCAGTCTAAGCTGATAGAATGTCTCTCTTGAGAACATTCCATAGTGGTAGTATACTTTGTCTAGATAGGAGATACTTAGCTTTCAATTTCCACTTACTTAGATGGTTTTATTTATTATTATTTATTTAAAACTTTTGTATACCATCCCATCACTGACATCTCAGAATGGTTCACAACAACAGTAGTAAAATAAGATAAAAATATAAAAGGTTCTATGGATATGCTTGCATACCCTACTTTCTGCCTTATCACTTAAGAAATGTTTCCATCAAAGATGTTAGCTCTTCTAAAACAATGCCAAGATGACTCATCTAGCTTTTTAAATGCTTCTGTATCAGTACAAGTAAAACATTACATCTCAGTTAGTTTTCAACCTCTGAAGGTTCCTGGAGCAAGATCAATGCAAAAAGCCTAGCACTGCTAAATAATGCAGATAATTGAATTACTCCTGACATACCTAATGCATGTCTATAAAATCCACCCAGCTCTCCTTAAATCCATTATTATGCAGCACTTGATCATCCCTTTACCATCTTTTGCATCACCCCCTGATGCAAGTCTCTCCAAAGAGCTGTTTCTTTCTTATGAATTAATAAGGGTATCTGTTACTCATTATGATATAATATTGCCTGTGAATGTCTTTGACAGGGATAACAAATGAAGAATTGTAGACGTTAAATCGGTTATTTGTAATGCTAGTTAACTAATGTTTACATTTCACAAACCCCACTTGGTGATCCTATGTACCTTCCTGATTGATTTTTGTGTCCATGAAGTTGTTATACAAAGTGCCTATTTATGTCTATATATTTATGCCAAGTAAATTTTAAAAGAACTCCTTGGATGCATAACAATATTATTGGGCAAGGCTGGTCCTTCTGTTAGGCAAAGTACATCATGGGAGGGGGGCAAGTTGTTAGTTATTTAAATTACAATCCAAGACATGTGAGAACTAACTGAAGAAGCCCTCTTGAGTTCATTGGACTTACGTCCATAGAAATGAGTACTGGGTTGTAGACCCAGTATATCATCGCCATTGTCATACTTTTACTGTCAGAGATAGGCAGGATCTTTTGTGATTTTCCATTCCAGGTACCAAATTGAAATAATGTGGGGTCATCATTGGATATTCTGTCTCAGGTAGAAAAATGTCTTGGATCATCCTTGTTCTTTGGCACAAGGCACCATATGTGTCCCAGTTTTGGCTCTATGTCATGGGCCAGATGCCATATTTTAAAATATTTCAGTCTTTTCATAGCCACCATCCCCTGAATACACCAAAATGAAAAATCAATGTAAATAATGCCTGCTCAGGTAAAGCAAATGACAAGGTTACATAAATCAGCAGAACTTGAGTTTGCCAAAATTCATTCTGGATTGAGTTCATATTAAATTATAAGCTTTGGGGGTTTTTTAATACTCCCATGAAAATTTGTGCACATTTCAATGCATGCATTTCTAAATGTGCATATCAATTGTGCACACTTTTGCCAAGATTTTAGGATTAGGGTTAGGGCTGTGCAAGATTTTATGCATTTTTTCCAGATGTACACTTACTGTCAAATACCAATTTCTGGTCTGTGATTTATACAGCAAACTCAGAATCCATGTTTGGTTCAAAACTTCAGAACTGGGTAAAGGCTGATCAAAAATTAACTGCAATGCAATTCTCAGATATTCTTACTGAATTGTTGTTGCATTTTATGTCACCCTTTGTCCTCTTGCAAGTAATCTAAAGAAGCTAGCATAGTTCTCCTCCACCCAATTTTTACCCAAACAACAACAACCCAGTGAGCTAGGTTAGGTTGAGAGTCTGTGACTTGCCTAACGTCACCTTATGATCCTCATGGCTGCATGGGGACTAGAAACTAGAAACTGCCGGATCCAACATGCCAATCATCACAACACGCTCTCTTCAGTGACTCCCCATTCCAGTTGTGAACAATGCACATCAGATGGCATGTACTGTCCACTCGCTTAAGAGATGTCACCTATCATGTTATCTAGATAACTTTGATAGAACAAATGATGCAACAAATAGGGGACGGAGAGTAGTATCCTACTAATACATTCTTTTTGATCATATGTATGGTTGGCAGGGAAGATGAATGGTTCAATTAAGAGTATATTAAACAAATGCATCACAGTGTTATGGTAGTGAATGTCCTTCGAAGAGGAATGGGCAGGAAGTGAGTGACAGATGACCAGGAAAGACATTATATTGGGATGAAAAGAGCTTTTTTTGGATGGAGTGCATCATTCTAGGAAAGTCTAGTTTCCCCCTTGCCTCAAAGCAGCATCAGCAGGTATGGTCTTCTTTGGGGCTGAAAACTGGAGAAGGTTAAGGTGAAATTCCAATTCAAATTAGCTTAAAAGTTGTAGAGCTTATCAAATCTATCCATTATAAAATATCGACCCCATAATATCTGAATGATACAATTAAGAGATGTAAACATCTTATCGCAGGGCTTCTCCTGTAGCTATTTAAAGCCATTGTAATTGATTAAGATTAAGAGCTGGGGAGTGTGAGGTGTATTACCTTCAGTGTAAATAATTTAGTTCCTTAGATCTGATCAAATTAAATGGAGAATCAAGTTAAGTGCTAGTGGCTGAAATGAGACAGAAGCTACTAGTTTGAAATTTCTTTCATTATTTGTTCAATTTGTTTAAAACAAGTTGCTTCCTGATTTATTCACCTGAATCATTTACCTAAAGGACCAAACTCAACTATGTCCTACCAACAAATGACCTGACTAAATAAGTGTGTGAAGATATTTGAGTTCTCTAAAGAGTAAATGGGGAAAATGATAACCCATCTAGCCTCAAAGCCATCACAGATGAGCACCTTTACCTAGGCAATTCTAGTTTCCCAGTATGGTTTTTTGGTTAGAGAGCTAGGCTGAGACTTGGAAGAAACTGGTCTACTCCCTGTTTGGGCATGCAGCTTGCTGTGTGATTTTGGATCAGTCACAGAATCTCAGCAAACGTACTTCACAGGATTGTTTCTGAAGGGATAAAATGGAAAGCTGAAGAGATAAAATGGAACGAAAACCTTGGTAAATAACATTGGGTTCCTTGGAAAGGCAAGAAAGTTGGGGTATAAATGTAATATCATAATTATCATCATCTGACATGAACTCTGAAACCTTAAGAACTTATCAAGGCAAGTATGGGGAACTTCGATAAGCTTATTCAGTTATTCAAAATCTGTATCTCTCATGTTCTGTTATTCAAGATAACAAATCCTCTCTCCAAGTGTCTTTCTTGGAAAGCTGAGTGTAGAGAGAAGGTTTATATTTTTCCTCCATGACACCCTTGTCTTGCTAAGAACATTAAAGGAAAAGACCTTACTTTTAATTTAAAATGGAATGTTTTTAGCTAAGTAAAACTCTGGGGAGGTGATGTGTTGTTCGAGACACTCTGAAAATGGACAAGATAAGCTTCCCTTTGAATGTATTACAGGTAAGACTCATCCTCATTTTAAATAATTATGGGAAAGTAAGATACTTAGAAACATAGAAACATAGAAGCAGAGCGAGTCAGAAGGGGTCTCCCGGGCCATCTAGTCTGACCCCCGGTTCTAGCCAGTTCCGTTCACAACATGCCCTCCATGTGCATGTTTAGTCTTGATCCTGCATAGAAAGGAAATACTTAGCATTAGCCTAAGGTGTTTTTGTTTGTCATGGCAGATTTTGGCAGGCATGCTACTACACAGTACTGCATTTGTACTTCACACATAGGAAGAAGTTTGAGTTGGCATACCTCAAGCAGAAGAGTTTCAGTCCAATCGAAAGGCTGCAAATTATCCATTATTCATGCTGTGAAAGGAGGTCTGTGAATTCATTGCTGTAGGAAGCAACTAGGGATAGTGAGAAATTCATTTCAACTTGACTTGCATAAGAACATACCAAAATTGCAAATTTCTTAACATTTGAGATGGAAAGAACTTTGACATTTGAAACATAAAAATTGAAGAAGGAATCAGAATGGTTGCATTCACCTTCTGGGTGAGAAGGTCAGGGTTCTTACCTCTTCAGATTCTGGATTTGACTCTCCATATATTCAACCATGTCTATAGTGCTTGATCAGGGTGATTCCCCCACCACCACGACAGGCTTCCTATATGTTTATCCATCCATCCACCCATCCATCCACCCATCCCTTGGTTGCCTTTCACAGCAGAAGCTCTCCTAAGACATTGTACAACAGTAAAACACATAGAACCAATGCAATATTAAATATTAAAAGCAATACTGACACAATGAAACAGTAAAAGCACAATAACAACACAATAGAACAGTAAGAATGCAGTAAAAAAAAGCAAAAAACCAAGAAAAAACAGTAATTGTGCCAGGAAAAGTCCAGTGTAGACATTTTCAAGACTTTCTTGCAAACTTGCAGTGACGAAGCATCATGGTCCCTGATAGCAAGCCCCCTTCAACAGCCACATGACGGGCAGTTACAACATGGGCTTCACCATGCTGGGAATTGCTGTATCCATTGAGTGTGACTGATGCAGGTAGCTGAGAAATATTTCCAGTTCATTTTTATAATGTTTTATCAAGATTGGCACATTTCTTCATCTGTGAGATAGAAATAGACATCAAGTTTGAGGTATTATTCCATGTATTCTATGTACACTATGAACTTACATAATATTCCCAAATAGAAGCCCTGGAAATGGGTCTTGTTTGGAATAAGTAGTACAAGATTCAAGCTTTTTAATGATATGGAAAGGAGAACAGGGAGAGGGTGTAATACAGAAGAGTCTTTTGTCAGCCAAGAAAGAACTCCAAACTCTTCTTTTAGCACAGATGTTCATCCAAGAAAAACAGTTTCTTCCTACCCTCATGGTTCTGAAGATGTGAGCTAATAATAAATTATCCACAAAATTTTATTATATGTATGTGCTATCTCTCAACATCATGCCTGTAGTTTTTCCCATTGTCCCATTTCTCATTTATATGAAATCCATCCAATACTGTTTGCTTACATTAGTATAGAAGTTGGATAGTTATCATTGGCTAGAGAAATGGAACTACACATAGATTTAAATATGTTTATAGTTTAACATAAAAAGAAAAAATGTGGGGGCTGATGTTCTCGATGATTGATGATTTTTTTTAGTTTCCTTTTTGTTAGGTTTATTAAGAATAAAACTTATTCAAAAAAAAGTTGGATATTTATGTTCTTTGTGGACAAGAGGTAATAAAAGAAAGTTTTCTCCCATACAAAGAGTCATTCTTTGGTAGAAAAAAAAAACCTCAAAACAAAACTCATATGTGTTTGTTTTAAATAATAACTCTGTTAGTGAAGACAGATGAAAGAAAAATTCTGTAATGTTTTCTAGAAGAAAACTTGCTCTAATAATGTAGTCATTCCTGTCCAAAGACAAACAATGGGGGCTGAAATCAGCTGGGAGTAGGCAGCATTGAATACTGTCTGGCTTTCTTCTGAGTAGACATGTATAGAATGGTGCTGCAAGTGTATTTTGATCCAAACCCACAGCAAACAATCCACACTTCTGGCATTCTGCTTGACACTGCACTTAACACAAAAATAAATGAAAGTTGTGGTCAATTAGGGATTCAAGGGATATATGCTTTCAGGGATGGTTAGAATTGGTGACCCATTTCTGAAATGAGGTGAGAAGAGTTCACCCACCATTAGAAATAACTAGTAATATTCTTAGCCTGGGTGACCCAGTGGCCCTTCTGGCAGTTGTCGTGTATTCACCTGTTAATTGAAACAGCCCCAGCAACTTGTTTACTGGAACTGGAACATGTTGTCTCATAGTCTCCCCTAACTTCAGCCATGACTGTCTTGCTTGGATTCAGATGCCTGATGATAGGGAAGATGGACAACTGTGCAAGAAATGCAGAAGACATTTTAGAAGTTTAGTGATGAGCCACAAATTGGTCCTTCTCCTGTCTCAGTTTCTGGTTGTGCCTATTCCTTTCATTGGTTAGCTATGTTTCTTGTACCCAGGGCCAATTATCTGTTCAAGTCCTAAGAGCCCATTACGAACCTTTTCATGAGTTCAAGAGAGGTATCTAAGTTGGTAACTTGTTATGATGGGGCTATCATATCTACTCTGCCTTTCAGCCAAGCATTCTGAAAATCTTCAAAAGAAGGCAAAAAGTGAATCTTCAAAAGAAGGCAAGGTTATTATAAACATGTCCATTATAAAAGTACCCTCCTGATGCAGGAAGCCAAGCTGATCTAGAAAGATGTTATGTGCCATACTGATACTGGGGTAAATCCTGCTGCCATATTTTGATGGGCTCCCCAGCAGCTGTAGGGGTATAAGCTTATAATTTTGTTTTCAAGCTTGATGGCCACAATCATTCCATTCCAGAGTTTTGCTTTTCTCCTGAGTTAGTTTATTCTTCTAAATGAAATATTTAGCTTTTACCCATAGGAGTGCCCATTGTACTCAAAATTGGAAAATAATAATTGCCTCAAAACTAACCCATCCATGCAATGTAAACCTTTCCGGACTATTCTTGAAGCAAAGTAGGGATGAATGAATATGCCATTCTGGTTTATTTCTCCGGTTCTCATTTTTCTAGTGCTAAATTCCTTTCATTCAGCTCATCAGACTGTAAAATTGTGGACTGAAAGTGTACACATGCTTGTGATCATTTTTGCTATTGCACACATTTCCCCATCAGATGAAGGCATTCTGTGCACATTTTTGCAAATATATGTATTTTTCACATATATAATTTCTATGAGCAATTTTGGAAAATGGGCACATTTTTGCACAGTTCTTTTTTATTTTATTTATTACCCCATCCCATTAGTTGAATTAGAAACTTTACAAATGTATATACTTGATCAGCAAACTCAGCTCATGTTTCAGTTGAGGAATATGAACTAGGTCAATTTACGCCTAGAAGTGAAGTGAATAAATTTCTTAAATATCCCTAGTACAAACATGAATGACCATATAAATGCTGTTTCCCAACAACTGCTTTTTGCATTCACACTGTTTTGTGTTGTATTTTTGGTTTGTTTTGCTTTGCTTTGCTTTGCTTTGGTCTGCTTTTCAGTATGTATCTAAGGAAGCAATTGTATAGGCTGTGCCTTCAATTCCTGTAAGTCCCCAAACATCCTGGACAGAACATTAATGCACTTTGCAGAGAAGCAGAGGCAACTGAAACCTTCCCACACCTCCTCTTCTGAATTTCAGCTAAGCTGTCTAGCTTCAGAAAGGAAGAGAAGGAGGCTGGAATGCGTTCAGGATGCATAGCTTCCCAGCAAGTCCATCTACTCCCTTCCCCATTCCCCTGGAACACACCATTTATCCCTTTTCCAAGTTCACTTTCCCCAGCTTAGAAAGGCAGGCAGCATATTTCCTTCCATCCCATGCCAATTGCAGGGAAGAGGATTAAGATTCCCTGCTCTGACCTCAGAGCTTTGTCTCCAATATGCGCATCCTAATTACTCCATGGTCATCCAGAGGCTGTCTAGGGATACAGGATCACTATTTATTTTAAGGTATACATAAGGTATACATACATACATAATAAAACATTTATTTAAAAAGTTTTAATAAATAAATAAATAAAATAACTGTCTTAATATTAGAAAAGTTCTATAGCCATCAGCCAGACCCCAAGCTTCTTTACCCATTAAATCTTCCATCTCTTCTTAGATACAGTGAAAAACACATTTGTGGTCTATTTATACTATTTTATTTCCACATTCCAATATTGTAATAATTTTGCAGTGCTCTTTCAATTTAGCAAGACACTTTTAGTGAATGATGATGATGCTCAAACCTATCCAGATTACGTGATGGTAAGGAACTGCATGGCTTGTAGGCCAAAACATCTGAACAGCCAAAGCTTGCTTATTATTGACTTAAATGATCACCTCTTTTAATGGGCAACAGTTTGCAAGAGCGGTGGCTTGGTTAGTCTGCTACAGCAACAATGATGGAGTCTTGATGATTCCAGCATAAGCTTTCATAAACACATAGATATGAAAGGCATAAAGCTCCGCTTGGGAAAACAAGTTATTATATGAACATGCTAGGGGTGGTGGGAAATGGACAAACTGGTTTGTCAGATGGAATTGAAATGCAGAAAAATACAGCCATTGAGCATTCTCTTAAGAGTTCCCAGAAACAAAAGGTTGCTGGGTGGTCGCACAGACATTACTGCACTACTAGCGTATGTTGTGTGAAGGGGAAAAGAAATACAACTTTTGTCTTATCTGAGCCACAGAGTTAGAGCTGAATCCTTCAAATTGTCCTTTTTCAGAAACATCTAGAGATCTTCAGCTATTACTCGTAGATGGCATAGAAATACCATCCTCATCCTCATCACTTCAGCAGTTTCATGTTGATCTCTATTTGATAGTCCTTTGTTCAAGAATGGGGAATTTATTGACACTGGTTGACAGAATGACCTGGGAGGATGAAAAGTTATCCTGTTGGTATCCGAAGACTGCCATTTCTGATGCACACTCTGAGTTCCAACCATTCTCAACAAACCAGGATGACTAAGAAAGAACTAGATTCTATTTTTTAAAAAGCTATGAAATAATTCTTTATTTGCATTATCCATATGCTTTTGCATAAATATTACAAAATATAAAATCAATGTATAAAGATCAAAAGATAATATATTCGCCTCAAATATGGATACCTGAAGGAATGTCTTCCTTCCTATGTGCCCTCCCACCCCTTTAGATCTGAGGTGGAGGTCCTGCTCCAGGAGCCTTCCTTGAAGGAGATTAGGAGGGAGAGTACCCAGAGGAGGCCTTCTCTGCAGTGACACCCAGACTATGGAATACACTCCCCAGAGAGGTTTCCCTGGTGCCGACACAGTATTCTTTTCAGTGTCAGATGAAAAGCTTTTTATTTTCCCATCATTTTAATGTTTAGATGATTCTAACTAGGGTTTTATTATCTTAGTTGTCAGATACTGTGCTGCTTTGTTTATCTTATTCATTTTCATTGTAAGCCATCTCAAGATGCGAGTGGTGGACGGGTTTGAAAGCCTTCAAATAAATGAATAACTATGACAGAGTTTCAACAAGTAAATCTATAAAAAAAACTCAATTTTAAAATCATGCTTGACCTCATTTTAATTGCTACTACTAATTATTTAGTTGACTGTGCCTTGTTTCTCTTGATCCTCATGAAGAAGAGATACATAGAGGTCAGACAAATGACCTGGCTTCTTAGCTAACACGGAAAAAATTGATTCTTTACATGCATCTCTATAGAAAGAGTAAACTGGTAGTACATAGGCAAGAGTTTCAACTCTGTCACCACATGGGCATATACTGTTTTGTAATGGAACTTTACAAAAGGACCCTCAAGTAACACTGAAGGTGTGACACTAAGTCATGCACGTGTATAGGCCCTTTTCTGTTTTGGGACTGTTATAACCCACTTGCAAATACTGTGCTATTGTTTTTGGCTGACTTATTAAGGAGCCATCGTACCAAGGACATGATGTTTTAGTGAAAGGTAAATTATTTAGATGTCCAATAGCATACAGGCACAACTTTAATAAACTTCTTGCCTAGCCACAATTGACCAGTGAAGGGCCAGGTAACAGTCCAAAAGTATGTATTTTGGACTTGTTATCTTTCATCCACTTACTCTCATGTGTGTTCTTCATAACAAAGGGACACAGACTGGAACAGGCTAAATTCAGCTGTAGCCAGAAGTAAAATATGCTGAGCTAAGCCTGTGTAGACACTGAAGGAAGACCACTTTCCAACCTCAGAGAACCATTTAGAACGCAGCCTGGTATGTCAAATATTTGCCTAAGGAATACAGACTGCACAATTTCTATTGATTTTAAATTTGCATTGGCTCAGATTGGAATCTCATATAGTATCTGACCTAACAGCTTGGCTGTATAAACTTCCAGCACTGTTGATATAAAGTTCCGACCTTTAGTGTGAAATTCTGTCTCAGAAATGTCTGTGGTACTTGAAGCTTTTTCCACAAGGTATGGAATACAAAGGCTGCTTTTAGATCAATAAAACCTGCATACTAAACACTTCTTTTCCTTTTTTATATATTTATCAACAAAATGGGCTAATAGGAAACAATGATCTAAGATGGATCACCCCTGATTAAATGCTGCTTACTTTACTGCCATAATATCTTCAGCCTGGATCCAGTTGATTAATTTGTTACAAAGATGTTCAGCAACAGCTTGCTTGTTACACACTGTAAGGTGATTGGATGATAATCGGCAAAATTTATCTCCTTTTTATGTATGGGAACACTTATAGAGGTACCCCAGTTCTGAGGTAATGATTCTGTTTGATTAATAAGGGATAATAAAGCTGCCAACACCAGATTTTATACGTTCTGGGGGTGCTAGGTCCAACTTTGCATCAGCATGCTTCTACTTCTGCAATAGGACTGTCTTTTTCATACCCTGCAGCCCACACTCTCCCAGAATTTGATCTGGAGTGAACCACAGCCTCCTAGAGAATTTTTTTTCAGGGGGGACACGTGGTCAAGATGTACAAATCAGTAAATTTGAGGTCTTCAAGGTTCTCCAAATACCAGCCAAAAGCACATTCAGACTCATGTCCATATCACCACACATTTGGTGGTGGTAGGTGACATGAAAAGCTGTGCATATTTTATCAAATGTGTGCATCTTTCCTGCATATTTTAAACATAAATCTATTCTCCCATTGCTGAAATCATTTGTATGCACATTTTCTTATACTACACATTTTTCATTTTGATAAAAATGAACTGAAGGACATTTCTCATACATTCTTCACAGACCAGAGGGTTGCTTTCCACTAGTGAGCAGAGACAGTGGGATATAAATGAAAACCTTTTTGTGTTTATACTTGGGTTTGATAGAAATCTTAGAGCAAAAAATAGAAAGGGGCTGAATGAAGTTAGACCGCTGTGCTTGTTCTCCTTTCTTTCTCCCAGAGATTGATGTGCAGGGTCTTCTCCTTCTTTTCTTTTGCTACTCACCTATTCTTTTTTCTCCTACATTTCCTTGACTTTTTCTTTTTCTAAGATTCCTATACTTACCCCTTCAGAAAGAAAGAAAAAAAGAAGATTGATAGATCATTGATAGACAGACAGATTGAGATATAGACTGAGAGATCAGTTGAGAGCTGGAGAGATAATCAGAGACAGAGATAGGTAATACTGGAAACAAGAATAATCTAAAGATATATCTTCAAGACATAATTAAATATATATCTTTCCAATATTGGCCAAGAGTTTTGTGTGGGTTTTCCTGTGGTCCAACCTCCTAAGAATTGGTGGGTGTATTTGTGTTTGAATAGAACCCTCCGGAGGACTGATGGATCTAGGGATGCCCAGGAACACTATCCTCCCACACAGTCTCTTACTGAACAACCTAAACCACTTTTCGTAAAGAATCTGAGCAATCTGCCAATGACTCAGCTGTGCCACCCCATCCTTTTGCTGCATGATAGTGATGGGAATGGTCTATCAAGGTTACAAAGCTGCATCTGAAAATAATGGCTGTTACTCTCTGCATCAATGTGTGTGTGTGTGATTACAGGGGAGCAGTGCATACGTCTTGTGGCAATGCCATCTGACAGCATTTCTGCTATCTTATGCCCTGTGTTTTCCTCAGGCTGCAGTGGCAAGCATGTGCGTGTTACACCTCCACCCCTGTACCCACAAGAATGAGCAGGCTGCTGTCAACCTCTTCACATGCAAAGAATGGACTGAGAGGGACATTTCAGTAGCTCCCCTTAAACAAATGGGTTTGCAATTGCTTGGCAATGCCTTGCTTTCCTGTACATCTTCCAAGGAGCCTCAGGGATCACCAGTGTGGAGAAATCATCCCAGTGATGGAATGAATCTCACCATCCTTTAACAGCTACTAATTTCTTGAGAAAGTCCCAACACAATGGGTTAGTTTTTCATCTCTCCCTTATAACGTAGTCAGTGATACCCAAGGAAATGTGACTTGTGCCAGTGATGAATACAGACTGTCAAAATGTGGCTTGAGGCCCTGACTCAATCTGAGCTCCTGCATTGTGCACATGGAGCAGATTCCAACAGAAAAGGCTCTGCAGTCCAAGCTTCCTGTGCTGCATATCCGGATAGGCCATTTCCTTTGGCCATGGCTCTGCTGCGGGAAGGGGACTGCAATCTGTTTGCTTCCCCTCCTTTTACAATCAGCTACGGCTCCAGGGCCTTGGCAAGCCTCCACTGTGGCTCAGTGTCAGCGTCACAGCCAGACAGACCTTGGTTACATCTGCCAGCCTGAGCTGAAATCTTAACATTTTTGCCACTGCTTACTGATTGGTTTCCAGCAGAAGCTATTAGTAAAAGGTTCATTCCAGTTGCTGTTATTCATCCTTGCCAATGCTCTAATTGTTTGACTTTCAAATACTGGGGATAATGGCATTTTTAATGTGCTGACTTTGGTTACTTTTACTTGCCTTTTTTGCAATGATAAAGGGCTCTCCAAGCCTCACAGAATATATTAGTTTTGAGGTGGCATGTATGGCATTTATCTAGCTTGATGAGAAACAGAAGGATGGAGCTCTCTGCAATGTTTTGATGCCATTCCACAAAGTGAAATTTGAAGAGGGGAATAAAAGAAAGCCAGTGGCGGAGCTTTAGACAAGAAGTAAACAGAGTGCAAAGAAAGGCCAAGAGATTGCCTTTGAATCTGTTTAAAGACATGCATTAGAGTTGCTTCTAAAAGTCTACAGGAAGAGCAATCACTCACATAGATCTGCGTTTGCAAAGATACGAGGTTAGACTAAGAATGCTGATTATCTTTTGAAATAATAGAACTCAGAGACTAGAAATGACATACAAACACCCCAAGAAACCTACAAGCTGAAACCAATTACACAGAGGGATGGACAGACCAACAGCTTTTGCACCTCTTGCCAAGGTTCAGCTATAGGCTGCTGCCACTTTTGAGTGATCAAAGTGGGTGTTACTGTGTGGCTGTGTGAGCTGCTTTTCACTAGGTTCTTAGGATGAAACAAGGGCCCTGCAAATCAGCAAACCCTACCTGCTTTGTAGAAACTGAAATCATGAGAGAAAATGGGACCTAAAATAAGAATAAGTGGTGAACATTGGTGGTTCTTCTCCATTTTAATGTATCTATGTAAGTATATACACACTTGTTCAACACAATTTTGAATAATTAACAAAACTAACAAGGAGTAAACAAAAACAAGACATAAATAACTTGAGAGCTATAAATTACAATTATGTACAAGGTGCAATTAACTGTTACTGCTAGATCACTAACAGTTGTTTTCATAGTTCTTCTTCCTTAGCTGCTGAAAGGGTGGTCTGCCTGACTCTTTCTCTTCTGTCATTTCCTCTTCATGTTAGGTTTCTCTCATTGCTCTTGCCTTTTTTCCCCTCCATAGAAGCTCATCTTTACTAGTGTCAGGTTACATTTTTTATTGCAAATGTAAAGAATTTGTACTTTTTAAACCTGAACACAAACCAAAATGGAATTAAAACATGAATTTTGTGATGCAGTTCATGTAGGCACACAAAAAGACTAACCAAAACTGTGTACATTTGAAAAATGGTGTATGTTTTGAAAAATATACACAAATGTTCAGGCAGACTAAAACAGTCAATGCATCTGATGCAGATAAACGAGGACTGAGTGGAATCAAGCCTGACAAATTCTTCTATCCCTCTGCTTCACTTGGTGTCTTTATCTCCTTTCTTAGGGTCAGGGATATCAAGCACATGTCTGATACATGTCATGTTTGTGTATGTGCAGCCCCAGATGTGTTCTGCTGCATGTCTGCATTAATAGAGATAAATTCACAGGGAAATATTCATTTAGATAGCATTTCAACACATGCTAAAACTCTTAGGCATTTCTTAGGGAACAGTCCCACAGGTACAAGATGCTACCTAGATGGCCTTGGAAATGTGCTCTGAAGTCAGAGCTGGGGCTTCAAATTCAGAGCATCCCATTTCCCTGCCCACAGTTGGTATCTGTTGACACAGTGGGCAGCAAGCACATCATCTGTGTTCCTGAGATCAGATGAGCAGAGGCATTCAAAGGGCAGAATGGGAAAGCGGTAGGAGTCCTGCTGAGGTCTCCTGAAGGTGCCTCAGCCTCTCTTCCTTGCAGACAAGGATGAAGGAATTAAGCAGCCAAAACTGCAGTGGTGATTTTTGTCTGCATACTCCTTCCCCACTCAATAAAAGGTAAAGGTAAAGGTTTCCCCTTGACTTTACGTCCAGTCATGCCTGACTCTAGGGGGCGGTGCTCATCTCCGTTTCCTAGCCGAGGGAGCCAGCGTTTGTCTGCAGACAGTCTCCATGGTCATGTGGCCGGCATGACTGAACACCGAAGTGCACGGAACGCTGTTACCTGCCCACTGAAGTGGTACCTTTTCATCTACCTGCATTTGCATGCTTCTGAACTGCAAGGTTGGCAGGAGCTGGGATGAAGCAAGGGGATCTCACCCCGTTGTGCAGATTTGAACTGGTGACATTTTGATCAACCAGCCCAGCAGCACAGTGGTTTAAACCACTGCGTCACCTGCAGTCCCTTTCCCCACTCAATAGGACTCGTAGAATCCTCCAGTTTTGGTTTATAGGCAGGCTAATTATATTGCTCTGCGATTTAATTTTCTCTCAGCTAGGTATTACTTAAATGTATTTTGATACCATGTTTAATCCAAGAATTATATTAGAAGATTCAGGAAGATCAAAAAGAAATGGGTTAACTAAACTATTACCTGCTGAGTTGTGCTTCAGGTTACCTTGTATCAGAATTTCTATACATCAATTTCTTCAAGTACTTCAGCTGTTTCTCTCCTCCTCCATCAACTGCCTTGACCAACTCTTTTCTTCCTCTCTTTCATCATATTTCAGGCCACTTTATTCAATCCAATATTCTCCCTCAATAATGGAATATTTACTTTCTGCCACGTAAGCAAGTGGCTGTTGCAGTCCTAAGAAGCAAAAGCAAATGTTGCAGTTGGAGCAAGTAATTCAGCTAGAGCACATCAACACTGAGTCGTGTATCTCCATGGATGCAGCCCCCAAAGAGTACCTATTTTGCATGTATCTTCTCTCTCAACACTCTTGACAATCTTCAGTGATGGATACTTTGTTAGCATCTACCTAAAACCTGTAAACATCCAGAGCCATGAAAGAAGAGAGGTCCATATTGTTGTTATATGTCATCAAGACATCCTCTTTTTCTGGCAGCTGTAAGAATGAAAGCCCTCCAAAATGCCCTGTCCATGACAGTTCCATTCAGTTCTGCCAAGTTCAAGGCTATGGCCTCCTTGATGGTCTTTCCTTTTGTATTCTGCCCTTGACCTTGCCTACTTCAATTGTCTTCTCCAGTGAGACTTGAATTCTCAGGATATGCCCAAAGTAGGGCCCCAGTTTTGTCATTTTTGCTTCTAGAGAAAGCTCTGGCTTGATTTGATATAGGGCCCACTTGTTTGCCTTACTGTTGGTCAAGGGTATTTGCAAAGTTTTCCTCCAGGACTATGTTGCAATTGCATAGCTATTCTTCCTGCCAGTTTTCTTCACTGTTTCACTTTTACATGCACACATTGTGATTGGAAGTCCAATGGTGGAATGATCTTAGCCTTGGTCTCCAGTGAAACATCCATACACTGGATGATCTTTTCTACTTTCTTAATTACTGCACTGTCTCCACCTTCTTTGAATTTCTTGGTTGCAGCCTTTCTTTGAATTGATGACTGAGCTGAAATATATTACATCTTTCACAATTTCAATTCCTTTATTATTAACTGTAAAGTTCTGTCATTCTTCTGTGGACCACTAGGTGATTATAATTAGGTGAAAGAAAATGGTGCTCAATCATTGAAGAACATGATTTATGGAAGTTAATATACAGGATGCGGGGGAGTCCATCCAAATCTTTCATAGAAATAAACCTGAAAATTAATTTACATACCACTTGAAATGGATGAAAATATGACCTAAGAGGATTAGTTTTGGTCTATGGTGATTATGCACCTCTCGTAAGATACCATTAATGTCTCATTTAGCATTTGAAAGGATATTCTGTATTGGTGTCGTCTCATTCTGGCTCACATCAGTCTAATTTTGGTGTCATGTGGTTAATTTGTTAAGAATATTGGACTGGCACTCAGGAGATTGGGATTCTAATCTCAATTTGGCCATGAAAATCACTGGGTAACTTTGGGCCACTTGCAGACTCTAAGCCCAACTTAACTCACTGAGATGTTGCTGTTGTGAGGACTAAACTGAGGGGAGGAGATTCTTGCACCCTGCCTTGGGTTCCTTGCAAGAGGAAAAAACAAAAGATATATATGTTATGCAATAATAGCTATACTTTTGTTCCAAGATACACAAAGTCAACTAAATCAGTTACTGTGTGACACTGAAGGAAGTGGTGAGTCAACTTAGCATAACTATTCAACATGTAGACCACATAATCTCTATGGTATCAGCTCTTGTTCTTCCTTCATATCCATTCTCAAAAACATCTCTTTTGTGGAACTTTTCACTTTGTTCAGATCAGGAGTTAAATCAACTACTGCATTACCTGGTAGTTTCCTTCCCTTTGTTCACTCTGCCACTGTCAGAAATTCAAATTGTAAACTTCTCTCACCCTCACCCCCACTTCTGTTAAGCATCACATATGTGTGTTGTGCTAAAGGTTGTACTTTGCCAGTATTTTGTTATTCAAAGACCTAAATAACTAAATAAATTCCAATGGAATCCTGAGCTCAAATTTCTCTAGGAATACACATTCACACATTTGCATACCATGCCAGTTTTCCAAAGCTTTTTGATAATATGGCCAGAAAAGGGGTCTAGTAGAATGAAAAGAATAAAAACCCAGTGGGAAATGCTCAGACCTGCATACAGTTTTGCTTTGCTTCTGAGGCCATAAATTAGACGCACAGTATAGAACAGCAACAAAACTTCACACACATGAGTAAATCAGTTTAA
This sequence comes from Varanus komodoensis, assembly GCF_004798865.1. Taxonomy (NCBI): domain Eukaryota; kingdom Metazoa; phylum Chordata; class Lepidosauria; order Squamata; family Varanidae; genus Varanus; species Varanus komodoensis. The sequence continues at coordinate 4,370,165 of NW_025335505.1, read as the reverse complement.
TGTTTAATATTTCACAAGGCACAATTTTAAAATGTTCACATTTGAAATTCATGACTTGCTAGTATCTATTTCTCTCTCATCCTTTCTCTTGGCAAATAGTTTGTCTTTTTTCCCCCTTGATGGTTTCAATTTCAGGCTGATATAGCTCCAACAATGCGGATAGTAAGGCTATACTAGATGACACCAGAAAATGAGAGATGATGTGGAACTGCTGACCCCCATTTCCTGTATCATATTTGAGACACAAGTTATGAACTTTCAGAATCGTAAAGCACAGACCCCCCCCCCCACTCCTCTTGGGACTGAGAACTTAATTGTGGGACTGAGCAAATCACAATGCAGGGTGTAAAGCAGGGACCTCTGCAGTAGGTACATTCCCTGCACCCCTGCAATCCTCTTCTTGCAGAAGTGGAGCCTAGCACAGCATTCACAACAGAACCAGTCACTGTGGGGCAGACAGTGGGGTCTACTTTGGGAAGCCAACCCTTTCTTCCCTAGTCATAGGAATGCTAAGGGCTTTTCCAGATGAGAATTTAACCTGCCATTTTACAATGTCTACTCTTTTCAGATTCTTTGTGGGATTAAGATCAGGTCCTCTACAGACATTCCCTGCACACACATCCCTCCCAAGGACATCTCTCTCTTTCCCCCCACCTCTCTCACCCCCCTTCTCTGCCTGCCTATATGCTTTCCAATAGAAACTGCAGGTGGCATCATGGAATGCTGCAACTATTCTGTATTGCACTCTTCCATTCTTCAAAATACTGGACTTTCTGTTGCTTCCACACCCCTTGCCAGTCAAAACTGCTATAGTCCAAAACATGGAGGGACCAATTTGGTGAAAAGTAAAGGGTTAAAGAAACCAAGTTCTGATTAGCAGATGCCAAGATGGTCTGAAGAAAGCTGATGGCACAGTGTGAAAGTGGAGCACCAGCCTTAAATACGTCTCATTAGTGATTACTAGTAGAAGAAGAGTTTCGGGACAAAGGCACCCAATGTGTAAAGGAGCTTTATGAGCAGTGAAAATCCAGTTTATGAGCCCATTATTTGCAGACTCCTTAAGCATAACCAAAGTCAACCCTTGAGATAATTTCCATAACAGTGGTTTCATTCTATTGATAACTTTTATGAAATCAAATCCCCTGCAGCTGTAATCAGAAATTCCACGTCCTTCCTTCTGAACTCCAGCAGCATTTTTTTTTCCTTTAGGGGACAGGTGAACACTACGAATACATTTCAGGAAAGCATTCAACAGTAGTTCAGAAGAAGAGGTTTAGAAATCAGATAATTTATGATGGTTATAATTTTGAATGCCATTGAATGGACATTCTGATCTAATTGTTAGCCCTGGGTGAGAGAAAGCTTTTAAAAAAATTAATGAAGCTTTATTTTTGACCTCTCAATGAAGAAGGCACAGAAAGGAGGTGGCAAAATCTTCACATAAATTAAATTGCAATGAAGTCATTGCGTGACAATGTCCCAGTGCTCTCCTTTTCTAACCTATCAGGAAATGCTTGCTTCTTCATTTTCATCTGGGAAATGCTTATTCTTTAAGACAGCCCAGTGCTTTTCAAATGACATCCTTTCTGGAGAACCTTGAAGTTCTATGCAGTCGACTCAGAGAGTTTTGAATTAGTCAATCAATAACCATCATTGAATGAGAGACCTTGCTTGCAAGAAGCTACTCCCTGGAACTTGGAGGCATGTGCTGGGGTACCCCCACATCAAACATTGATTAGGTGGCCCTCCATGGGAACTGACTGTGTACAGAGCACTCTAGAACATATCTCTACATTTTCTGCAAAGAACGGTCATTCCATGGTATATTGGATTTTCTTGGTAGAAAAGTCAGTGTGGAAATTGTTCTTAGAAAACACCAAGTTTGAAAGTCCTCAAGTCTGCAACCCACACCCATGCTCCTTTCAGTAGGATCCTGTGCTTGTTTAGCTAGGAGTAACTGTCATGGAGTTCAGTGGGTCTCACTCTCTAGAAAATGGATTTAGGATTAAGCATGTCAATAGAAATCAGCCCACTGCTACCATGGCATCACTCGATATGTTAGAAAAGAAGTTCACTAGGACATGCTAATTGCTGCATTTGCACAATATCACACTAAATTGGTAACATGAGCCAAGATAAAATGTGGCAATTACACAACTATTCATATAACCAGATGGAGCTGTTGTGTAGCATAGATCTGATAAGATGTGGCAACAATAAGATTGCAAATGGTCCACTTGAATGGAGTGCTTGTAGGCCCATCAACACTGTAACATTACATGCACAATTTGTCCCAATGAACTCATTGCACATGCCCAGGGACTTGCCCTCAGTGCTTGAGTATCCTGTTCCCACTTCAGGAACTTTAAAGTAACATACAGAGTTTAGTAGTCTGCAGCCATCTCACCAGTGGTCTCCCCAGAAGGAGAGACCTTCGTCTTGGCCTATTTAGAAGCACCAAGTAGAATTGTATCTTCTTCCACTCTTCACCTAAGTGGAGAAGTGCTTTTCCAAGGGGAAAATATCTTTGACCTACAACTAGGAGCTCCCAGCTGTGGCTATGAAGATTCAGCAGTGTTTGCTGATGTCCACTAAGAATTTGTTTGTTTAGTCACAAAGTCATGCCCGACCCATCATGACCCCATGGACAACATTCCTCCAGACTCTCCTATTCTCCACCATTCCTCAACCGCTAAGCATAGACCTAACCTTTTAAGGACAAACATAAGCTTTTTTATTTCAGCATAAAGAAAGCTTTGAGGCCTGGGGCATTTAACTGAAATCAGTTTGCTTAAGGGGCAGCAGAAGGAGGATCCTTCCCATGTTGCCCGGGAGAGGCAGATGTTGCCCTCCTGTTGCTGTTCTGTGCTGTCAGGTCATGACTTATGGCAACGTTATGAATGCTGCCCTGCAAAACCTTCTGACCTGTCCTTGGCAGCCCTACTCAGCTCCTGAAAATTCAAAGCTGTGGCTTTCTGTATGGAATCAATCCAACTCAGATTTGGACTTCCTCTTCTGCCTTTGACTTTCCCCAGCATGATTGTCTTCTACAGTGATCCTTGCATTCTCATGATGTGCTCAAAGAATGACAGCTTTCTCTTTTGGTCATGTTTGCTTCCAGGGTTCTGTCTTGATTTAGTTTAGGACTCACTTGTTTGTCTTTCTATCAGTTCAGGGCACTTGCAAAGCTCACCTCCAGCATGGTGTTTCAAACACATCCATTATCTTCCAGTCAGCTTTCCTCCCTGTCCAGCTTTCATATCCATACAAAGAGATCAGAAATACAAGAGTGTAGATGATCTTGGCCTTGGTCTCCAGTGAAACATCCTTATACTTGATGAATTTTTCCACTTCCTTAATTGCTACTTCAAATTTCCCAGCTGCAGTCTCCATTTAAATTGATGACTGATCAAAATAATGTCACAATTATATTGTTGTGCATGTCTTCTGTAGTTATGATTTTTTTTGTTTCTTTAATGTTCAGTCATGATCCTGCTTTCTTGTGCATTCACTTCCTTCAGGAGCCATTTCAATTCATTGCTGCTTTCTGCAGTAAGATGGTTTCATCTGCATATCATAAATTACTGATGTTTCTTCCTCTAATTTTCATTCACCCCTCTGATTCTTATCCAGTTTTCTGTATGATATATTCTGCATACAGACTGAAAAGATAGGGAAATAAAATGCACCATTGTCTGGCACTGTAGCCTATAGGGAACCATTCTATTTCTCCATACAATATAGGTCAGTGATCAGATTCCCCTGCAAATGCTAATTCTTCAGTCACCATAATGCATTGCATGCACTTTGTACAAGCCTTCATTTGGAAAATTTTAATGTAAACAGAGTTCCCTCTGTCCTCTTATCTGAAACTTTCTTTGCTCTCGTGTAGGATAAGGCAAAAGGAGGGAAGACCTGAAAGGGGGAAAAAAACTATCCCAAGGTTGATTTCTCCAAATTTCACAATTTTCAGATTACTTTGCAAACAATCCAAGTAATAAAACTTAAGGGATGAAGATAATTTTGTTTTTCCTTACCAGGCAGAGCTTGAGCATGTGTCCAACCAAAAATGCAGGCAAATTCTCAAGCACATGTTCACAATTGCCTTACTCCTGATTTCCCATTGCTGTGAATTTCCTAATTTGATCAAATGTCCTCAGGAGACTGAATCAGCTTAGTTCAAGTCTATGGAGGAAATTTGTGAAGATCTATGGATATTTGTTCAAGTTTCCCATTCATACAAAGGCAGCTGTAATTGCAAACAGAAATCAGGCATGAGACAAGTGGCAAAATGATGTTTGGAGAATCCTAATGATCCCAAACCTCACTCCTCCATCCATCACTACTTAACATTAAGAAAGCACCTCCCATCCCCAAACTGAATTTTGGATGAACGGAATAAGGAGCTTAGCACAGTCAGGGACCTACAGAAGCACCCATGTGCAGGTGGAATAGCAGGCAGAATATTAGTGGAATAGTGGTATATTTTTTAAAAGCATTCTGGATTCTATTACCTTTGGAATTTTGGAATGCAATTAATTCATTCTGTTTTGTGCCAAAACTTAATGAACAGTGAATAGTTGGTTCTGCAGAACCATCTTTTCATCTAAATGCTTCCTTCCAGCCTTTACTGGGGTGGCTTAGAATAGAGTTAGAACAAGGTAGTTCCCATACCAAAAGTGAAATACCAGTTTTTAAAGTGAAATACCAATGTCTTCAAACAATCCCACTTGGAACTATTTCAAGCTCTTAGCAACAAAATAGAGAACAAACTATCTTAGCTGTTACCTATCAGATATTGTAAGGAATACAGAATGGTGCTGTATAAATAAGATTCAAGAGCAAGCATGCAAATTATGATTTAAACTTTGTCATGTTAATCAAATGTGGCAGAAGCATATTATACTGCTAGATGAAGTGGCAACCCTTTTATTAGATAGTTTGATTTCCATGAGATCTGGACGGATAAAACTGAAATAACGACAACCACTGTTTTTCTCCTTCTGAGACAGATCAAAGACAGTTGACCTGTAGTTTATTGTACTTGGCACCTTAATAAAAATGCCAAATACCTACATGATTGAATCACTCTCTCAGTTCCATTAGTTTTATATCTATTAAAATTAGCAATTCATATCCCTCACCAGACAAAATATCCAGACAACTAGACACAAGACTATAAACATGACATTGAGAAATTAACAGGAAGAATATATTAGAGAACAGTTTCTGTGCATCACTAAAGTTAATGTTGTGTCAAGACGTCCCCATCTGGTGCAGGTTGAGGATTTTACAATAGCAGCCACACGTCAAGGGGATCATGAAAATGGGCCCTATGTGGTGATTTGTGCCTAGAACAAAACCTCAGTGTTCCTTTTAGCTCGATAAAATCCTGACTTTCCCACTGTTTTCTGGGGAATCACGGAGTGCCTTCAGAGCTTTTTCCTTGCCTGCCGCTACTGCTTTTCTCCTGTATTGCAGAGCCACTCGCACAAGGCAGTAGGAAAAACTGCTGGATCTCACTGTCACACAGCAGGAAGCAGGACTGCTCCCTAGAAAATGGTCCACTATTTGGAGACTCAGAGGGGGAGGGGTTTGTAAAAATTATTATTCTACTCCTAATCCATGGCAGGAAATGCATGGTAATTAAGGTGTTCAGGGCAATCTCATTGTCTCCATCCCCTCCCCGCACTTCCCACTCTCTTATACACACATACACTCACTGTATTCTCACAATTCTGTATGGTGGGTTAGGCAGAGGGATGCATCATCATGACTGGCTGGAAACCACAGAGTGATTTTCTGTGCTGTGGACTCAAGCCCAACTGCAGTTGCATTGGTGACTCAACCCAAACTTGACTTCGGAGTAATGAGCGAGTGACTCAACGCGACTTGAGATGTCTACCTTTTTTATGACCGAGTCGCTCCAGGACTTGCAGTGTGACAGGATGTCCTGGAAGGTGGGCATGAATACAGCAGAGGCAGTGGGAAGGAGGGCATTTCAAGGGGGTGGGGGCCATGAGAGAGGAGGGGTTGTGATACGGGCAGGGAAAGGGGCTCTTGAGACTTGAGAAGTGACTGGAGGCCTGACTTGAAAAAGCCCTGCAATGACTTGAGACTTAACCTGAACTTGGAGTAAAGGACTTCAACACATCCTTGATTTTCAAGGATAAGGAATGAGAAGAAATCAGCTTTTGTACTTGAACAAACAAACAGAATTTACCCAGATTGCACCTTTCAGTCGAAACATAGACTCAGGCACAATCCTCAGTCAAACTGCATAAATTTCCAAGCTTGCAATTTTTGGTACATACCAAATAAAAGGAATATGACAGCATTGGTGCATTTGAAAAATGTGCACAGAGAATGGATACTTTAAAAATGTACAGACAGATGCTTTAATCAATAGAAGAAAACTTATTTCAAAGAAATGCACAATTGATGCATGCATTCAGAAAAGTATGCATGAAAATATGAAATTTTTCATGTAAGAAGAACACAAAGCTTGCAGTCTATGAGCTTAAACTGGAACAAGTTTCAAGGTTAAATCTGGTGAATTTTGGAGAATTTGAGTTTTGTTGACTCACTAAGTCTATTCCAAGATGAATGGAGCTCTGCACGTAAATGCCCATCATCCTGGTGAGAGACTGTAAACCAGAGGTCCACTGCCCGTGGCTGAAGGACTACATGCCCTTCTCCCAGGCCTTAATGGTGTTGCTCAGTGATGCTCAAGCAGCTCCACTGCTGTCAAAAACCCTCCCTCGATGGTCCTGAGACAGACAATTCCTTTCCTTGCTAATAGAAGTGGCAACAGTACCAAGAAGAGTGCAGAAAAAAGGCAGTGCCCATACAGACAGATGTCAGATCTAGTTTTCACATGCCAAGCATCAACAGATATGGAAGACCAAATTCAAATAGAAGAGTGACTATAATGCATTGCACACAGTTTAAAATGTTACTTGCATACATCCAAGCATAATCATGATAGATAGTTGGCATGTATGAGACATTTCTGCTTTGTTTACATTGGCTGTGTTAAAAGATTGTCTCATTTGAATTAACAAATATATTTTCAGCTATTCTGCAGTGAAACACTAAGCATGTTTTCAAGAGTTAAGGCAAACACCCAGAAAGTTTATTCATATCAATATGTAACACCAGCACATTCTGATGGGCTTCTGCAATGCCAACAGAGAAAGGTGAGACCATGGCAGAGCACTAATTCATATGGAAGATTCTAACATTGACGTTCGCTAACAGGAGGAGCATGATTTTTGATGGAAAGCAGTTGCATTTCTGTAATTCTAGTCCTATGAAATTATTCTTAAGGCAGTTCAGACCTTTGAAAATGGCTCCAGGTGGAAGTCCTGCCAGCTTCAGCACATCTGTGGTGACTTCGATGGGAACATAGAATACTTTTCAGCTGCTGCAGTCATCATGCCACTTGCAACCAGAAAATAGAAATATTTCTCCATGGGGTTTCCAGTTAATCTACTTCAGCTGCTACTGGTTTCACATAAGCTGAGGTGTGAAGGGAAAGATTAGAGCTCAGTGTCAGAGCATATGCACTGCATGCAGAATGTCCCTGGCTCCATCTTGGCCTTCTCGGAGTGGGCTGAAGGCCACCATCTGAATCCATGGTCACTAGCAGAGTGAGTGCTACTCAGTGGCAATCCCATCATAGATGGACTGGCATTCTGTTTGTCATAGGGCAGTTCCTTACATGTATAAAAACTGTGATGATATGTCCAGATAATCTGAATAAATTTTTAGGAATATCAACAAAGGTTATTAAAGATTTACAAAAGGTTCTTGAGGTTGAGGCTTGCAGATATACATCACTTACCATTTTTACATATATACTAAATTTATGAAATGACACATGAACATTAGAATGAAAGAACCATTCTGGATAATACCAAGGGTTCATCTAGCCCAGCATCCTGTTCTTGGACTAGCCAGTAAGTTCTTCAGAAGAAATCCCCAAACAAGACGTAAGTGCAACAGCACAGTCCTGCCCGTGTTCTCTGGCAGCTGACACAACAGGCTTGCTGCCTCTAATACTGGAGCTAGCATATCGCCATCAGGACTTGCAGCCATTCATAGCCCTCTCTTCTGCGAATTTGTCCAGCCCCAACCAAATTGGTGGGCATCTCTATTCCTCCTGGAAGTGAATTCCATAGTTTAACTATGGACTGTGTGAAGAAGTGCTTCTTTTCATTTGTCCTGCATCTCCCAGCTGTCAGCTTCCTATTTCTAGTATTATGGGAGAGGAAAAATTACTTTCTCCACTTCCTCCACTCTACATAATTATGTGCATCTATGTCACATCTCTCTTTCTTGCTTTTTTTCTAAGCTAAACACTTTCAGCTGTTGTCAATTTCCTCCACAGAAGAACTTCTTCAACCCTTAATTATTTTAGTTGCCCCTTTTCACATATTTTCCAACTCAATAACGACTTTTTGTAGGTATAGAGACCAGAGCTGTACAAATTATTCTAAGTGAAGCTGCACCAAATATTGTTTTAAGAGGATTATGATTGTGTCAGTTTTATTTTATAATCCCTTTCCTAATTGTGGCTAACATGAAGTTTGCCTTTTTCACAACAATCATGTACTGGGTTCACATTTCATTGACAAGTTCACATCACAACCCCACAATCCCTTTATTGATCAGTCACTTGTAGCTCAGATCCCATCAGCTTATATTGGAAGCTGAGACTTTTATCCCAATGTGCATTGCTTTATACTTGCTTACACTGAACAACATTTGCCATCTTGATGCTTATTCTTCCAGTATGGAAAGATTCCTTTGTCTATTTACAGCTACAAATAGAGTAAAAGAACTAGTATTATATAGAGCTGAAAATGACTCAGATGTAAGAGTGGAATTAAGAACACTCTAAACCAAACCGTGCCACCATACACTGAGTAGATTTTTTCATCAAGTCGTCCTCCACAACCCCAAGATCCATTTCTGGCTCAGTAATCACTACCTTAAATCCCTTTAGATAGTTGGGACATTTTGCCCCATTGTGTATATTGATCTGAAGCACATCTGTGGGCTTCAGAGTTTAACTAATGGGGTGAGTGCACTACATCAAGATTTCATATGTTACATATTTATCAAGTAAGCAGAGGAAGAACACATTACTTCACATGTGCATGTGTGCGTGCGTGCATGCGCACACACACGCAACAGAACAACAGCATGAAAATCATGTTGTAGGGATATGAAGCCTTCAAATATAACATTGTTGTTCAGCTGTTCAGTCATGTCCGACTATAAGCAATTCTATGGGCCAAATCTTGCCACACTTTCCAATCCCATGCCACCTCTTTCAGCTGAACTATGGCCTGCATCCACTTTGAGGGAGTCTAACCACCTTGCTCTTTGGTGGCTTGGTTTTCTCTTTCCCCTCAGCATTCCAAGCATTGTCTCTTTGTCTAACTAGCTTCATCTTATAACATGGCCAAAATACATGATTCTCAGCTTTGTTATCTTGGCAGCAAGAGACACATCAAGATTAAAATGCCCCAGCACCAGCTTGTTTGTGACTCCTGCTGTCCATGGAATGCACAGGAGCCTCCAGCAACACCACAGTTCAAATAAGTAAATTTTCCTCTGGTCTAGATTTTTCATTGTCCAACTTCTACAATATAGGTTACAATAGGAAAAATGATGGCTCAGACCAATCTGCACTTGGTTGCCAGGCTGAAATTCTTGTTTTTTTCACACTCGATTCATGCTTGTAATTTCCATATGACCTTGTGAAATTTATCACATAATTTCTGGACTTTCTTCACTGCGGCAAGTAATCAGTGATCCCAGGAAAGTGAATTCCTCTACAAGTTCAATTTCTACATTATCAACTGCTATTTTGATTACTTCATTCTGTGCAGTTGTCAAGATTCTAGTCTTTTTGATGTTCAGAAGGAGGCCAAACTTCTCACTCTCTTCTTTGATTCTTTGGATCAATTGCTTTAGGCCGTCCCGGTTTTCTGAGAGGAGGGTTGTGTCATCAGCATATTGAATGTTGTTGATTGTTCTTCCTCCAATCTTTATCCTGGCTTTTGATTATTCAATACCCATCTTCCCCATGATTGCATCAGCATACATGTTGAACAGAAAAGGGGAAAGAATACATCCTTGTTGGACTCCTTTCTCCACCTTGAACCAATCCGTATCCCTATATGGTGTTTTTACAGCTGCTTGCTGGTTTGTATATGCAGCAACCTGGCCAGATGTGTTGGTATCCCCAGGTCTTTCGGTGTTTTCCACAACTTGTCATGATCAATGCAGTCAAAGGCTTTCTTATAGTCAATGAAGCACAGGCTAATATTCTTTTGATATTCTTGAGATTTCTCCATAATCCAGCACAAATTTGCAATATGATTACAAGAGATGCAAATACTGGCATCCTATTTCTACTCACTTGGTTCATTCAAGGAGGACAAGTAAATATACATAGGATCAAGCTTTATCTGGGAATGCATTTACTCTGCTGAGTTGGGCTGAGCTGAGCTTTGAAAGGGTCCATGGAGCTGGAGGAGAAATATGAATGTGTGATATCTGTGTGATGGTGGTGGTGTATGTAACAGTGTTTCTGTCATACATACTAATAGCAAATTCCTTCTGAACACATGGATCTTTGTGCAACCAAATTGGAGAATAAGAAGAGGGCTATCAGTGTGGAATCTGTAAGGCTTATGTAACTACACCTGTTCAAGTGGGAGACTTCAGCAGATCTGAGGCAATCCCAAATCTTGGACTGATACAAGGACACTTGGAGGAGAAACTGAGAAGAAGAAATCCAAACTGTGACAAACTTACTCTGGACTATTTGGAGCAGGACAGAGAGAAAGGAAAAGTAAGAGTGCTCTGGGTTTTTGAGGTCTCTCAGACAAGACACCTTTGGTGGGCTCCCTCACTCAGCACGGCTGCCTTCTTACCATTGGTGCCTCCATGTCTCTTGCTCCTCATCCTCTGTGTCATCTTTGGTACCACTTCTTTGCTTGACTAAGCAGCAATGTTTGCTGTTCCACCATCTCACTGCCACTGCCAGGTGGGAGGCAAGTAAACAAACAGCCTGCAGAGCTGAAAAGCCACGGTGACAGGAAGGAGTCCTGCTGGGGGCCCTGCTACTGTGCCAGCCCTGGGCAGGCTCCCCAGTGCTGGTCCTGACCAGGAGGGAGGGCAGTGAAGTGGGGCACCCTGCAAAACTGCTGGAACCATGAAAGATGAACTCAGTGTTGCAGCATTTCATTGTCATTCCTGCTTGTCCTTATGTTTAAGCATTCCAAGAAGCTTTTTTTTTTTTTTTATTTAACAGGTACCACAGTATTCTTGAACAGGAAGAAATCCTTGCATTACTTATCCCAAGAGTATTTAATTATGTGTTTAATGGTTAGGGTACTGTTAACCCACTTCAATTGTGTTTGAAGCAAGGAATTGTGACTGTGGGATGAGAGATGCCTGTGATTGTTTTTATCCCATTTTTAAAAAGAGTTTATTTGGAGCAAAAGGCAAACTTGAATATCAGGCTTTAAGTGCTGATCTCTTAAAATGTTTTGAAAATGTATATTTAACTCTGAAATGATAGAAATCCTCTCATACTTCATTATCAATCTCAACCTTAAAATGAACATCTTTCTATATATGCATGTGCACATGTATGCGTGTGTGTACACACACACTTGTTTTATCTATTGTGTCCCTATGGAGTACAAGGCTCTGGAAACACTGGTGTTTGATTTCAAGTCCTTTTATCTCTGATTGTAGATAAGGTAATTCCAACCTTAGCCAAGTTTGATTTTAATTGAAACTTCATAAGAAATTGCATTTCCCTTTGATACAAAATGTTAAAGTTACCAAGAAAGGTGCTGGGGTATAATTGAAGGGTCATGAAAAGAGAGGACCCTGAAGCATTCTGTGCTCCTGGCTATTATTATCAAAGGGTTTCTCCCTTCCTGGCAGCTGCAGAAAAGCAAGTTCGACAGTCCATTGGTATAGATCTTCTGTACTGAAGAAAGTCAAGAAGGAACATCCGTGGCCACAATTTGAGATGCGTGGCAGCATCTGTGTGTGTACAGGCACACATACATGCACATTCGCACACAGGTGAGTGTTTCATTGGATCCATTAAAAAAGAGGTTCGCGCTGCATAGAGTTTAATCAATACACATGCCATGTCATTTCTACCTCTTCAAAAGGAAGCTTCAGAATCCCAAATCCCATTTCCAGTTTTAAGCACATTCCCCATATTCATTGAGTGCGACATAGGACTTATTCCTGCCCGATATCCATTACAGAATTGGACAGCCATGACTTTTCTTCTATCCCATTCTTATTTCTAAATGTGTCATACCAAGTCAAGAGCAGTCTAAAATCCATGAAGAAAAGAGAGGCAGTTTCTAAACGCCAAAGCAGGATGTTCCCATCCAAAGTTCAAAAATGCAGAAGCAGCCTCAACTTTTCCCCAGGCCCACCACCCACAAAAACAAGCAACTTTTCCTGATTATCACCTTTCAGATATGCAAAAATCATATACCTAAAAGGAGGGACAGATGAAACTTCCATTTCACTTTCTCCACAAATCTCAAATTCTGTGCATCCTGGTTTATGAAAACATTTTCAAAATGCAGATGGAGTAGAATCAACCAAGTCCATATGTTACCATCTTGTGTACAAAGTCTATTCTCTGGATGTGGATAGGCTCCTTAATGTGCAATCTATGGAATTGTTTTCAGCAATTGCAGATCAGGCATATTGGAATGTGTGTGCTTTGGCTGTCTGGCTGCTGCCCTGCCCTGTTCCCATTATCCTTCTTCTTATGCCTGAATTTAAAATGTTTGCATAGGCATATTAGACTGCACTATGGCCATAACCCAGCTGAACTGGACAAGTTTACCCTGATGAACTGTGGCTTTCTGGTATATGGAGCATATGGAATGAATTCCTCAACACTGGAAGGAACATGGAAGAAAACTGAACAACCAACCAAAAACTAAGGAGCCCCAAATCAACAAAGAAAACCCTTTGCAGATCTTTTCCACAGTTCCCTAGTGTTAAGTAGTTCTGTGAAGAAAGGAACACTTAATTGGCTTCCTGAAGTCATTTAGCAGCCTCTCAACTGCTTGAAAGAGATCCTTGATTCAAGTCATCAAGCCAGTCCTGTCAGTGGTAAGTTGTTTGGCCTTCCTGTAACCAAAGGCAGCATAAAACCCAGAGTTCTTTTCAGTAGTGTAATTCTTTCATCACTGGAGTGTTAATGCTTATTCCCTGCACCAGTTTGTGCAAGCACACACTTCTTTAGGTCAGAGTTCCTTTAAAATATGAACCCATCATGCCACACGGGCGGCACTTCAACAGGAAGCATTAGCTGTGATGCTTTGTTGCAATCTAAAGAGCAACCCTTTACCAAGAAGCATGAAATCATGACTCCTCCTTGAGAAACACAGCAGGCTATGAGGTCGACAACAACAAATCAACCACAAACAGCAACAATTGCAGGGGTAGGAAGCCCGGAGTTCCAACTAACTCAGCTAATAGCTATTTATAACGTGTGAATAGGCAACAGGATCAGCTGTGCATCAGATTGGAGTAGAAAGTGCACAGGAAAAGTCATCCTTACTGCGACCTTCCTCTGCACATGCCAACACCCTATTTTTAGTTAAATTTATTACCTGTATTTGCCTTGCTTTGTGAAAATGGCAACTAACAACCAGTGAACAGATGGCAGATTTATTTATTTATTTATTTATTTATTTATTTATTTATTTATAAAATTAAGCATTCACTATGTGCATTGCTTCCAATGCAAATCTCAAAGGACACAGGCTAGGAGAACACAGATATATTGTAGAAAATTATCAAAATACAGCAGCAGCAATAATGAATAATTTAAACCCTTGTCCTATTAGCATCTCTATATTCTCTTTCCCTGCTAAAATTAAGACAGAGGGACCTATGAAGTTTGATGTCACCTGCTTTCTCATGTGTTTCTGTGTTTCCATTCATTCTGTCTTGTTTCCACATCAGCATGTGTCTTTTTTAAGTATGCATGTGCATTCTTCGGTTCGTACAGTTTGTACACTGTTCCTCTACCCAAGATTTATGCCTCGTGCACAGCTGACTTTCCTAAGAACAGACACAGGGAAGGCCTTTTGGCCTGGGGCTGATTCCCTTTCAGGGGAATTCTCAATGGCTGCATTCCAGTGGTGGGTGGCTTGAAAGACAAAGCCACCAAAGGGGAAGTGACTGGGGCCAACCTGCAAAGCATGTCAGAGTTCTTTAGCTCAAATTTCTTTGTGACAATAACTTAAGCCTCAGGAGGAAAATTTAACTGTTAGAATACGATCACAACTTCAGAAAAGTTGGGAAACCACCAAACAGTTTGTGGAAGGGGAAGGAGGAAAGGAAAGGAGACAAGACCATTTCAGAAAACCCAGGATCCAGTCTAGGGACCCAGGAAGAATAGGTCTGACCACTGTGCCTATGCCTGTCCAGCCCTCCCTGAGATAAAGTATGTGCGAGTGCACATTTTTTTTTCTTCCTGGTTTCTTACTGTTCTATACACTATCCATGTTTTTATGCATTTATATGTGTAAACTTTGCTTGCACAGTTTGGAAAATTTGAATATCAATACTTAATTGCATCCTGGATAGCTTGCACGTTCATCAGGTTGCGCTAAATTGAATTGTTCAAATGCAAGGATATGTGAACTGAACAAATTTCTCCTTCATCCTAAACCTATTCTAATAGTGTGCCATCTCTGTGAAGTTGAAGCATTTGTGTAGTATCTTTTCTGATATTTGTAAGGGATTTCAAACCACAACTACCCCGGTTCTTTTGTCTAACCATGAGAGACCAAAATAAAGTGAAGTGAAGTGATATGAACACAGGATATGCTGCTTTACCATATTCCACACATATCTTAACAATGGGCATCCAAACGAACAGATGCCTATCACTATCTTACAAACAAAAAATACGAATTTCTGTCTATCACTGATAAACAAAGTTTATGGCTTCAGGGGTATCTCAGCTCTTCTGCAGATTGCAACTGGTTAAAGTCAGTCTTTGGGTTGAGGCTTCTGCAAGGTTACAGAGAGTTCAAGTAGAGGGAGAAAAATGATATCATACTGATGCACTATCCATCTTGTACGTAAGTGTCAGTGTATGGGACATGGGCAGCTGGGTATCAAGTCAGAGCACCAGGACCCTGGGCACCAGGACCCAGACAACTGGTACAATATATCGGGCCATTCCTAATCATAGTCAGGCAGTCCAGAGATCAAGGCAAGTAACAGAAGTGCAAGGTAAGCCAATCCAAATAGAGCAGAGCAGTCAATACTGGTCAGGAGTTGAAAACCAGAGAGACAAACCAAGGAGAAGCGGACACCTAGGATTGAAGCAGAAGGCAGAGCAGGTAAAGCCAGGCATCGTCCAGAGGTGGAGGCAGGAGCAAGGCAACGAGCAGAGTTTTCAGAACAAGGTTTCAGAAGGCACGGGAAGTTCCAACAAAACCTTTTGTTACTGACACAGCATCTGAAGTGAAGACCCGGCTCTTATATAGCTCTTATGTACCTCAGGGCTCCCAGGTGGTGCTTGTAACATTCCAGGGGGCTGCAATTGACTGTGGGCCCAGTCCTGCAACCACCAGGGCTGCTATTCTGGTCTCTGACTCTCCCTATGAACCCACAGTAAGTCCCAAGGCACAGTGTGTGACCCACTCAGGAGTCAGTGCACCTTATGAACAAAGCATGGTGGGTCAGGAGCACCATAACAAAATTCATCGTTTTTTTATCTGACTAGGCAAATTTTACCTCCACATGGATAATGGGATGGTGTCCCCTACCCCAACTGTAGACAGCAAGCTGTCAAGCTAACTTTTAACTAGCATTTCCAGCATCTGCTTCCTGAGGTGGCTTCCTCCTTTGGCCAGCCAGTCTGGACGTATTTAAGCTTTAGGTGTAAGTGCAACAAATCTTAGGTCTGGGCATAAGGAAGTTTTCACAAAATGGGCACCTGCAATTTTAACAGAACTGCTGGCGTTCTCTCTCTCTCTATATATATATATATATAGATAGATATAGATATATATAGATAGATGTGTGTGTATATATGTTTATATTTCTATTATTATTAATAATGGTCCACTTAACAACAACTGCTTAGAATTATATGTTTAGAAGGCAGAACTAGCTTTTACAAAACTGTGAACAGAATAGTATTCATCTATGAAACTATATGCAAATAAAGAATAAATAAATAATACATAGGAAAATGCCAGTAATAGTGTTTTCATGGCTCGTAAAACATAATTAATGGTTAATCATGTAGAAGCAATATTTTTCATCATTTTAAAGTGTTATTGCAATACTTTCATCTCTTTTCATTGACTAGATCATCCTCCAACAAGACTGCAAAATGGAAGCTACTGACTTTTCCAGCTACAATTAAGATTTTATGACATTAATAATGAAGCAAGGGTGAAAAAATGCTTCTGAAGAAGCATTTTGCATTTTAAAAGAAATATCTGCAGCCAATAATATTCAAATTATTCTTTCAGATGGCACTATGCTATTACTGTTACTGCTACTGCCAGGACTCAACCTTGCCATCTTTTCTGTTCTTTTCTTTTTTCATATGCCAATAATGACACTTTGAAGAATGGTTAGAAGAGGAATACCACAGAGTTTTCATACAGTGGATACTGCGCTCCTAGAAAGAAGGGCTTCTAGGGAATGTGATGGCATTTCCGGACAAGCATGGCCCCACATTACACCCGTAGCCTATGTGTCTTCCTCTTGCAAGGAACCCAAGACAGCCTATGAGGTTCTCCTCCATATTTATCCTCCCAAGAACAGCCGTGTGAGGTGAACTAGACTGAGAGTCAGTGGTGGGCCCTAAGTCATCCCATGAGCTTGATAGTCAAGCAGGAACTGGTTCTGGTTTTGGTTTTTTCCATATAAGCAATAGATGGGAGGTTTGATTACCTATAAGCTATACTGCTTGGTAAATAATTCTGTGGTTAGAGCCATTGCAGAAAACTACTGCCTTTTGCTTAAGCGTATTGGGCAGGTAATGAATGGAAATATGTGTGTGCATACGTTTGCATGCAAATGTCTGAATTTTATGTAAACCATAGCATATACTATCCTGGAGGAGGAGGAGGAGGCGGGAGGAGGGGAATAACCTCTCCACAGCAGAATGTCCCAGACAGTACCATGTAACCTGGGAAAGCAGTACAACACATATGCCAAGAATCCCAAGAAGAACAAGGAAACAAATAATAGATGGATGTTGAGGATTGTTCCGTTGAGATGGCGCTCTCTGAAGTACTATCACATCTGTGCTGCATTCTGCCCTGTTCTGTTCAGGCATTACCTTGTCAACATGGCAGGCTCAAAAAAGCTGTGTGACCAAGGTTCCTAACTGTAGAGTTATCATATGTTGTGGCAACTGGGTGAGTGCAGGAATTGGGTCAAGCACCTCTGTAGATGCACCTCACTGGGTACCCAGTCGGATGAGAAGAGAGGTGAGGCACCAAGGGCAAGGGAGACAGAGGCTGCGTAGAATGGCAGGAGCAGAGCAGAGGGAGTTCATTTTTCATCAGAACCTTTGCAAGACCACTAAGCTGGGCCTTCTGAAGCCATGGAAATACAGGCTCCGAATGAAGAGTAGTGGAATGGAAATAGGGTGGAAAAAGGAAGACCAAAGAATTCCTTAAAAACCTGCTCTTCTGTGCAGCATTTCCTCTGATAAATAAAGTGGACTCAAGCTAAAGGAGAACTGTGTCATAATAAATGTGGTCATCAGTGCAATGCCACAAGACTCTTATTGTTTTCATTTAATTTCCATTTTTGGACTTCTAATGAGATCACACTGTTGCATGCTCAGTGTATGGGAGGAGACTGCACAGATGCTCAAACTCCATAGCCAACAGTTGCCTGTGCAATGAAGTGAACAGGGGACTGCTGGGGCCTTCTAGCATACTCTGGACCAACCTTGTTGGGGCTGCTTATCATTTGGAGGCCTGATACTTTTAATGGAGCAGTTATAGGTGATTTACGTAGTCATCCACCTTAAAGAGCAGATAATTGATTTCTTTGCTTAGTGGTGCTCCAGGTCTGCTTAGCAAAGGAAGGCTTGTCTACTGAATTACTCAACCTCTGTTCTGCTGAAAGAGCTATCTTGTTAGATTCATTGACATTAAATGTTGCCATGCCTGGAAGCCCTGTTTTCTACAGAACTCCGGTACCTTATACCATCCATTTTTTGTTGGTTTCTTCAATAATTGATTATATCTATATTATACAATGACAAATGCAGCACCTTGAACCAAAGTGCAGTGTATGCTGACAGCATGTGAAAACCAGCATCTAGACATTGCTGAATAATAAGTTTTTTCCTTTCTGCCAGCTCAATTTATCATGCCTGTGGTGAAGTTAAGAATGGATTAAAACAGAACTTTAGCCACAAAGGCATACTACAGAGAGTTTGACTCTTGAAATCTGGCCTAATCATCCGTCAGATCCTGGACTATATTTGCTTTGTAGTAACAAATTCATCTCAGGAAACAAAACTATCTTGGGCAATTCTTCCATATGACATATGAAATATAAAATTATCTCATGTATTCTCTTGTGTTCTGGACCAGTGTTGTGAGATTCATCTCCAAATTCTAGTCCTAATCACTTCTAAAGGACAGGGTCTGCAGCTTGGGAATACTCCTTGACCCAGAGCTGTCACTGGAGTTCCAGGTGACAGCGGTGAAAAGGAGTACTTTCCTACAACTTCGACTGATCCATCAGCTGCATCCTTACCTGGATGAACACTCCCTAGCAACAGTGATACATGCTCTGGTAACTTCCCACTTGGATTACTGCAACGTGCTATACGTGGAGCTGCCCTTGAAAACGGTCCGGATACTGCAACTGGTACAGAATAGAGCTACCAGGCTGCTGACGGGGACTGGCCATTACTCTCACATAATGCCGGTCCTCTATCAGCTCCACTGGCTTCCAGCTGAAGTCCGGGCCCTATTCAAGGTGCTGGTTTTGACCTATAAAGCCCTAAACAGCTTGGGACAGGATACCTGAAGGAACATCTCCTTCCTTATATGCCCTCACACCCCTTAAGATCTATGGGAGAAGCCCTACTCCAGGAACCCTCTCTAAGAGAGGCAAAAAGGTCATCAATTCAGAGTAGGGCCTTCTCTGCTGTGGCGCCCAGACTCTAGCATGCACTCCCCAGAGAGGTACACCTGGTGCCAAGTTTTTTCTCTTTTCAGCGCCAGGCCAAAACCTTTATATTTAAACAGCATTTTAAACTTAAATAGTTTTTAAGTTTAGTTGCTCTGTTTGTTTTGTGGTTTAGTGTTTTGTTCTGATTTATTATTTATTGAAATTGTTGTTTTAATTGTCTTTTTAAATATTGTAAGCCATTCTGAGATCTTATATAATAGTATGGCATACAAAAGCTTTAATAATAATAAATATTTTCCTTATACACAAATTTCTTTAAGGAAAGGGGTGGGGCAGGCAAGGCAAAACTCATGGAACCAGTGAGTTTATTTATTGCAAACCAAAGATGTCCAATTTCAATTTTATCTTCCATATCTTCAAAAGCAAAAACCATTTTTATCCTAAAGTGGTTTAATGAATGTATCTGATGTGATGAATACAATGTGATATCTTGGACCACTTGCAGACATCTTCTGGTGACTAAATGCATTGATTATTGTTGATTTTTTTTCATAATGGGAAGGCAGAAACTACCCATAGAAGGCAAACATAAACAAGATTGAACTGTCACCACATAATTTATTTAGTATCTAACTTGACTTGGTCCAACTTGGTTTTGCTAAATCAGCTGACATCTTGATGATCTTGAGGTTCAGTTTCTGTAATTTTGATATAGGCATCTAATGAAGTGGGCTGTAGTTCTGAGGTTTATAGTATCAATATATTTGTTAGTCTTTAGGATACAACAAGGCCCTTAATTGTTTAGGCTTCTAGTGGTATTTCAATGTTACTTACAATTTGTTCATGATGTGCTTAATGGCCAAGATGATGAAAGAATGGCACCAATAAATGGACAAGGAAAAGAAAGAGTTATGTGGCATTAGTTGTGCTAGTAAATGAAGCTATACATTGCTATTTGGATTACATTAAGGCTATATTATTTCTGGGGGATATGGAGTGTTACTAGTGTTTCCATTTGTAGATGTATGTATTCTCTGTGTACTTCTGTTTCCCAAGGCCTTGTGCATCTGAAGCACCCAGCAAATGCACAGAGTGAAGCCTTTCATTCCACATGGAAACAGACTAATTAACTAACAAAAAACTGTTGACCATGATAGACATCCCATTGGGTGAATATGCTGGTAGCCGATTATGCTAATGGTAATATTGTCAGCCAAGTCTTATGCATCTTTACTCAGAAGTCCAACTATGTTTAATGGATCTTACATTCAAGCAGGTATGCACAGGATTGCAGCCTAAAGTGGCCCATGCTAAGCAGCATGAATTATTAAATGTTATGGACAAAGACAAACATGACTTAATTATCTACCCACCCCCTCTCTCAGTCTGTCTTTCTCTCTTGTAGGTGCTGATTCCTATAGCCAATTTTCCAAAGCCTTCCTATCCTTCATACTAGAGTTTAATTCCGATTGCTTCCCATGTGCCTTTTCTAGAGTATAATTGTGAAGCTGGACAGGGAGATGTAAAGCTTGTCTTGGTCATAACTTGTACCTCTAATCCAAGACTACGGCAGTTTGGAGCATCTCTCTTATAACTGAACACAAGAGAAGGATGACTAGAGCAGAAGCCTGATGGATTGGTGGGTGGGCTTAGAGGGAGTGACGGGCAGTTAAGAGTCAATTGATAAAGACAATCAGAAGAGAGATCACAGTTTGGAGGCAGGCAGACTGGCAGTTTTGACTGTTCTGGTCACCTGGTGGAAGCAAGGAACTGGACTGGTGGAATTGTTCCTATCAGCTCAGCAGCACCAAGAGGCATTGACTATGGCATTCTCCTGGATTACCTGGACTTTGCCAGGGGCAAACAGTTTCACTATGTTTCTGTTTTGGGTGTTTTTTGAAAATGAGGCTGGGGCATTCTACTGGTTAATTTATAACTCAAGGTTTTTAATGATTACATCCTCGAGGCAGAATGGCACACCTGAGAGAAATGTGACCAGGAGGAGGCAATTTTTTTTTGCACAGGGCAGTCCAGGTTTTATTCTCTGTGTCATATCAACGACTTCCCTGGCTTCTTTTACCTAAGAAAGATGTTGCCTACAATATCACAGAGGCAGCAAAGAAGCTAGACTCATCTCAAAAGGAACACAACACTTTCGCATCTAGGTATTAAATCCACCCTTTAATGACATAAGCACTGCTCCCTCTAGAACAAGTCACCAAGAAATTAATACTGAAGATTCGTTCGCATTAGGCTATTCCCACATTCAGAAATTATATGGATTCTGTTGGTTTCTCATGATAACCGTAGTGTGTGTGTGTGTGTATGATGCCAAGATCTAGATTTTCCTTCTATGAATATTAATGGACATCATTATAAAGGTACTTTATGAAATCTAGCCAACAGTTACATGCACTCAAATCTCTTGGAGACCAAACATAAATCACAGAAATAAACAAAGAGAAGTGAGCAATGCAACTTTCTGAGATGTTCCTGAAAGTGTTACTTTTATTCATTCACATCAGAACTGGTTATAGGATGGAGCGAGAGCAGACTGGAGGAGAGGCACCTCTTCAAATGGAGCTGGTGGAGAATGAATACTACAAATTCTTTTCGATTGAACATGATCTTCTTAGGTATCTTGTGCAAAGCAGAAATAGTTGAAAAGTTGGGGCAGTGACCCTTGGGCTGGTCTTGGGGCCCAGAAAAATGTCTAGCTTTTGCAGCCCCAATCCTGATGGCACTGTCAGTCTGTAGGGAGCTTTATAGAGTACAAGAGGACATGTGTCCTCCATGACTTACAAAGGAAATGCTTGCCACTCCCCGCGTCCTGATATATGAGTGTGCATTACATCTCTGAGGTTACATAATTATGCCCGTGGATCTCTAGGTTGATGACCAACTGTGTTCACTTAATTATTGTGCACTGGTGGGGGGGTCTGTTAATTGTAAATATGTTTCACTGTACAACTTCTCTGCACTATTTATATCATCATTGCATGACATCTCTGCCATTGCTACATGATTGGAAGGTAAACAAGCGATCAGGGCTATATCTGCACAAGTGATTTCCTGCATTATGAAGTGGCTTAGACCCTAGCTTTAACAAGCCCACTGAATAATCTGCTATAGCTGTAGGCAGACATCAAAACAGAATCAGGTGAATCACACTCACCAAACCGTATGTGGGGAAATGTAGTTCACTACTCAGGTAACTGAAACAACAATATTTCAGGTTTAGTTTCAGTGCCCCAGCCAGACAGCAGGTAGGGTGCTTTTTCAGACAGAAATGTCTTAAATAATACCATTCCTTGGTCTACTTGACTGGCACATGTAAGCAATTGCTGCCCTGCAGAAATTCTAGAGGTGAGCTCATTTTCTGTCAAACCTGAGTGGGAACCAGCATATAGCTGGGTGAAAAGCTGGGGAAGCCTGCTCATTTTATTCTGATCTCTTTTTCTTTGACTTTTCTTGTGGAAGAGATAAGTCTTAAGAGAAGGAGGCAGTCACTCCAAGGGACAGGAAAATGGGAAGGATCCCCACCTTGGAGGACGGGGCAGAACCTCCAGCCCAGGAGCCAAATCTGGATCCCAGTCTCACTGCCACACATGCCAGGATGGTCCCACCCCTTCCCCTACTGCTGATTGTTTTGTGGTTTTGCAGTGTTTGTACAGTTTTTCCACCCATTCTGAAAGATTAACAAGGCTTAGCCACTGGAAGTAAGAACTTTAAGCTAAGCTGTGCTGCTTTTTCCAGTGTTTGGCCCTACCCTTTTCTATTTGGCTTCACCTGTAGGATGCCAGACCTTGGAAGCTTATCTGGAATTTAATCTGCTCTTCTGGCTGGCAGAGGTTCTCCCTCCAGCCTAGATGATAAGCTGATAATCTTCTTTTACAGAGGGTCAGTTGAAGGCCTTCTAGCAGACATCAGTTCAGTCATCATCCCATTCAACACACATGGGATCATGGTGGGCATGTGGACTTCTTGGTGATATGCCTAACTGAGGACATGCTGATAGATTTTACACTTAGTTTGGGTAGGCTGGTAGACAGCATTGAGGAGTCTGTGATCAAGGTGCATTCTTCACCAATAATGTGAGGAAATGTATTCAAGCATGCAAAATGTAGCTTACTAGGTAAGACACTAAGGGTGAGGTCTGTCAAGCTACCACTCTCTGAAAGGCTTTGGGGGTCTTCAAAATGACAGTAAAAGAAGATAATGTATAATACAGATCAGAAAGAAGTATTGCAATGTCTAAGATGACATCACCACTCTGGTTAACAAGCAGATTCAAGGAAGCTATTAGAGAAAAGCAAGCTTCCTTCAGAAAGTGAAATTCTTGATCAAATAAGAACAAAAAGGAACAGACGCGCCAGCAAAATACATGCATGAAGACCATCAGGAATGTTGTTCTGGTAAGTCTGGAATAGTTCATTCAACCAGACTATTCTGATTCCATCTTACCCAGAAAGAGAAATAAACCTCCCTTTTGTCATCAGTTGCAGGTCTCTGCAGATGTACTGTCTGAGGATCTCTCAGGGCCAAACACTTCCACTAAGCAAACTGTTTGCCCCAGCCATGGGTTTAAAAGTTCTGGGGATCCTAATGAAAAGCTGTGCAAGACCCCAGTTTGCTTACAAGGGGATCTTGATTAACTTACAGTGCACTCAGTTACAGCACTCAATCACCAAGTCTCTCATCAACTGGAAATGACAAACAGTGAAGCCTGTGGATCCAAGAAGACAGAACAGAGATGGATTAGGTCAAGTGCCCAGTTACATACCCTCTGTTGTTTACAGCAAAGCATGCTTTTATATGTGTGTGAAATTTGAAGTTGCATGGATTACAACAAGTCAGCTTTAGGGTTACTGTTCCTAGCTCTGCTAATTCACAAAATGTTCCTTCTCAACATAAACTAGTATTTAGCAATCCATCGATTGATTCGCAAGGTCATCCTATGGTTAATAAGCACAACCTTTCTTATTAATCATAGAATGGTTGCTGGGAGTAAGAATAGCCAGTGCTGCAATCTAATTGACCTGGTTTAAATCACTAATCACTAAATGCATACTTGTCTAGAACCTGGGACAGAGTCTTCTGCAAATAAAATCACACAAGTTCTCCTTTCCTGGGAAACTGTCAGGAAAATGCCAGAAAAGCTTCTGCCTCGCATATGAGGTGTCTTGTTTTATGATGGTCGTAACTGGTTCTGTCCTCCATACACAGAATGTTCCTGGTTAGCCCTGCTGATATAATTATCTGTGATCGCAGTAGTCTAAGGACTGACGTTAGCTGATACTGTTTACATTATCAGTATTAGACCATTTCTTGATGAAATGCTGTTATTGCTTCAATTTGGTTCAAGGATGATACCTAGTAAAGTGGAGAATATGTTCATTTCTTAATTTAAAACTCAAATATTAGCTCAACAAGCATTTTTGAATACATGTTTACATGCAAAACCTGTAAGCAGTGTTGACATAACTTTTTGTTATACTAACTTTTCCTATCGTGCTTCTTTCTATCATTTAATCTCTTTGCTTGTTATATGGAAAACAAGACTGACAAGTGGTGTCTCATAAATCAGCCAGCTTTGCCTACCTTTTCCCCATGCATTCTGCACCACAGGCAGACAGCTCAAGTGCCAGAGCAAATGTGAAATGATTTTGACTTATTTTCAGCTAGGAAGAGCACAGCTAATTTATACTGCAGTGACATGTGCTGTTGAGAAACTGCATGATGGCATTCCAGTGGATAGACACAACTTGTCACTTCAGCTCCCATGAAGAGCTAAACAAGAGTGACATGCCAGCTTGACACGAATACTGTATTGGGTTTGACTGATGTATACCTGGATATCCTCGGCCTAATGAAAAATGGCAAACAGCCACTGCAAAGGTTGTTCTGGGTTCAGTAACTTTTTAACAGTAGGC
Source organism: Varanus komodoensis (assembly GCF_004798865.1). Taxonomy (NCBI): domain Eukaryota; kingdom Metazoa; phylum Chordata; class Lepidosauria; order Squamata; family Varanidae; genus Varanus; species Varanus komodoensis. Next base: position 4,345,020 of record NW_025335505.1, on the reverse strand, counting down.
AAATGGTGTGAATTCCATACTAGTCTTTTGTAGGAAGCCCAAGTTAGATGTGCAGTGAGTTCTAAGTCAGTAGGTTATCATTGGCAGGAACCACTGTGAACGCAGAGATGGTGAGATGAACTAGCTCCTGCATATGGGGTGTGAACCAAATCTGACCTTCCCAAGGCCCCATCTAGCCCTCCAAGTTTCCCCAGAATGCCATATCACTTTGCCCATCACTTTCCCTCATCACCTTGTTTGTTGATTTCCTGGTTTTTGCTTTCCCTCAGTCTAAAGAGTCGAAGTGCATTTACTAAGGCATCTGGCAACAAGAGCCCATAGAAAAGTTGCAATGTGTATGGAACCAGTTGTTATGAATGAATCCAAGTGAATCTTGGTGGGCATCCCGGGGTCATCATGACCTAGTTTCTGGACAGGAGAAGACCTTGGAGACTCAGCAGTAGGAGTTTTGGAAACTAAGGGCAGGGCAGAGACCTTTGAAGCTCCCTCAAGGTCACTGCCCTTTGGTTCCCTGGCCAACCAGGAGAGTAGAATTGTTTTGGAAGGGACAGGAGACTCCAAGAAAGGGAAGATAGAGAGCCATTACCTTGGCTCATTCTTGACCTCATGATGAGATATTGAGAGAGATGAGATGTGCAGGTGTCAAGACCTGAGGCAGCTTCAGGGGTCCCTCTGCTGGTTGAGGTCCAGCACAGCAGCCCTGGTAGTTGCAGGAATACTACCACAATTTACTGCAGCTGCCAGGGCTCTCATGAGCTCACCTGGGAGCCCTGGGAGAAGAGCTATATAAGAACTGGCTCTTCTCCCCAGAAACTGCCTTGGTAATGAAGGTTTTCTTGACTTGTTAAAGAGTGTATTTATTTATTTATTTATTTATTTATTTAAACATTTTTATGCCGCCCCATTCGCCGAAGCCTCGGGGCAGTTCCTGGTTTGTGAACTCCTAGACTTTGCTCTTGGAACCCTGCCTGTGATCTTGCTCCTGCCCTCAAGGTACCTGCTTTCTTTGGCTTGTTTTCCCAGTTCTCTGATGCCTGGCGAGTCTGAGCATGCTTTTTTCTTGAACAGACTGTGTCTAGTGTTACAACCCTTGGCTCAGTGTGGTTGTGCTCGTGGACTGACCCTTATGCTGCACTCCAGTTGCTCTGTATGTAAGTCGGTCACCCATGCTTGGATGCTGACACGTAGGTCTCACAGGAAGACCCATCACTCAGCAGGAGTCACCCTGAGGGTGGAGCCCACAGAGTTACTGAAAGGGAGGGCTTTTGGGAAAAAGTTTGCTGTTTGGGTTCATCAATCTTGACATGTGCAGAAACTTTTCTTCCAGCTTATTAGAGGGCTTTTAGATTTGCATTGCAAGGAGACTGTCTGGTGTTTTGGAGTCTAAGTGCAAGAAGGGAAGTGGCATATTATGTAGGCTATTCCTGCCTGCCCCTCCTTCTTGCCATTTCACCACTGAATACTTGTTTTCCTTCTCACTTTCCAAACTCACATAACTGCCCAGAAGGAAATAGCACGTCAGCTAGGCATTACTGATGCTTCTCCTTGCTTTTGTCACCACTCGCAAGCTTGAAGATGGCAGGTAGCCAGGCCCCAATAATAAAAGAAAGCTTTGAGCCAACAGTTCTGGGAATTAGCAGCTGGCCTTCTGCTGGTATGTGGATGATGTGGACCTCTGAGACCAGGCTCTAACATTAGGTATTTAATTTCTCCAGGTACAAGAATTTTGAAAAATACTGGCACAGCTGAGATTCCAATGACTGGCAATTGCACATTTAACCACAAATGTTTAAATATATCATTCAGAAAAGTTTATAATGTGATAACTGCCCATTAGCTGCTGTATAATAAAATTTAATTGAACGTTCACCAAAAGGTTACGAAGTTAGTTAAAATCATAAATGCTGCAATTATCAGCCAACCTTGTACTCAAGAATGGAAGGCAACACAGTTTTTGTGTGCACAACAGAAACATTCAAAGCAACTGCAATTTCTAGAGGGTTTCCAGTGTCTACACTCTGGTGCTACTGCAAATGTTTCCATACATTAATTTGTAGCATGGATGTTCTGCAGATGTCATTTCAGTATGTATGAATGAGGAGAGCTCTTTGAGTTGTACTTAATCAGCATTTCTAATGTAACTCCTGCAATAGGCAAAGGAAGAGGACATTGAAACCATGTTTTGTTCCAATGCATCTTAGAGTCAATATGCTATAAGTGAGAAGTTACACACACACACACACACACACACACACACACACACACACACTGACATAAAGTGACTGTGAACCAAAGAAGAAAAACCCTTGAGATTAGAGTTAACAACTACCCAATACACATACCCCACCAACAAATAGCTTGTATGGGATGTGCAACAGCTTGAACTGAAGTTATAAATGGGTTCAGCTTTTTAAGAAAAGGATAGCTGGATCTGTTAAGCTGAATGTCTCTAAGATGAACTTGCAATTTATTTATTAAAATTCATGTAGCAGTGTGCATATTTTGGGTTCCCATGTGCCCTGGCATACACATGCTTGTACTCATTTTTTAAATATGCAGAGTTCTACCCAGGTACTTTATATTGCTGGGTAGAACTCTGCATATTCTCTGTAAAATCTGACATGTAGTTTTGTGCACCCCTTTCCCTTCAGCTTTGAAATATATGTATTGTGTATGCATTTTATCCTGATTTTCACAATGTCTGTGTTTTTTTCAAAATCTATATTGGAAAGCTTGCAAAAATGCAGATTTTACTGTGCAACTCTGTCTGGGCTTGCAGAAAGGCTTGGAGGTCCACAGGTGAATTTTGTTAACAAAAACAATTTGATGAAGTTGCTTAAATACAGCCCTACTTTTCACTGTATATGCATAACCTACTAATTTGTATACAACTTGCTAAGAAAGGGATAGAATCAAATGTCAGTTTTTAAAAGTTGGCAAAACTCTTCAGGGAACCATGGCAATCTCTCCCTTGCTCCCCCACTATAGTTTATAGCCACTTCTTTTAAAAGCTTTTAGGATGATGGTTGAACAGCAGCTAAAGAGAATGGAGGAAAAATGCAATTAAAAAGGCAAAGGCTCCATTTTGTTATTTGCCTTATTGAGAGGAATAAAATTACCTCACAGACGGCAATAGTTACTTAAGCCTAAATCTATAACTAATCAGCTTCTCTTTAACAATGGTTGTTATTAGATACCACCTTCTTAATTCTGGATAATTCTAAAACTATCACAGTAAAGAAGACAGCAAAAAAAAAAAAAAAAAAAAAGTGAACAGCACAATTATGTGTTGTGCCCGTGCTCAATAGCCAGGTAGAAGAAAGTGTAATGGCCCAGTTTTATAACGGCTGCCATGCCAAGTTCATCTCTTCAAGAATGGTGAGCCAAGTGTGCCCCGGGACGGTGCTCATGGGGCTGGTCAGGGGCTTCTTTGGGGAAGGGGAGTGGCCTGGTGTCTTTGAGCTGTCATCCTTTGGATAGCCCTGATCTAAAAGTGGTTGTTGACCAAGAGCCTAGTTCTTCCAAGCATTCTCCTATATATGCCAAGCTAGCATACAGTCTAGGAAGGGCTGGGCTGCCATTATCAAGGGCATCATGGAATCCTCACAGAGATCAAGAAATGGCTCCCTCATAAGCCCTGCAATAATTTTGCTCCGGAAAAACCTTCAGGGATTTATATAAGATTTAGTTCTTCCCTCAGAGCTTTATCTAAACAAAGCTGCCTGATAAAAGGCTTCTGTATTGCTTGAGATGCCAACTCTCCTACATTTGATGAGACTTTGAATTTAATATAATCCACATTATTTTGCTCAGGATTTAATATTGTCTCTGCTTAGAGAAACAGGGTCTCTTGTCATATTTTTCATAATTTGTCAGACCACCAAGCCTGTGACAGCAGAGGCGTTCTGCAGCCTATGCATGCTGAGTAAAAAGTGTATTTGCAAAGTATGGAATGTGCAGTTGTGGAATTTCTTCTTCTAAACACATTTTTAAAGGGTGGGAGAAACAAACCAAGATAAAGAACACAGTGCTTACATGAAGATTTCTGTTCTGTTTTGTTTTGTTGTTTTGAATCAAGATAGATCTACGCAATTTGTGGTGCAACAAGTACGGATAGCCTAGCAATCCTAATTTTTGATATAGAGGGAGGCAGGATAAGCAGGAATTTTACTGAGACCCTGCAGTGGTACCAACCAGTTTTGGCTTAAACAAACAAGTTGTTTAGGCCTGTTTTCAAGCTCTTATTATCAGCATTTTTGTTTGTTTGTTTGTTTGTTTCTGCTGGAGTGAGATCTTCAATACACTGAGACATTGCTCACCTGTGTGGCCTTCTGCATACACATGAATGGAACTTTGGGTTCACACAACAGGATAAGCAAATGCTGCTTAAGGGTCCTGGCTGCTCAGTTCAGCCAACTTGAGAAGAGGTATCCCCTCCCTTAGAAGCCGCATGGCTTGTCATCTGGTGCAAACCCAGACAATATACACCTGCTTGTGCATGAATGATCCCCTCTTTTGAAGGGAATCTTCCTAGAGTTTCTTTAACTGATCAGAGGTGTACCCAAGATTATCACAGTCTTATTTATTTAGCTGTTTAATTTCTATACATCCCAATAACCAGGGCTCTCTCAGAAGTTTATCTTCAGCTTTTTCAGCAGCTACAGTTAAAAGACCACATGAATGCCACCTTTTTGAGGTGCTAGGAGTGACCAAAGCTGTCTGTTGTGCTTTTTTATGACTATGAAGAATGTCATGGCATGTATTATCTTTGAATCCCATTTTTTTCTTCCAAGGAATTCAAGGGAGCTTACAGAATTATCCCCCTCTTCTCTTTACAACAACAGTCCTGTGAGGTAGATTGTTGTGAGTCTCCGACTGGCCCAAAGTCACCCCATGAGCTCCATGACTGAGTGGCAACTAGAACCCAGACTGCCTGAGTCCCAATCCCACGCTCTTAACCACTGCACCACGGTGGCCTTCATCACTGTTATTACACTGGCATCCATACAGATATTCTCAGCATAGACAGAACTACCTGGTATCTACTTGACATATAGGTGTTCAGGATGAGAAACCTATCCGTAAAGATACTGGCCTCAATTCCCACTAGCATGGATGAATACACCAGGATCAAATCCAGACTTTTAAGAGGTAAGCACTCAGACCCAAAGCCTCAATGCATGAATATGCCAGTTCTAGTTTCTATCATGTTCATTTTGGCCTGGGTTGGGTTTTCTTTCTAAATGTAAGTATTTTACATCCCAGACATGGACAAATTTGTGAGAACTTGAACAAATTCTTATCAATACCAAACTGAAATGAAAGCTTCACTCATCCCTACCTGGCATTTCAAGTCCATGTAGAAGCTGACTTTGCCTTGAATATTCAAAACTTGGTGCAAAGGTTCCAATAGAAAGACATTTTTGTTCCTCCCACCATCTCCAAGCCCAGAAATTTGTGGTGGCAGGCCAGATGCACTGGCCATTGCAGAAATAGGGTCTCAGTTAGGACTTTATCGGCACAATGTCCCCTGATAGCAGTGCACTTAGATTTGGAATATATTAGGAGAACAACTGGTCATACTATGGGCCAAGCAGGGATTTTTAGCTCATGAACCAAATTGCAAAGGAAGGGCTTTGCTTGCTTGCTTGCTTGCTTGCTTGCTAGTTTTACCTATTTTGTACAGTAGCCCTTGGGGCACATGGCAGTTATTGCTGGGTGTAGTATTCTAAATTGTGTTGGTCACTTAAGTCTCAAAGGCAGAGCAGGAAAATAAAACTGAGAGGTATAAACATTGATAGGCACTTGGAACCACTTAAAATGTAAAAAAACACATCAAACCATGTGCAAATGACCTCGCAAAGTTATCTACCCTATTTATGAGCAGAAAGTTTAGAGCGGGTCGTTTCACCAAATTTCTCCAGGGGAAGAAAAATTGTTGAACAGTTTCTTACAGTTAGGGCACACCAGGGTGGTAATGCAGCTTCTTTCTCATTTCCTAAGAGATTTTGTGATTTTGCACAGTCTCTGCAAGTGGTGAGTGTTGCCAGGCTCATCCCATTTTGGTGGTGGTCATCTCCAAATTGTTTTTTCTGGAGGAGGAAGTCTTTTGATATTGCCAGCAGTCTCCAGGTGGCTTAGCTGTGAACCTTTCTGCAAACTTTAGATCCTTTGCACCTCTTTTAGAACCTTTGTATGAGGACTAGAGCCTGAATCTCTCAGGGCCCCAATCCAACACAATAACCACTATGCCACTCTGCCCCTTTGATAGTATTGAATGGTGTGATTCTATGTCTGCATGTTGAATTATAGGAGCTTAAGATAGGGAATCCTAGGAGATAGAGAACATTTTCCCCATCTAAGCACACATAGGATTTTGTTGTCTAAGGCCTTCCAATATGAAGCCTGTGGTCTTAAGTAGCAGAACAGTGCCACTTCTGCAGGGTGCCTGAGGACACTACCTTTCTCTAGGTGAAGATTTGTTAGTGTTGTTATTTCTGCCTAAGAAAGGTTAGCATAGTTTGAACTTGGCATGTGGTTATTTATGTTTATGGATAGCAGACAAAAGGGAAAACAAATTGAGGCAGCATTTCTCTTGCTGTTTTCTGTTTTGATTTATGAACTGAAGGAGAGGAGCCTTGTAGTCAACTTCTGGGTTATCCTTGTTTTATCAAGTAAATACTCTGTTGATCTATACATTCATTCATTCATTCATTCATTCATGCTAATCTTTCTCAAATGGTTAAACATGCAGAGGACAAAACCCCAAGCTTTACTTCCTAATATTCCAATATAAAGCTTCTTAACATTAAAATGGATCCTCCATTAATTGCATTAATTGGCTTCTAATCAGGATTTAGGAGGAAAACATGTCAAACTGAAGCAGCTTTCATCTTCTGAAAGACAATTTTAAAGAAAAGGGGGTAAAAGTTCATTATGCCAAAGGCAAAGTGCTCATCTCATTTATAGACTGACAATATTCAAAGTTATTATGGTATTTTTCCATGTTTATTCATAACATGACATTTAGTCGCTGTTCTGTGTAAATAACTCTGACTCTTTTCTAAAGGATGGGACCTGCTACCATTTCTTGAGTAGCTGTATGTGTTTCACCACTCTTGCAAAGCCTTTATCACATGCAATGGGCCATTCACATCTAGTATTTGCATGCCAGTATCCAGCAGCCCACGCAGGACAACTGCTAATTTAGTAAGATTATATACAATGGTGCAAAATATGGTAACAGTGGTTCAGGGTTCACCTAGTTTTCTTGTTACACTGTTTTGGCAGCTAAGTGTTAAGTGTAACAAAAAAGTATAGAAAAGATCAAAGAGATTGGAGCAGCTCCCCATGGTGAAGGATTGTTTTGGGGGGCTTTTAACCTGGTGAGTAAGAAGGACATTCAATAGTTTGGTGGACTTTTTTCTAATATTAAAACTAGGTAGTGATGATCTTTCCTGGAATTCAACTCTGGTCAGTTCATGGCATTTTCCTTGTGCTCCACACTGTTTTAGAGAGCAAGCTGAGCTGAGAGAAGCCCACAAATGCTTGTGGAAGTCTGGTTGTACACCTGGCAACCTTCTGCGTCACATGGAGCAAGGCTACAAATCATGTGTGTGGAAGAAGGAAGTTGCTTGCACAGCCGTCACCAGGAAGGTGGACTCATGAGCACAAGGAAATGGCCCAAAGTAGAGGGAGCCAAGCCCAGGGCATCCGATGTTTCCCACCCACACAACTGACTCCCCACACATCCCTCATTCGAACTCAGAGTTGTACAATAAAATTGAATGGTGGAAGAGTAATGACTGATGGAAGGAAGCTTTTCTTCACGCCATGCATGGTTAAAGAATTCATTTCCATGAGGGTTGGTGACGGATGGCACCCTGAACAGGTTTCAAAGGGTACCAGAAAAATTCTTGAATAATAAGTTTATCAGTGGCTCCTGGTCACAGTGGCAGCTGGCATCTGAATGCCAGCTGCTGAATACAGGTGGGAAGGTGGTCTTGCATTCATATCCTGCATGCGTACTTTCCAAAGACATCTGGCCAGTGTCTGTGGAAGCAGAAACCTGGCCCAGATTTGCCTTTGGTCTGATGGCTCTTATATTTGGTCTTCTTATATTCTTAAGTGCATGTGCTGGCATTGCCTTCCTTTCATCCTACCTGACCATGGTCTCTCCTTGTAGCTTCTCTTGTGGATTTTAGATTGGAAACTTTCTTGAGCCAGGGAAAATATGCAATGCTGTTTTGCCTATGGAGAAAAATCATGGTTTTGCCTATGAATCTCAACCAGGTACTATTAACATTGAGGGGTCAAGCAGAGCAACCCAGGGACATACCGATGTGTGTTGCTTTTCTATAAACTCATCCTCACAGAGTAAGGAAGTCAAATCTAAATTGCGGTTTGAAAGGCTTGACACTTGTGCTGTTGCTTCCTAGTACATGCCTAAGAATCCAGTCTCTCTACTTCTGCTTCTCAATGTAGGTACTGAAATGAGGGAAAACCACTCACATAAGCACATTCCATTCCACATACCTGGGAATGGAACTATGTCAAAAATAGGAGCATTTGCCTTCTGTCTGATTTCTTTCCTGGGAAAATTAGATTATAGTTTTATCATGACAGTTTGTGAGCATCACCTCCATTGGTTAGACAGTTCCTCATCAAAGGGTAGATATTAAAATGACATCTCCTTACCATCTGTCATGGCCAGGAGTCAGGATGCGGGAAGGAAGCTAATATGTGTCAGTGCACCGAGGAACCTCAGTTGTGGAAGTTGCTGGAAACTCAATTAAGAACACATTTGCTCCCATCTTCTTTGGCAGTGGCTCAGAGACACCTTCCCAGATTGGATTTATCTTTGTCAAAGTAGTGCCTTTGATAGCACATATCACCATTGACTCCTGATTGGATGCTGAAGCCTGATTCCCTAGCAGTCTGATTCAGTCCTTGGAAATCTGGCCACCTTTAATAAATATGAGATTTACTTATTGGGCAATGACTACTGGCCATATTCTTCTCATCCAAAAAACCATTCACATCTGCATGAACTTTATTTGGAAGATGGAAACACAAAACTTTTCAAATTGGGGAAATGAGACCAGGCACGGGAAGAACTTTGGATTAATTTGGATGAGCTGCCCTGAGGGATGCTGCCATCGCCACTGCCGACAAAGGGCAAGGACTGCTCCCTGCCCCTCCCCTTCGCTGCTGCTTTTGTTTTTCACTTTTGCCATCTCTGCACTTACTGCTCCTGAGGCCTGCGAGAGGGAAATTGGGGGCAGGGGGTTGTGCTGAGTGGGGTGCATGCATATCAATAAAACAATATGAAACAATTTTGAATAATTGTTTAAAACAAATTCAGACAAGCTTAACTCCATGTGTGCATGTGAGTGAACGCCCTACTCTCAAATCTACCCTCAGACATGCATTCCACAGCAAACGAGAAGCTCAGAAGTATGTCATGCATAAATTTGTTGCTGCAAGAAGTGTTAACGACCATTAGGTTAGATTTCTTTTAACAAGAAGGAGGCGCATGGATGGAGTAATAAGTCCTGCCAATGGCTGTTGATCATTTTAGCTAAGAGGAGCTTTTCTGCTTGGAAGCAGCAGATCCCTAATTAGAAAATTGGAGGACATCTGCTGCTTTTCAGCTTTCCAGGTCTCCAGGTTGGCCATTTCTGTAGACCAGGCATAGTTATGCTAGTGCCAAAACTTCACCTGCCCATTCACAACCTTTTAGTCACCCTGTTTACATGGTTTGTCTGCCTCTTTCACAGAGGTATTCAGAATTTCAGACAATTTTCTCAGTGTGCATGGCTTTAGGGCTTCCCTTATTTTAAGGAGGTTGCTGAGGGCTGCACACTCTTTATTTTTTATTTTTCTTGTTGTTGGGCATTGGGAGCAGGAGAACGACAAAGTAGCCACCACCACCAACGCACAGCATTTGGGCACTCAGCAAGCAGTAGCATTAGAAAGTCCTGTGGGAAGAAGTTTGTTTGTTTGTTTGTTTGTTTAAGATATTTGTATGCCATCTTTTGCAAGAGCCTCAGGACAGCTTATACAAATAAAATTCTGAAGTACATAAACAATACAATATAAATAAATTGACACCCCACTCTGGCTGCAAATTCAATATTAAAACTTATTAAAATATTGATTAAATAAAAAGGTTTTAACCTGTCACCGCAAAACATATAATGACGGGCAGGCGGACCTCTCTGGGGAGTGCATCCATAGATGGGGCACCACCGCAGAGAAGGCCCTCCTCTGGGTACTCTGTCTCCTAATGTCTTTCACAGAGTGTTCCCGGAGGAGGGCTTCTGCTGCCTATCTCAGGGGGCGGGAGGGCAAATAGGGAAGAAGTTCTGGTTAAACCTGCCAGGGGTCTTCCAGCTAGCTCAGGCAGCCACAGAGGCTGCAAGATAGGAATCCAACAAGAAACACTCACATGCACCAGTCATCTCCTTAAAATAAAGAATGAACTGCTGATCTGCACCCTGACAAATTTATCTGCACTTCTGACTGATTCACACAATTCTTGGGTAAAATTTCTTTTTTCTCCTTCCCAGAACAAAGGATTGAAGACAGAAAGAGCTGGTATTGTGTTACTCTACACTAGAGGCTTGGAAATGATGTGATGTGCATTCTCTGTCCTCAAGATACTACAAACTAGCCATAACCAGTGGAGGAGCAGTGGGGTTCCTTCTCATTTGTGATGAAAGTTTCCAGAATGTCCTTCACTATAAAACTGTTTCTGCTTTGTAAGATTTGAGGGTCTATATTTGCACTAATGCTCTAGTTTGTCATTGGATTTCTATGATTTACATCTATTCGGATATTCAAACATCAACAACCCATCTTGTTAGACATATGCATTGGTCATTGGGAGCTTTATCATCATCACATGAGAGAAGCTGTATACCATTACGTAGGTTGCTGCTGGATCCATGAACTTTCTAAGGGTTGGTTTCTTAAACATTCAAGTATGTGTGTTTTTAAAAGTAAAATTATTTTGAATGAGGCAGATGTTCTAAGAACCAAGGTGGTACCTCAGATTCCATTAACTGTGTTTGTGAACTCAGCCACATATAATACTCTACATTATACAAATTCTTAGTGCTATTTGAATTCATTTTTTCCTGCAAATGTTTTCAGTATACCAAGGGAGATTAGTTGGAGAAGATTTGAAGTGCTAGGTTACCAGAACAATACATTTCTTTCAAAAAGGAATGTCCTTCACAAACACCTCCATAGATGGCATAATATGCAGAATATTTAAATATTAGATTGGGGTTTAAATAGAACTCTCTTCCACACTAAATTTTGTTTCTATCTTGTTGTCACCAAGTAATCTAACTTAAGCCCCATTCATTTCCATTGATATATTGTACCCTAAGCAGAACACTGGATAAAATGCTTACATGGTGATCGCAGGCAAGTCTACTCAGAAGTGAGCTCTTTGGAATTGAGTGGAATTTAATACCAATTGAATGAGTAAGTCTATCTTTGTGTTTGGCACCATGAGTTTTGTTGAACATGGAAATTCTATCATATAGGAAAGGCCATTACCAATAGGATTCATACTAAAACTTACCACAAGTGTTGTGATGAGCGCTACCAAACATTGCAAAGTTTCATGTAGTGATGATTTATATGTGAACAACCATCATTTATTTGTAGCTTGCTTTTCATTCAGAAAGAAAGCCCAAAGTAATGAACAAAATCGGATATAAAAGAATACGGTAATGTTCAAAGGGAAAAAAACTGACAATAAAAATGCTAAAATAAAATTTATGCATTTTCAATCCAGCATTTAAGAATACACAGAATTACTTAATAAGCAATACAGAAATAAGAATTATATCATTAAAACAGAAGTTATATTCTCTCTCTCATATATATAAACAAACAGGAGCATGCACACATCTAAACTCCATCAGCCAGTATTTTAGGGGATGTGTGAGGAATCCATTTGGGGTTGGGAATCTGATGGATTCCCTGGGCTCCACTCCCCAGACTCCAGGTCACTTTGCAGCAGCTCTGAGTCTGAGTTTCTCTTGCACATCCAGTGCAGCTACTGCTTCACGGATGCTGAAGAAGACTGGTTGTAAGGAACTGTTAGCAGTGCCCCTCTCCTAGTCTGAGTGCAGCCACCCTTTGCACAGCTGCACCTGATGCTGAAGAGGGCTGGTCATGTGGGACGTGCCAGCAACAGAACCCTGAAGCAGCGTGCTCTCCTGTACCACCTGCAGTCACTTTTGTGAGCAGCTATAGCTGGCATGGAGTGAGGATGCTGACTGTACAACTAGGGGCCCTCCTCTTGCTTTGGAAGAACAGGCCAAACCTAAAAGCTTGGAGGGGTGGATTCATATAGGGTTCCTTCCAGCTCTACTAGATAGCATTTGAGGGGCCATAGAATTTTTCTGATTCCCAGAACTAAGGTCAGATCCTTGGAAACCTGACAACCTCCCTTAGAGATGTCCAAGCCCTAACCAGGCAATTTGAGAACTCAGACCTACAAATCCATTAAAACCCACCTGTCTTCAGGATTATTTTGTCCTTGATAATGGTGAGACAATTTCTGATGAGCCATCATGCTGAGAAGAACATCATAGCACCATTGGTATACGTTGCTTTTTATCTTTAAAAAAATCATATTGTTTCCTGCCACAGATTACAATATGCTGATGATATTTCAGCTAAAAGGTGTATCCTCGTACAGATGTGGAATGATAGGTGCTTTAATGCCCCTTTCGTCACTTTGCCTGGCAACTGCTGTCTTCAGGAAATATATTATCAACTGTTCAGAGTAAGTGTAACGGGAAAGTGGGTGCTTCCAGCTGTGAGGAACTGCTATTTCTGCAAGCTTTCACTGCCTGTCTTCCTTGCCATCAATTTAACACTAAATAGTGAAAGATGTGCCACTTCTTGGCCTTCAGTGAACAAACTGAATTGAATTACTTTACTTTGTTCAGAAAAATAGACTTTGCGCATCACTTATGGAGATACAGGGGATATGCAAGGAATATGATATTTTCAGAGCAAAGATGTTGCAAATGGAAAGATTCTGGACACGATGCAGCACAGCTGCTAATTGCAAGTAAATCTGATCAAAACCATGTTTATTCAGAAGTGCGCTCCTCTCATTGCAATGAGACACACTTTTAGGAAGGTATGCTCACAAATGTAGCTGCAGTAACAGAGGAGTGGAGTTTACTTCACTTCCATCTACTTCCCAATATGGCTAGGAATTTTTCTTGATCCCTGGGAAGATCTGCTGGTGAATGGCTGAGACGATTGCACCCACCCCTTCCCTAACTGGGTCAAAGTTGAGAAGTTCCCAGCAACTTCTGAGTTGCCTCAGGCTATGCTACAGTGTGAAGTCCCTACCACTGCCTGAGGCATCCTGTTTGGCATGCAAGTGTTCCTAGATGCCTTGGTTTTTCTCCTTCACTATTAACTTGCAATGAGAGGGCAGAGTTGACACGTAGGAGTTCAGGGTATGGTAGATGCCTGTATTTCATGTCTTTATTACAATACTTATCTATTCCTAGGTATTTGTTTTCCCCTGCCTTGTTTTGTTTTTTGTGGTGGGGGAGGTGATGGCAGAAAATGTGTTCCTTTTTATGGGGTACATGGTGAAGCTGGGAGGACGGGTAGGGAAGTACTGGTACCTAGGTAACCATGTGATTGTCTGACCAGCAAGTTCAGGCAAAAATCCACATACTGCAGAAACACCTTGGGCTTGTTTACTGCATCGTGTGAACCCCACCTCTGGGAGTGCTCAATTGGCCCTGTGTTTGTAATGTCAAAAGTCACTTTGTGAGGGTACTGCAGCTGGAAGGGGAGTTCATTTCCAGCATATGCAGAGGCACCCAATGCACACTGAGTGCCAGTGTGGCACAGGGCTTAAGAGTGTGGGTCTCAGGCTCAGGTGATCTGGGTTCTAGTCCCCATTCCACCATGAGGCCAACTGGATGATTCTGGGCCAGTCACAGACTCTCATCCCATCCTACCTCACAGTGTTGTTGTGGGGATAAGACTGAAAGCAGGATGAGAACAATTATGTAAGCTGCTTTGAGTTCTTTGTAAGAAAAAAGCGGCATCTGAAGAAATGTAATCGTAGCGGGGTTTAATAGGTCAGATCCATGCCTGAGGGGCTGACACATGTGAACTGTATCAGGAAGCAGATTCAGGGACAGCAATCCACATACTGCTTCCTACCCACTCCATTAAGCCCCTCTTTCCATCCCTGCTTCTTGGCAATCACTTGAAGTCAGTGCACCGATAAACATGGATACTGTGAAGCTATATATACATGGAAGCTTCTTCCATGTGTGTTTATGTGTCACAACCTAATTGTAAGTACCAGGAAATCTAAAAGACGCTAGCAACTGCTAGTGGCAGAAGGCTGGAGCAGGAAGGCAAGCATACGTTTGGCAAAGGATTAAGGGATAGAAAGCACTCTGAGGCAGCTCCAGCCTGGCAGATTTCCAAGCTGGCACACCATTCTCATTTGCTATACAGAATTTTACCATCAGGATCAGCTCTAGGCTTTTAAGGGAACTTGGGCAATACTCTGGCCAAAGCCACCCCCCCCCCCCCCGCTTCCCCAGTGAATCTACCATCTCCCTTCTATGGTTACCAGCTATCCCCCCTCCTCTTTTGCATCATCATCATTTTTTTTAAAATGTTGCTTCAATTTTATTCTATTTGCATTGCATTTTGTTGTTCTGTTGTTAAGGATTGTTGGAAACTGTCCAGAGAGCTTTGGCTGTGGGGCAGCATAGAAATGAAATTAACAGCCATCCCAGTGACAACACTGCTTCCTTACTTGCTTGTCAGCCGGAGACCCTGGGAGCAAGCAGGCACTGGCACCTGCTGCATTTCCTTCACCCACCGGTGTTGCCTGGGCCAGCACAAAAGACAGGTGAGCAAGCAGGCTGCTGTAGAGAAGCAAAGGCACATCTCTGGGAGACTCTTGCCAATGGGCCCCTGAAGGGACATGTGCCTAGCCATGCCTGCTGCGGCCCTGGCCCTGCTTGCCTTCAAAACCAGCTGGGGGTGAGACCTGCATCCACGATGTGTCTCAAAATCATTTCTACCCCAGATGAACCCTGAGCTCAGATGTATTTCTGGACTGGAGCAAATGAAGTTTGCACATACATAACTGAAGTTCAGAATATTTATTCAGTATTGGTTATACTGCCAGAGGGGATCAAAGCATTTACCAAAAATTGTACAGATTAAAGAACAATATTTTTTTGAGGGTGGGGAGAGAGGGATCCCTTCAAAAGTGCCCATACTATATACAGTCTTTTATTTCTCTTGTGGATTGTTACTCCTATGGAAGTTTGAAATCCTGTTACAGTGCTTGAAATAATTTCAGTCAGCATCTATAAGAAAGAAATTGTAGATCAGACCATCTAATTTAAACTTTCATGTCTGTTATCAAGAGTCTCTGAAAGTCTGTGGCATCTTCAAACTTGCATTTTAATTGTAGAGGTTGCCACAAATTCTTTTCCCACAACCAAATTTCATGAGCAGAACAAGTGGAAAAACTCTTTTTCTCAAAGTGAAGTTCAGTTCTGAAAACCTGCACTCCACTCCATCAATGGCAAACCAGCAAGTCTGATATTAAACTTTCACCATATGAAAGGATTTTTGTTTCAGTTCGTTAAACATCAGAACTTGCCCTGCTTGCTTCCCTGAGCTTGAATGAAGGCACTTTTTCAGGCAAAGCTCATATAATCCTTCACCTATGACTGTGTTCACAAAATGTCTCAATTAGAGAAAGGTAGACTTGGAAAAAAAGTGTGTTTTAAAGCTCAGGAAGGGGGGCATGTGTCACACTCTCACATTTGAGTGAATGGGAAGGAAAGTCCAGCTTTGTCTTCCATCTCTTTGTGAATGGCAGTGGTTACAAGAATGGGAATTCAGTTGCCTAGATTCCATATGGGATTCGGTTCCCCCACTCTGCCACTGATAGCCATCCAGCACCAAGGTGGTATTGAAACTGGAATCAACCACAGCACAGAATACCAAAGCATATGCATATTGCCTGAAACATGTGTCTGACAAGGCTCTTAAGAAGCGTAATTTCCTGGCATTTTGGAGCTTGAGTGACTATGGAAAGCCTTTATTGCAACATATTACACTAAAAGCTTTTGGCTTATTGAATGTATAAGATGATGTAATTTATTAGACCAATCTTTGTTGGTGTTGTAGCATGGGATATATTGAATTACAAAGAAGTCTGTATCAGGGAGACTGGAAAAGATTACAAGTTATTTGTAAAGGAAAGTTGGGTATAAATGCATCTTTTAAAAATAACTCTTCTTCATAGAAATTGCATAGAAATCAGATTATTCCATTCACCATCTAGCATTCTATATTCTAGAATTCTATAACCCTGTAGACCAAATGTGTTGAAGCTCTTTGAGTCCAAGGACCAAATTCTATTTTGAAGAAGCTCTTGGAGCTAGCATTCCAGTGGTAGATGTGGCCAAAACCAAAAAGGGACAGGATCAAAAATGCCACCGCCATTTAGTTTACATTTTTACTGCCAATGACTAAGATGTGAATAGCATTTCATCTTTTTAGAATGAAGAAAAAATGCACAAGAAACCACAGAGCAGTTGGGAAAGGTCATATGGATATCTGGAGAACCCCAGAGGGATGGATTAAGGAGAATTTTGTTTCAGTTCACAAATAACTTGCATAATGCCCCAATTGCAGCTCCCAATTTAAAAGGGAGCACATGTTCTTAAAACAAACAAACAAAAACCTAATTCCTAAACAGACATTTATGTTATGTTATTAAAATATGCATGTTATTCATGTGTTATTGAAAATGTGTGGCTTTCACAAAATGTACAAATGCATGGCATATCATAAACATAGCAAAGACAGCATGTAACATCCTAGCCTTTCATGTCATTTTGTTTCGCCTGATAATAATAATAGTAGTAGTAGCAGTAAACAACAACAGCAATGTTAATTAAAATTATAATTAATACTCTGCCTATGACTTACATAGTCCTCCTCTAATCCATTTTAGCCTTGAAACATTAACAACTCTGTGACACAGGCTAGACTGAGAGCAAGTGACTGACCCAAAGTCACCCATTAATTTCATGGCCAAGAAGGAACTAGAACCCAGGTCCCTAGCCCAACACTCTAACCAATATGCCACATTGCCATTTCTTACTATCCTTTTCTAAATGCAAGTGGTGACCTTCTTCTTCAGAGCACTCTCATTTACTTGTATAATCCTGTGCACTAGCATGCTGTTACACTTTATCCATGTGGCTTTGAATAATGCACTAAGCAACAGGGCAATTAACTGATGGTCATTTTCTAGGAATAATTCACTCTTCTCCATAGGAAAGTAAAGGGAAGTATTGAATTTGCAATTCTAAGTACAGTGTTCTTTTCCTTGGTTCTCTGCTCCCTGGCAAAACCATCTTTCAGGACAACCCAAATGAAAAACATCTCCTATGGCCACTAACACAAAAAGCAACACACCTTTAAGTATTTGCTACTAGAATTATGGGAAGTAGGAATGTGAAAGAACTTTGGAAAAACACAGGGAGCACCTCCATATAGATGGAGCAAATTTAGGTGGTTAGTCATATATTTAATTTTCTAGGTATTTTCAGTCTTTCACAGCATGGAGCATAAATACTAGTGAGATAGTGCCAAACCTTTATATAGTGTTCACATTTCACAGTAGATTTGGGGTGGCTGATGCTATTCTCTATTTGATCAGCATGGCACTGAAGTGAATAATTTTAAGTCTTGGAGAAAATTCAGTTGTCTTGCTAAATTTGGCTCGAGACATCCAGTTTGTCTTACCCTGAGCAGTATTATCAAATTATCTTGCATTGCAGGGATTAGGAAATATCCAGCCCTCTGGATTTTACTGGACTCCATTTCCCATGATCGCTCACCATTGGCTATGTTGGCTAAGGTTTGGGAGGAGTTGCAGTACAAGCATATCTGGAAGGTCAAATGTTCTCTACTCCTGTGGCATTAAAACCATCTTGTACTTTTCTTCACAAAGCAGAAGGGGTGATAGGTTGGTAGCAGGGGTTCCCTCTTTCCTTCCCTGCTGAAATGTCTGAGAAGAAAATGATAAGGGAAAGTTCTGACTGACTGGCCAGCAACCCTGGATTTACTAAGGAGCAAGGGACATTGAATTTAATAAGCCATACATCTGAATAAACATGCATAGGGTGCAGTCCTGCACAACTTACTTGGAAGTGTTACTGAACTCAGTAGATAAGCACAGTATTGCACTGTGAATTGTCTTCCAAACCCTAAACAGGAAACCAGAAAATCTGTGCACCATACCTGCCATGTCCTTCCTTGCCAAAGCCTGTGACAAAATAAGGGGTCTCATTTTTCACATCTCCACTTCATTCCAAACTTGGAGACCACTTCCATCCTTAAAATAATTTCATCCTGACTGTTGATCATCTCAAAACATCTCTAATCTCTAATTTTGGTTGGCTTTATGAACTAACATCTCTAAGAATGTCTCATGGATGAAAACATTAATTCTGTGAAATATCTCATTAAGCCTCTTGGTGGCAGGGAGTATATATGGGTGTATTAAGTTGTTAAGGACCAAGTGAGAGTGAGAGAGCGAGCGAGCTGCCATGAAGCTCATTGACATTGAAAGCTAATTTCAGCTACAGGAAACAAAAGTAACAAGTCTCAGTTGGCACCCTCACTTGACACCCTCAGTCACATGTAGCAGAACAGTTAAAGTGGATGCCACCTGCCTTATCTGAAATTGGCTGTCCTTGATGCTCTGCCCTGGTGGATTGCCATCATCAAAGCAGCAGGCATTATGCCTTGGTTCGCTGTGGCAGTACAGTCCTTTAATATATTGAATTTTTTATTGAAGTTTCAGGCTCCAGGAAGCATTTGAACTACTAAACTGCTAAACCAGTGGAAGGAGAATTGTTATCAATCAGCCTTGCATTTTAAGAGTCACATGGAGGGACCATTACGTTAGGGCCAAGCAAACCTTGCAGAATAAATCACTGAATGGACAAAGCATATGAACTTAGAATATACCGTGACTTGAGGGAGGTGGGGGGACAATTCCTTCAGTTCAGTGCCTGCTTGTATCTTTTTCTGCAGATCTAGCAACAGAGGTTTATACATCTCCAGTTTCCATGATTCTTGTAAATTTTGGAATAGAGACAATTGTAGAAGTTCCTGCTCAGATGGAAATTCTCTCTTGCTCTCTGTCTCTCTCTGTCTCTTTCTCCCAAAAGAATTTCAGCCAAGGAAAAGGAAACAACATTAGTCTAGTAACATTTGACCAGGATTATCCTAGGTACCCTTCCCTAACTAGATGTTGAGATGAATCTGGAGGCTTTTGCACAGACAAAAAACATCAGATGAATTCTGAGAGATGCACACAGAACTATTGTTCCCAGGACAGGCAGATTCCACCTCTGCCCTGGAGAACTTTCTTTGATGCCTGTGCTAACTCACTGGACTGTCAGCATATGACATTTCAAGTTCAGGAGTGAAAACCAAAACAAAACCACACTTATGGCCATCTTCTGAAAGATACATGAAAGAACATTTGAACCATGATAGTTGTACACAGCAGACTCAACCTACAGATTGGCCCATAATGGTGAATGTTTCCTTGCTCTGCAAAAAACCACCAGGAATGTTGGATGATGCATTATATTCTCCATTCTACTTTGACAATCCATTTGTAAACTCCTCTAAATAGACTTTAACTGAAAGTATGAGGTTTGGTACTTCAAAATTGCATCAACTGAAACAAATAACTTTAGATCTCATATAGCACACAAGTAAAGATTCGAACATTTCTTGCAGAACAAAGCAAAGGCTCTTGGATAGTGTATTCTTGACCTTGCATACTCAATAACCAAGTGAGGCTTTCTGGACAAGAAGAGAGAAACACAAGAACACATTCAGGCACTCAGGATCTGTGGGATCCAATAGATAAGGAGAATGAGTACATTAGCCTAGTCTCCTCCTCATGTGTTTTTGTCACCATGCATACATTTAGGGCAATACCCTGAAGGTCAAAGCCTCCTGTATCCATGGAGATATTCTGTGTGAGCCATAAATCTGGCAAGTCAGTGTCCTGGCTCATGTGAAGAGTTTCTATGGACCCATTTGGGGAGGGAGAGGGAGATAAAGTGCATCTTCTGCTCATGTGCTGAATGTAGCTTTACATAAACCATTTATTGACTCAAAGCATGAGGTCAGAAATCTCTAAAGGGACTGTTTGCTTTTTTGGAATGCAAAAGGAACACACCCAACACATCACTATTTGATTGAGAGTCAAACTCTTCCTTGAACTCTGGAAGTTAGATTCTAGCTGGCCAGAAGGAAAAACTTCTTGACTGCTGCAGTAAAACCGTTGTGGGTTTTGCCCTTTTGGAAGCATCCAAAAGAGAGTTGGACAGCCAGCTGCCAAATATGCTTTAACTTGGAGTCCTGCATGAGCAGAGGGTTGGTCTTGATGGCCTTATAAGCCCCTTTCAACTCTACTACAACACAATTTATAGGAATCTCTCTCTCTCTCTCTCTCTCCTCACAATATGAAGTGCCCCTTGAATTTTGGTAAAGGGATATAAAAGATGAAATGAGATTCTCCTCCTTCTGCATCAGCCAAAATTTATTTTATTTATTTATTTATTTATAGATTTATATCCTGCCTTTTTCCTACAAAGGGCTCAAGGCAGCTTACATCATTCTCCTCCTCCATCTTATCCCCACAACAACGACCCTGTGAGGTAGGTTGGGCTGAGAGTCTGTGACTGGCCCAAAGCCACCCAGTTGGCTCCATGGCTGAGTGGGGACTCGAACCCAGATCGTCCCAGTCCCAGTCCCATGCTCTTAACCACTACACCACAAAATCAATAGATACAGCTGTTTCCAGCATGGAGAAGCCGGTGACATACCTGCCAGCATATTTTAGTTTAAAGCATTTACTCCCTGTAGCAATTTTAGATAGAGGTATGTCGGGGGGGGGTGTCATGTTCTCTGAGGTGTCTTGAGTCAGGCACGCCAGATCTGCCCCTTGGGTCTGAAGTCCTGGTTCAAGCTGTGCCTTCTCTTTGTTCAAGCTGCACATTTCTACATATGCTGACACATAGCAAATGGCATACTTCCGCAGTGTGTGCTTTGAAAGGGAAACCCATGACTGGTAAGGACTGTGGGCCTGGAACTTCTCACCACTCAGAGAAGTTGAGTGAATGCTCAATACAATTTTATATTTTCTATTAATATAGTCAACAGGGCAACTTCAAGAAGGAATTGTAGAAAAAATGGCCAAGCTCAAAACCAGAGAACTTAAGGTCACCATCTGTAGCTAACTAGTTAAGTATTGACAAGATGTCACCCAAAGGCTACCCATAAAGCATTTCCTAAAAGTCATTTTTACAAGATTTTATTTAGCCTCTGTACTGAGGGATTTGCCATAGCTTATTTATCCCTTTCAGAATGGTGTGACCTAATCGCAAAACCCACAATACTTCAATAAAGTGGAAGGAAGCAGAGTGCTTTCTCAAATTCAGTAAGTTACTTAGCCAGCAGTAAACCTGAACATGCCTTAGAGCATCAGCTTAATGAAATATAGTGACAGTTTAACATCATAATAAAAGTTCTGTTACATGTATGTCCTTTGCTTGCTTTCTGCTGTTCAAGGAATTTTTTCCTAGCTTTTAAAATGAGCTGTGTCTTTCTGGTTTTTGCACCCTCTAATTTTGCAGGCTGGGATTTGATAACCATAACTGATCAAGCACTACAGAAAAAAAAAATCTTGGAACAATTGTAACCTACTATATGTGCCATCCAGCAAATGAAGAATAATCAACATATGAATCAATTACTGAATTTCATCCATAGGTCCCCTTGATCCTGAGACAGGGTTCTGGCTCAGGAGGATATTTTGGATAAACTCTATTGTATTAATCCCATTGATGTTATGTATATTCCACTTAACATTTTTAAAGCACCATAGCACCACAACCACAACCCCAACCCCATCATAAAACATTATTTCATTTGTTTTCATTTACAAGCAATATAAGGGTATAGAATAAAAGGGGAAGTTGTTTTTGATCCTCTATAGACATAGACCAGAATAATCTTAGGGTCTTTGAATGCCATGTTCAAATTAATATTCTGATTTGATGAGCTCTCTGCACTGGAAGCCTATTGCGCATGGGATAAAAAGTGAGCAGTCCCACTCCAAAAATGTAGTGAGTCCATCTATATCATATTAGGCAAGCTCCTATCAAGAGTCTGAATAATTCCCGCTGGAAAATTCTTGCTTAGCAGCCACTTGCTGTGATCCAGGCAATGGTGGTGGTGTGAAGGAGAAGCACTGGATGCCACAGCCTGCTTTCTCCTTGCCTCTCTGCCTGGCAAGCAAGCAGGCAATACCAATCATAAGGAAGCAAAATAGCAGCAGTAAATGACAAGACTGGCAGTAGGGAGTCTGGAGAAATCTGCAATGGACTCAGCCTGAGGATTCTGCAGGGGACTGGCTGTTGCCAAGTTGCACAGATTCCCTGGACTGTTCCTCCTGTCATAACAAGTTTAGTCATGGACAGAAATGAAGGGGGGGATCTCACCACACACACACACACACACACACACACACACACACACAGAGAGAGAGAGAGAGAGAGAGAGAGAGAGAGAGAGAGAGAGAGAGATGCCAGAAATGACTATATCTCCCTTGTGCTAAAGTGTGAAAATGAGCATTTGTTTCACATTCAGGGGGATTTGCTTATTGAGGGATTTGTGCAAAATTTGATCCCTTCAATGAGCAGATAGCAGAATGAAAGCCACCTGGCAATCAACAAAGTGTAGACTGAATTTTATTTCCAGTGCCCATGCATTCCTACCTGGTGAGCAGGTATATTCAGTGAAGATCCTCCAAAACCAGGATCCATCACTGGGACTGTCACCAGAGCATAACGAGCTGCGGAAAGGGAAATAAATGTGTATCAGTCATGAATGACCGATTGTATGGAAGGTACAGAATGTCTGGAACTGGTAGGCTCTAATTTCCTTGGTCAGTGCTGTCACTTAGAATTTCGGTAGTACTTAGAGATATTCAAAGGTTTTTAACATGCATCAATTTCATTGCTTAATAATAGCACTGCAGGAGTGAACTGTATAGGCACAGATGTATGGTTCAAAATGCTCCATCACACACTTCTTCCAAGGAGTTCAAAGCAGTAGGCTCTCCGATGTTATTGTGATAAGAAGCCCACGAGATAGTTATTTCACAGCAATACGATACAGTTAACTGACCAAAGGTCACTCTTAAGAGGTTAATGCTAATGAAAGACTTGGATACAGAGCTCCATCATTCTCATCCAATGTTCTGCTCATTGCATCACACTTGGTCTATATGGCCTTTAGAATGTTTTTCACAGAAGCAAGTTCCACTGGTGCATCTCAGATCTTGAACAGAGACATACAACAGTTGATGTGTCTGGAGCATGGTAATCTCAGATTCAAATGGCTGTTGAATGAAATAGCCTACTGAATAGACTTTGAAGTAGTGTGAGAAAAAAATATGAACCCAATGCCTCCTGAGATCTTTGGAGGAACAGTGGCATGCAGATAGCAATGCCTGAATCTGCCTGGTTCAATATGGGAATATCTAAAAATCTGGAAAAATGCAGAAAAGAATATGATTACCTTGATTCCAGGATCTTGCTGGTTGAATTTCTTGAGCTATACATTGAAATGTGCTTTTGACTGATCTTTACTTTCAATCAGTGTTTCCAGAGATCCCCTGAAGGGCATTTGTTTTTCCAGATATGCTTAGGTAAAAACAGATGCGTCTGTGTTTTATGTTTGTTTGTTTGTTTCAGATATTTGTGTGCTTCCCAATTGTGCCACAGCACCTCTGGGCAGCTCACAACACAAAATAAAAACACAATAAAACATAATAAAAACCATTACATATTATATATTAAAATCAACAATAAAATACAGTAAAACATACAAAAGAAAGTTCTATGGCAATTAGTTATTAAAATGCTTTTTAAAACATCTAAATGTTTTAGATCCATATGCAACCATTTTTCCAGAATGTGTCATTCATGCAACATTTAAATAACAACTTCTAACTCCAAATGCAACACATGAACCAAGTATGTGGCCCTTCTACATGGCCCTTTGTGCTTGACACACACATGTCAGGTCTGGGCGCATTTAGGCAGGTGGCAAAAATGAATGGCATCAGCTCCTAGCGTGCCCTCATAAAGAGCTGTTCAGCCACATTCAGGTTGTGGAATTGCTTTGCACAGACCACTTGTTCTACAAGAATAATCCTAGGAAATCACAGAATAATAGAATAGTATAGTAAGAAGGGACAATTAGGCCACAGGATGCAAGACCTGCTCAGTTCAGTTCAGTTCATCCCTAACAGAAGGCTTATTTATTTATTTAAAGCTTTTACATCCTGCCTTTCACATTGTTTCAGGGTGGTAGGACTTGAATACCTCTGTAATACCTCCACTGTAGGAGAGCCCCTGGTCCCCCTAGATCATTGATTTCATGGTTGTTTGCTCAAATAGACTGGAAAATTGTCCTTTTGTTCAGCCAGAAACTGGCCTTCTGTAAAGTGTAACTGGCTTTCTGTCATTCTGGGTTTTGGACTCTGGGATGGTCAAGAAGTGATTCTCATCCTCCTCTTTGTGGCACCCTTCACATATTTGAAGAGTGCTATCATTACCTGTCCTCAGTCTTCCTTTCTCAGAGCTAAACATACCCACTTCTTCCCGTCTCTGCTCATAGGGCTTCATTTCTAATCACCTGCTTATCTTTGTTGCTCTTCATTGAATCTTTTCTACTTTTGGCAAATTTTGTAACCTGTGGTGTCCAACTTGCAGTACTCCAGATGAGGCCTAACCAGTCCTGAGCTGAGGGGAACTACTGCTTCATATCATCTGAAGCTGGGATGCGTGAGGAATCTCTTTTAGGGTGGGAATCTGATGGACTCCCTGGGCCCAGCTCCTTGGACTCCAGTTCACTTTCCTTAGCCATGAGTCCGAGTTCCTGGTAAGTGCACCCAGTACCCACAAGACACTCACCAGGAATCAAGCCCCATGTGACTACTGTGCAAGCAGCTGCATCACACACAGCAGCCTTTGCTTGTGCTGCTGCATGTGACGAGGGAGAAGACGGCTGTTGAGAAGTCTTTGTACCTACCATGCGTGTTCTTGGACTTCCTCTCTGTTCAGCACATTTTCTAATTGAGGGCCAAGCAGAAAAAGAAGCCCACAAAGACTAGCGGGCAGATTTCATGGCACTTCTACACATCCTTTTTGGATGTGAGACTTCTATTAATGTGGCCCCAAATAACATTTGCATTTTTGCAACCACATCACATTGTTGCCTCATATTGAGCTTGTGACTTACAACTCTTCCAAGATCCTTATTGCTTGCAGTACTGTTCAGCAAAGTCTCTACCATCTTGCAAGGATGCATTTGATTTCTTTTTCCTAGGTGCAGAACTTGGCATTTGCCTCGATTAAAGTTAAGTCTGCCAATTTCAGTCCAGCCCACCAACCTCTCAAGATCATTTTTCATTTTATTTCTGTCTTTTAAGGGTACTAGCTATCCCATCAAAATTTGAGAAGCATTCCCTATACCTCCTTATCCGTTAATACATTGTTGAAGAGCACTGGTCCTAGGATGGAACCCTGAAGCACCCTACTCCTTCTCTTTGAGGAGGTACCATTGATGAGCACTGTTTGAGTCTGATTCTGTAGCCAACTGTGGATTCACCTCATAGGCGTTCCATCCAGCCCACTTTTAACTAGTTTGGTAATCAGGATAACATAGAGTACTCTGTCAAAAGTTTTGCTGAAGGCAAAGTCTGCAAGGGAGGTTACCTGATGAAAACGGGAGATCAGATTAGGCTGGCATGGATTGTTCTTGACAATCCAGGTTGGCTTCTAGTAATCACTGCATCATATTCAATTTGTTTTCAGATCAACTGCTTTATAAAGTTCTCCATAATATCTCCAGGGATTGATGCCAGACTGACTGGTCTGTAATTCCCAGGATCCCTCTCTCCCCTTTCTGAAGATAGGGACAACATTTGGCTGCCTCCAGTCATCTGGCACATCACCCATCCTCAGTGGTTCTGAAGGCTCTTTTGTCACTGTATTGCCCTAATCTACAGTTCATTGCCCCATGGCAATGTAATGAGATAGTGCTGGACCATTTGCCTATCAGCCTGGAACTGCAGTCAATCCCTTTATCTTCTGCTTCACTTTTGCCAGGAAGAAAAAGATTGAGTCAGAGTAGGAATTGAGAACTTCTGCCTTTTCTTTGTCATCTGCTATCATTTTGCTACTTCACGGGTAGTTGAATGTTGAAATACCATTTCTTTCTTCTTTCTTTTACTATGCATGCATGTGAACAATGTTTTTGTGTTTTTGGCATTCTTCACTAATCTCAGCTTCTTCTCAGCTTTTAACTTCTTGATGTCATCCCCAAAATTCTGTAGGTTCCTTTAGAGCAGAGAGGGCCTTTTTCTTTTCTGTTAAGAATCACCCTCCCTCAAGGTTACTCAGTCTAGGGCTACATTTCAGCCTCATGCATTTATTTATTTATTAAAACATTTTTATGCCGCCCCATTCGCCGAAGCCTCAGGGCGGCTTACAACAAAAAAATAAAAGTAATTATATTCTCATGAGTGGGACAAAAACCAAGAGGAGATGGGGCCAGTGAAAAATGTGGTTGGGCCAACCCAAACCACTTTCTATTTCTGCCTCACCACCCTTTAATGTTTCCCCTACATTCTTCTCAAGCTGCAATTCTGGTCAGAGAGCTCGTGCCAGAGGTCTGAACTGACTGTAGATGGCTTTTTATAATTAGGATAAAGTTTGCACTCAACCCTGGGGATGCTTGCTTCCTGATGGTGCATTAGGACAATATGCGTATGCATGTAAAATCATTTCAGATGGTATTTAACACCTTGCAAACTTGCTAGAGAAGTGAATGGAGAGATTGTTCATACTCTGGTCTTGTCCCAGGTTTGAAAACAAACAAACAAACAAACAAACAAACAAACATTGAAGTCAGTCTTAAAGAACATTGATGAACATTATGGGGTAGAAACTTCTCTAGAATTCATGTATTGTTTTGTTTGGTTAGGTAAAGAGATTGATAAGCTTGGAGGGCATTGAGAATTTCATTCATTCCTTAATCGTTAATTTGTCTAATGTTCTTGCCCCCCCCCCAAAAAACAAAACAAACAAAAAAAAACCCAAAAACACATAATCAAGATATTGTTTCATTACACCTATCTCACTTCCCCAGGTAGTGAGAAATTCTAGGAATTGCAGCAGTTGGGACTTCCCTGGAAGGAAGTAATTTGTGGTATTTTGTGAAACATGAGTTTATTTACACATAAACAGATCTAGCATAACTTAAGGATGTGCAAATCAATACTGTGAGCTTTTTTCTTTTTGCATGCAAATGTATGCATATTTCATGCAAATTTGTTGAAATACATGCACTGTTCTATTGATTAAAGTATATTAGTGAACAGAAGCACACTTTTCAGACTCATTTGCAAATTGTGTACCTCCTTGAATGAATTTTGGGTCCCATAAATAACACTGCAAACTAGGAAAAGTACAGACTTTCATGGTAGTTTGCATTCAGGTCCACATTTGTTTCTGGGAAGGACAAACTGGTCTGCTTCTAAGATGCTTCATGATCTGGTCATTTCTGGAACCACTAATTAAATTTGCTTACCTGAAAACCACATGCTTCTAGTGCAATTTGTGCATACTTGCACAAATTATGTGAGAGCCACATGTTTCTAATTGCCATTGCAGGGTTAAACAGAGAAGCACAGAAGGTTAGGAAAGGATTAAACCTCCCATACCTCATTATCCCTCTTCTGTTTGAACTTGTAATCTTACAACAGTATACCACCACTACTAGTACTACTAATAGTAATAATAACAACAACCAGAACTAAGCCAGAGCCAGCTGAATCATAACTTGCAGCAGCAGGGGTAATAGAAACCCAAAATTTTTGGTGAAAAAAGGGAAATTGTAAAAAAAGAAAATATACATCAAAAAGGGTAGTCATCTATGTTTCTTGAAGCTGGTAATTCCTCAGTCTAGGCACCACAGCTCATCAGACTTCTGGTCTTAGTAGAATGTGAAGCAAATCAAAGAAGGAAGCATTTTAATTCCCCTGGTTATGTATGACCACCACCTAGAATTGTACCCTTTGATGAATTAGTAGTCAACGCAGATCAAACAGAATTGGATTCTATACTCTGAAAGCATGACTGGCCCAGAGGATGAGTTTCCTCAAGCTCACAGCACCATCTTTGTAACAAGACTGACGAAACCAGCAGCAGAATCCAGCTCCAACACTTGCGTGGGGGCCGCATTCTGTGTGGCTCCAGAGGGCAGCAGGTATGCAGAGGTTTGATGACACATGCAGCACTCTTTTCCCACACCCCAGTGCTGCATTCTGCCTTCTTCCCAGAACTGAACCCTGCCTGATGCCTCACCCTGTCTAGCAGTAAATTGCCTGGTCTTATGCAAAATGCAATGTGAACTTTAAATATGGTGCCTATGTTTTGCATCATCCAGATGGCAAGTTAGGAAAAGGTGATTTCACCAGATATCCCTGCCTC
Organism: Varanus komodoensis; assembly: GCF_004798865.1. Classification (NCBI taxonomy): domain Eukaryota; kingdom Metazoa; phylum Chordata; class Lepidosauria; order Squamata; family Varanidae; genus Varanus; species Varanus komodoensis. Next base: position 4,316,311 of record NW_025335505.1, on the reverse strand, counting down.
TAAATGTCATTAATCTCATGTAAACTTTTGCCTAAGCAGTAATCTTCAAATTCTCCTCAATGTGTGTATTAGATGACAACTTTAGATACCGCTCAACATAGCATTTCTCAATTGTAATTCCTTTTTAAAGAATGAAAATGTCTTGAAATGCATTTTATTTTTTAAGGCTATTGTTCTCAATTATAGATAAACCTTCTTAAATAGTTTCCAATTTTTATACCTTGAAAGGGCCAGGGGCTTTCCAGATAAAAGCAAACCAAGTTATAAACAACCTGAAAATGTACATTATGCCTGACATCTGTTGTGTAAGACCAGCACTTTCAAACCTTTTACTTTAGGCTTTCTGTTTTCCACTTCAAGTTAATAACCTGGGCAGAAAGAACATCAGTATTTGCAGTAGTAGGAAGCATCTGGTGGCGACATAAGTGAATAATGGGAAATGAGCTCCATTGGACTTTGGCTATTTCTGTTAAGTGAAAGTCATGAATAAGTCACAGCCATTTGGAAGATATGATGGTGAGGCACTTTAAAGGGGATAAAGGGTTACCCATGCACCAGAGAATCATAGAAGAGTTGGAAGGGGCCATTGGATCCAACTCCCTGCTGTTGCAGGACACTATGTTACACCATCCCACTCAGATGGCTGTCCAGTTTCTTTCTGAATGTGTCTAGCGTGGGAGAGCCCACCACCTCTCTAGACAGCTGGTTCCATTGTCGTATTGCTCTGACAGTGAGGAAGCTTTTCCTGATGTCCAGCTTGATTCTGGGTTGCCACAACTTGAATTGATTGTTCCGTGTCCTACATTCTAGCATTGCAAGAAGAGATCTTGACCTTCCTCTTTGTGGCAGCCTTTGAGGTACTTATAGAGGGATATCATGTACCCCTCAGACTTCTCTTCTCAAGGCTGAACATGCCCAGTTCTCTCAGTCTCTCCTCATAGGACAGTGTTTCCAAACCCTGGATCTTTTTTGTCACCCTCCACTGGATCCTTTCTAATTTACTTGCATCTTTCTTAAATCTTGGTGCCCAGAACTGGATACAGTATTCCAGGTGAGGTCTGACTAGTGAGAAGTATAAAGGAACTACTACTTCTTCTGATTTGGAAGTAATACTTCTGTTAATGCATTTCAAAATAGAATTTGCCCTTTTGGCAGCTATATTGCATTGTTGGCTCATATTAATCCATTGTCCACAATTACTCCACATCTTATCTTTTTTTTTTCTCCAGTTCTGTTGAGCCACATATTCCCCTTCTTGTAACGATGTCTTTGGTTTCTTTTTCCTAGGCGGAGGACTTTGCACTTGTCCTTATTGAATTTCATTCTGTTGGCTTCAGCCCAGTGTTCAAGTTTATCAAGATCGCCCTGGATCTTCATTTTGTCTTCTCGGGTGTTTGCTATTCCACCCTGTTTTGTATCATCTGCAAATTGGATTATCTTTCCTTGTACCTCCTCATCTAAATCATTAATAAAGATGTTGAAGAGAACTGGACCCAGGACTGAACCCTGTGGCACCCCACTAGTTACCTCCATCCAATTTGAGAAGGTGCCATTGATGAGCACTCTTTTGACAGGTTTAGCAGCCAATTGGATCTACCTAATAGTTTTTTGGTCTAGTCTGCTTTTTGCTAATATGCTTATCAGAATATCATGTGGCACTGTGTCAAAAGCTTTGCTAAAGTCCACAGTGTTCCCTTTGTCCATTTGGGAGGTTACCCAGACATAAAATGAGATTAAATTAGTCAGACAGGATTTATTCTTGATAAGTCCACACTGGCTTCTATTAATCACTTCATTTTTGTCAAGATACTTGCAGATGAAATTTTAAATAATTTGCTGCAGAATTTTTTCAGGGATTGAATAACTGGTCTATAGTTCCCAGGTTCATCTTATTTGCCCTTTTTGAAGATAGAGACCACATTAAATCTCTGGTCATCTCCCTTCTTCAGTCATCTGGCACCTTTCCTGTTCTCCAAGATTTATCGAAGATAATAGCCAGTGGTTCTGAGAGAAGACCAAACTAGGGATAGATAGCATTGATTAGTCTCATGTGTGTGTGCACATGAGCACACATTTCTGAAAACTCCTTCTGTTCTTCTCCAGGCAGCTCACAGATATATATATATGCATTCACATGGTAGCCATGTCATGAGTGGAGTCAGCTGGAGCTGGGGGTCAGACCAGATGGCCCAGGAGACCTCTTCTGACTCATTCTGTTTCTATATCTTGAGACAGGGGGTTACATGCTGTCAGTTCATCTCCAACTTATTGTAACCTCTTGAATGAGCAACACCTGGCACAGAAAGCAGAAGGAAATGAGACATTCACACATTCCCAGAGATTGTGAATTGTGTTTAGCTAGCCAATCCATGCCTAGCACCATTGCATATCATAAATCCTTGACCAGGAAATAGGTAGTTTGTTCCTTATAATCACCAATGCAAAGAGAGAAAGGCCCTTGCTCTATCCCCATCTCAAAACACTTCTTCAACACTCTCCTCCTCCTTCTCCCCAAACCCTACTTCCAGAATACCGGAACTTTGGGGATGTTTTTAAGCCCAAGAAGCATAGCATATTCCCTCCCCCCCCCCCGCCCCCAGTGCTCCCCTCCCAGCAGGAAAGCTATATCCTATGCCTTCATCAGAACTAGCAGTTTTAAAGAAATTTCTCACAACTAAATTGGATTTACAGGATGAAACATGAGAACAAATGAAAAACAGCCACAATTACATGTTATGGAAGCAATTAATTTCTAGTAATGTTTTCTGGGTTACCAAAGGACCCAGCTGCATTTATGCACTTCGTGGATGAATTTTCTGGGACTTCCTCAATGACTTCCTAATCATATATCTGGACAGACTACTAATCTTCTCAAAGACCAGGCTTCACATGTCCTCCATTGATTAAGAGAAAACCTGCCAGCCAAACTGGAAAAATATGAGTTTCACCTCTTCACATTGAGCTTTTTGAGATACCAAATTTCGCCTAAAGGGTTACAAATTAAACCCGCCAAAATATAAGCACTTCTGTCTTGGGATGCTCCTCACACAAAGCATGGGTTCCAAAGATTCTTGGAATTTGCTAACTTCTATCACAATTTCATTCTAAACTCTTCCCAACTTGCAACCCTTCTGACCGATCTGCTTAAAGGCAAAGGGAGGTAGTTTGCCGGGGTAGCTGAGTGGACCAGTCAACCCACCTGTGGGAACAGGGAAGAGCAACATCATCTCAAGAGAGGAATTTAGAGGTGGGGAGTCTATTGGGTGGGGAACTCCAGCCTCGTGAGGAGGCGAACATAGTAATCCTTCTTCACAGTAGTTGGGTGGCCCAGCTGGGATCTCTGAAGGAGGAGTGTAGGTGTGCCTGGATCCACAGTCCTCCTCACCCCAGGGTGAACACTCAGATGTGTTCCTAAGACTATTACTGGTAAGACTATTACTGCTGGGAGGGAAAATTATTTCTCACAATAGTCTCAAATCTCTTGAAGAGGCCATGTTTGGCAAAAATTGTTTCCCAGCATATATCAGGGAAATGAAAGCCCCCCCCCCCCCCGCAATGACTACATTATTCTTCTTGGAAACACTGGCATATGAAAACTCTGGCTTTTTGAAAGTTTTGTCCTCATCCTGTTTTTGACAGGGTGGTTGGCAATAGACACCAATAATAGCTATCTTCTTTTTATTCTTTGCACCCTTTAAATTAAGCTAGATGCTCTCTATGGGGCTGCTAATTTCCTCTTCTTGTATTTCTGTGCAGATAAATGTCTTCCGTACTTTGGGTATTGATGTAGAGAGATTGGAGTTTATTTTTGTTGTGCCCTCATTTTCTTCCTACATTTTTTGGGAAGTTGATGTTAGGCCCTGCTAGAAGTGTTTTAGAAGTCTTTGTCAGGTGATGGTATACTTGCACATTTCCCTGCCCCGTGTTTTTCAGTTTAAAGGCCTCTTGATGAACTTCTTCATGTAATGGTCAAATACATGCTTTCTTTTCTTTGTGAGGTCATACCATCATTTGCCAATAGTCTGTCTTCAAGGAACCTTAGCTTGTGGTCCCAGAATCCAAATCTCTCTCTTCAGCACCACCATCATGGCCAGACATTCAAGACAAGGATGGTTCCTTCCTTTGCAGTTCCTTTTCCATATACTGGTAGGATTAGGTTTGATTCTCTTCCCTAGAGCTTCAAAATCTGATGTTATTTCATCAAAGCTTCTCCTGGTAGTGTCATTTGTACAAGTGGTAAGGGAAGGGGTATTTGTCAGTAGGATATATGAGGCATGTGAATTTATTGGTTATATTATTAATCTTGGCTCCAGGGAGACAGCATACCTGGTGGTTCCCTGGGTCATCACAGCATATATACTGTATTTTTCCATGCCACACAGCAGGGAGTCTCCTACAACTAACACCCTATTCTTCTTATTATTAATGCAAGCTCGGCAAAAGTTTCTCTTATCTGGCCATATTTTACCTCTTGTTCAACATCTCTTAGTGTGTCGTGAAGTTCATTCACAGCCAGCTGTTCTCCTGTTTTTCCTTGCATCCCTGCTTCCCATCAACTGGTGTACATAAGCTATGTACATAAGACTATGATACTGGAGGTAACACATAGATAGCAGGACAAGTGGCCATTGGTAGGTTTTCCCTTTGTCCAACCTCTTTTAAGTCATCCAAGTTAGTAGATGTCACTATATCTTGTGCAAATGAATAATTGAAGTACTCTATCTACTGTGTGAAGTCTTTCTTTAAATGCTTCCTAAGATTTCAGTCCCATGCACACTTATCTGGAAGGATATGTACTTCACAGTAAGCATGTATTGGCTTATTTATTTATTGAATTTGTACCCCCCACCATTCTACTAGAAAATGGCACTCCAGACTTCATCTGTTAGTGGCTATTTATGTTGCACTTCAGTATGGTCAATGGACATCAGACATTGGCATGAAAGAGAAAGTGAGCCATTTAGTTTCACTTCGTCCACCTTTGTACACTTATAGTTGGTTGGATCTATGCATGCAGCAGAATGAGGCAATAGAATGGGCAGAGCAACTTCATGGGATAGATGGTGGATAGCATTTTGTAGTGTTTTCCCACATAGAAATGCTCTCCTTGATTTTAGGGTCATGCTACATCTTCCATGAAATAAAGAGGGTGCAGCTCTCTCCTCTCCCTCTGCTGTTCCCTGCTTTGCATTGACCACAGCTGTTTGTCTCCCAAAGCCTCCTGGCCTAGTATGAGGGGTTAAAAAGAAAAGATAAGTCATGACAACAAAGCCTCCAGTAGTTTCATGACTAATTTTTCTAGTATACATTCACTCAGGGAAATCTAGATAACTTATCTGTTTGTCAGGAGCCAAACACACATTTATGCAGTCGATACAAGATTACAATACACTAGCAGAACAATTTTCCATTGGATCCCTCCTAATAGGAATGGACAAATCTGTCAATTTCAATTGTTTTCCATTGTCAATTGTAAAATTGTTTTGGTATGATCCATTCTGGTCACAATGTTCCCATTTTCAATCAATTCTGCCTATCAATTTGAAATTGATGTTTAAAAAGTATGAATGCAAATACTGGCATTTTTCTGTACATGCCTCCTAATATATGTATTTTGAATTAATTTTGCATCAAGTCAACATATGTGCAAGCAAATGCTTCATAGATGATGCACTTTTCTTTTTAAGTAACAGTTGCACTTTTTCTGTGTACTGTTCTCTAATATATGCATTTTTGTACATATTTTTCATCAAATAATTTCTCTTTAAAATTAAAAAATGACAGTTCTGAAGGATGCCTAAATTTTGCTACACTAATTGATTCAGGAAGTGTGAAACAGATAGGTTTCAAATGCAAGCCAACTAATTTCTTCTAAATTGCTCTTTCCTTTAATTGTACATGTCATGATGGTCCTGACCACTTTGGTAACCTAGAATATGTCCCCAGCTCAGCCTTGATGGGATCATACTCAGGGTTAATAGGAATATTCGTGTTTACATAAGTGATTCAATAATCATAATCAATCTGCCTATTAGAATTGTTCCTCAGGTTGTAGGCTATTGTGACATAATATGGATATAGGAATTGTAAATTTCAGTTCTACCATTTGTCCCCATTTTGAAATGCAAATATCTCTGCCAGAAAATAATGTGTTTGGGCTGTTTTCATGTATTTTTTGCTTTCAGAAGTTGCATGGGGAAAGCAAGCCTCTGTTATTTGAATAATGGAAACACAAAAATTGTATTCTAGCTTGTTGTAGTTTGAGATACAAGACTATCAATCATATTTGTGAACAAGAGGTTGCCAATGAATACTGCAATTGTTTCTGCTGACTAAACATTTTCACTCTAAGTGTGCAGTGGAAGAAAACCAGTGGTGGCATCATCATCACCACTTTTGAGAGTGGATATTCTAGGTAAAGCATGCAAAATATTTTCAACAGTGAAATACTTTTATATCCCAATCTTAGATGGAGTTAATATCTAGCCTGGTTTTCCCTTCATAGTCTGCTGTAATGAAGTGATAGAAATGATGGTGAGTATTCCTTAATTCTGGAGATGATCAACAGACTGCCTTTGAAGCCCTTGTATGGCACAGTGATGCCAACAGAAGTCATGTTTCTGGAGCTTTTAAGTGCTTCCAGTACTCACGTGGGTGGATGATATTACCTATTTGTTAGCTTTCTGCAGGCTTTCCCCTACACCCCAGCCCACCCCATTTTGTAAACCAGAAAACACAGTAAAAACAGGAGTATATAGGACCTATAGGTCAGTAAAGATAACATATACTTCCTTTGCCTATTTAAGTTTTTCATCTTCAAAACAGTATTTAATGGTGATAGAATGAGAATTCTCACAATATATATGCCAACAGTAACAGCATTGCTGCCTCTTTTCAGTGATTTGTTTTCAAATTGATGATTAAAGTGCATCCCTCAAAGCTTTCATATCTGTTCTCAATTTCCCCCGATTGGCAGGCCATCTGCCTAAGCATTTATATAGCTCTCTTCTTTACAGCATATATGTAAACCTTTTTACTCTGCAGTCCATTAGATGCCTCCTCAGAAGTAAATCCTTTGAGTTCAACTGCACTTCTTCCAAGGTATGTAATATTGGACTGTGGACTGAAAAGCTAAAATGTTAAGTGAGAAGATCTGTATCAATATGGGGGTGCGAGGTGGACCACATTTGAAGTATAAGGCATAGATTAATATTTTTAAAGTATTCACAACTAGGAATGGAGGACCCAGCAATGTTCAAACTTGCTAAGATTCTCTTAACTCCCTTCAAAGCTTGGTTTACCTTGCTCCATTTTCATTTGTGACCTAGTTTTCTGTTTATTCGAACAGGGAAAGTATGCCTTTCAAATGAGGAAAATGCATTTCCATGTGAATTTTTCAAAGGCGTGCACTCCTCACAATTGACTAAAATATAAAAATAAGGAGCTTTTGAAAAATGCACCTTTAAAAGTGGCAATCTTTAAAAACTGCATTTTTAAAGTGCAAGCTTTACCAAACAATGCAGCTCCATTCAGGATTGTAAAGAGCCAGGTTTTGATTATTACAAATTGAAGTAAAATCCTTGTGCATCCCTATTTACAGGCTGCAATACCGGGAAAGGTACCATCTTGGTTTTATTGCATCTGAATGTACGCTCTCCTTTGCACTTTATCTCCTCGTGCCAATTAGTTTCATGAATACTTGAAAAAGGGACCCAATTCCTTCTTCATATCTCTGACACCACTACTTTCCCTCAGTTTTCTAGACAGGACAGGGTGTATATTTCAGTAGCTTAGCTATTATTTTTCACTGCTATTAATGCCTATGACATTTATACATGCAATGGCAGACAAAAGAATGACCTCTGCCAGGATGAACTTGCCATCTCAATTCCAGCCTCTTGGTAGAAAATGGAAGGAGGTGAAGAACGGGTGAGTCACAAATGGCAAACAAGGTGAGGAAAGTAATTTGGCAGAGATGGTCCTTTGAACAACCACATGCTCCCCACGTGAGTGAGTCTGATCAAGTTATAGTGCCTTTGGAGGGGGGTCTTTTCTGGTCCTGCCACCAAGAGCATTTGTGGGTTACACAAGAGGACATCCTCCATGCCTGCTCCCACAGACTAGCTCTCTGCCACAGAATGGCTGCTTCTATGTTGTTCTTCCACCAGTTGGCAAATACCTTTTTATTCAGGCTGGTGTTGGAAGTGCTTCATTTGCTTTCAAAGTGTTCTTTAACAGGATATTCACTCTATTTCTTTTAATTGCTGAGCTTGAATATGCTTTTTATTGGTCTCTGTGGTTATTTTTTTTAAAAAGCATGTTTTCACTGAGATTATTTGTATTTTAATACCATTAGCCAAGTGCCACTTTCTGCTGAATGTTGGGATGTAAACCAAAGAAATAAATGAGAGAGGCATGAATATTAATTCAATGAAGTGCACCTAAATGTAACTAACCAAGCGTGCATGTATGCTTAGCCTTCAGTTTGGTTTCATCAAGAAGTAGAGACCTGAGGTGACAGAATGGACTGTACCATGTCAGAATGCAGGTGGCACCTCCTATAAATAATTTCCACATATTGAAAAGAAACTAACAAAACCGTCCTGAGACTTCTATCTATAGGACAGGATATAAATGTTCTAAATGATTTAATTAATAACTAAAACCAAAAACCAGCACTGGAAGTGTGCTTTCCAACTGTCAAGTCTGGACTGATTAAGTTTCTTGTACTGCCTCATCTCATGACCAAGGTGGGTCCAATTCTTCAAATTAGTAGGTAGGTTCTGAGTAAGCATTAGAAAGAAGTGAGAAGTGGTAATAGTACGTGCTCATGGAAGTAGTTCCAGCCCTGAAAGGAGGCATAAAGGAGAGCTGGGCAGAGTTTAGATGGTGACATTGCAGAAGGAGTGAAGGCTTGGGGCACATTTGTATGACAAAAACAGGTAGGAAAATGTGGTAACTCAAGGACAAATGGATGGATAGAGAAGGTAATGGGAAGTCAGGGAAATGACTTGAAGAGTGATGCTGTGCGATTTGAACAACAAGAGAAGGGAATTATTTTACCAGACCTTGCACTGAGAAGAGAGGAAAGTGGTAAGTCAAAGGTGGTTAAAGCTGTTTGAAGTAAAACTCTCTTCTTATGTTCTCTCCTGTTCACACATCTCATTTTTTCCACAAAGTTTACACCTCGATTCTAGGCTGTGAATTAGAACAACATATTTAATAAGAATGCAATGGATGTTTTTAAAGAGAAATAAATGCTAAAAGACTGCAGGTCTGATATAAGGAAATGCACAGTGGGATAATCCAAGGCCAAACACAATATGGGTTTTATGCAATGACACTATTGTCTAGTCCAAAGCACTTCCATTCACAAAGGACACACAAACTTTAACCTACCACATCCCTCCACCACATGTCCTATATTGCTCTAGGTCAGGGTAGGGTAATTTCATGGGGTCTGGGAGTTAATCTTCACCTCAAGTGCTATGGTTTGTCCCAACAAGGGAAGGGGCAGGGAGGGAGAGAAAGCCCTCACTTGAAATTAGGTTGCATTTGTCATTCATACATCTGCATAGCTGCATTTTCTTCTTTATCTTTTGTCACCTGCTCTTGCTCAGCATTTTTAAAAGCGTCACCCAACTTTCAGGAAAACCTTTGTGGGGGCCGGTCAGGTGGGACTGCAATGGGTTAGAAAAGGGATCAGCAAAAGCAGGTACCCTTCCTCGCTGAAGCAGAAGTTCTTTTGGCTAGCACTAACATGGTTGTATACAACCCACTGAGACCAGTTTAAATTCATTTTTAATTTGTGCTTTGTCTTCTGTTCTAGCACAATCAACAGAACATTATATGTACAACCATAAGAATAGGAAAGTTTAGGGATGCTAAACAGCCTATTAGGTCAACCAGTTCAGTACTCCTGCCAGCACAGGCTAATTCTCTCCTGTACTTCCCAAAATATATTGTGAAGCAAATTACTCTACAGGTGGGAGCTCCATCACTGTTGTTTTAAAGCTGTTCCTTAAACTAATTGACTCTGTTATTGAGAGGTCTCTTTCTAAATGCAGAAATCTGTCCATGTTTATGCTTCACTCTAGTAATTACATCATTTTTTGGATATAGGGTCACAGAAAAACAAATTTTGCAAGCCATTTCCATTCTGTTTTCATAAGATTTTCACTTGTGTTACTCAGAATCCCATCAAGGCCATGATGATTTTGTCCCATCCTTTCAGATGGGTGTGAAATCACTATATGAATTAGAAGGGACTGTCTAATTAATTCCCAAACTGTGTGCCGAAGACAGTGTACAAATGTACAACTAGAAATGAATCGATCACGTGCTCATGTGAGCCCCAAATCACCTATTTCCGGAAGTCTACTGCATCTTATGATGTAAGTGTATAGAAATTCACTGCTTGGAATACTTGGAAATGGATTATTTCCCATTTTGTGCTGCCAGGGTAGGTCAACCAATTTCCCTCCTCTCTCTACTAAAGAGTGGGGATTCTTCGTGAACCCACCCAGAAAGCTTCAGGGGGTTGGGGATGTGATGGAAAGTTATCAGGCGTTCCCCGTTCCTGCTCAGAATTTCTCTGGCCCCACAATCCTGGACCAGGCACTCGATTCAGCACACAACACACCCAAGCTTGGGCAAAAGTAGTTTATTAAAAGGATAAAATATATGGGTGGAGGGTTCTAAAAATACAGGCTAAAAGGATAAAACAAGGTAAAATAGGGAAAGGAAGAGAAAAGGGGAAGTCGGACAGCAGCAACAACACAATGTACAGCCAAGAAACCCCCGCTTCCAGGGCCTTGTTTGCCCACTCAGGGAGAAAATAACAGAGATAAATCCTAGCTACGCAGAGTCTCTACCTTCCACGGGCACAAGATGTTCACTGCAGCACAGCACCCTTCAGCAAGGAGAATGGACAGCGGACCAGAAACTCCCAAAAAAGAACGAACAGCGTCTCCCTTTCTTGGTTTTATCCACCCCACCCCCATCCCAGTCTAGGTCAGTGGACCAGAAGGATGTGGCCCATCTTCTTGTCCTTGGAGCCAGACCTCTATCTACTCCAGGTGTCAGTCGTTAGCTAGTCATAGCTGTTATTTCCAGCATCTTTGAGGCCATAATTTAAGAGAGTTCCCATCTCAAAGGGAGGAAGCTGGCCTGCAAGCCCTTCGGTGCCAGATTCTTGTGGGGCTGGGTCCTGGATTTACAGAATGTACCCAATTACGAAATTAGCCCTTTCCTTGCTCTTCAGAGTCCACAAGCTGGTTCGGGTTACAGGGAACTTTCCAGAAAAATATGAAATATGGCACAAATGACTGCAGTAAGTAAGGGGGGATTGACTAGCTATGCTGCTGAGGTTTGTGGGAGCTGCAGTTGGGAGTTGGATGGCTGCACTGCAGTGGTTCCACTCCTGTTTGGAGGGCTGTCTCCAGAAGTTGGTGCTTGGGGGATATTGTTCAGCTCCATGGATTCTCCAGCATGGAGTTCCTTGGGCAAGGTTGTTCTGCCTCCATGCTATCCAGCATCTACATGAAACCCTGAGTGGGGTCATCTGAAGTTTTGAGTGGGTTGCCATCAGTATGCTGATGACATGAAGCTCTATTTCTTCTTTTTATTATCACCAGGTGAGACCGTAGATGTGCTAAACTGGTGACTGGCTGCAACAATGAACTGGATGAGGGCTAACAAACTGAAACTCAATCCAGACCAGTCTGAGATGCTGTTGGTGGGTGGTTTCTTTTGAATGGATAGGGGCTGTTCACCCTGTTCTAGAAAGGATTGCCCTCCCCCTGAAGGAGCAGCTTTGTAGCTTGTGGTGCTCTCAAAGGGTCACACTTGAGGCTCATCTTTGTCACTTGAAGACCACAAACTGTCTGTTTTTAGCATCTCTTTTTAGCTGTTTCAAATCTTTTCTCCATGATTTTAATTTTATTTTTATCATTTGTTTTTATGTATTGTGTAAACTAGCCAGCCAGCTTTGGCTGTATAGAAATGCAATTGATGACGACGGCAATGACAACAGGAACGTACCAGGCTGCAGAATGCTGAATTGAAGAGGCACATCTAGTATTATGTGTAATTTGTTCTTTAAACATATAATACAACAGCTTAGGAATCTGCCTTGATAAAAACTAAGACAGAGTTACTCAGCACTTCTGTCTTTTGTTTTATATTCTATGAAGATGTCATACTTCAGAAAGATTTGATGTGATTTGATCATGATACATTTGAGGACGAACAGGGCTAATTACCACATAAAACAATAGCCTGCACACCACCCTGTGTGCCAGGGACTCTGTTTTGTGGACATGGCTGCAATGGTCTCATGTTCCAAGGCAATTTTGCCCTCACTGGTATTATTTTTCCTTTCTTCCCTTCCCATAAACGATGCCAATGTCTACGTAGATGTAGTAGGCCATCGTAGGTCATGCTACAAGGATACACACTATGGAATTCGTTACCATTTCTGTTTCCGTGGATAAAATCCCAGTGGCTGGGACCAGGCATACAAGAGTAGTATCACCTGAGAAGTAAGATGTTCAAGAGATATTTTATAATGCAAATGCACAGGAGGACATGTAGGGAAATAATGTTCCTCAATCAACCTTCATTTACATTTCTTAACTTTAAGTTCACAAACTTAATATTTATGTACATTTTAATTAGTTTCAAGTTAGATAAAAGTGAGAAAGACAATCCCTGCTCACTTCTAATGAGCCAGCATGTTGTTCAAATAACTCAGCAAGATTAGCTAACTCTGCCAGAATGGAGAATAATTCATGCTTTGCTGGTAGACTTTCCAGAATGTTCAGACTATTTCCACAAATGCTAGTGCCCTAATTATCTAATTAAATAGGATAGGCACTCCAATTATAATTCTTACATTCACCCTAGGAGCATAATTTCTTTTCCCCCTTTTAAGAAGAAACTTTAGCTTGGTTTATACCTTTGACTCTTGCATTGGAGGGTCCCAAACCGATTAGCTTTTCTTGGTAATTAAGCCTTACAGGGTGAATGTGGCCTTCATTAAAGGTTTTAACTTTGATATTTAGCACAACTATGGACTGGCAGAAAGGCTAAATGAGAGTGTATATATGTTCAGCAAAGCACACACCACTCCATAATACTGACTTTTCTTTCTTTCCTGAGCAAATTAATAACAGCTACCAGTCAGACACTAACAATCCCTAAATGATAAGGTCACAATGAGGAGAAGCAGATTGAGAACTTTGTGTGTGCAGTAACGCAATCCACACACTTCTCTGGAGAGGATAGCTTCTGAGTAGGGTTATCAGGTTCAGCCAAATTCAGAACCAAATTGGTCTGATTTTCAGATCTGGGAGATTTCCTAATCAAAGCAGTTTCTCTGTAATGGACCAAATCGAACATTGAACACTCCTGCTGTTTAAATTTTCAGGAGCACAGAGATATACAATATTTCGCTGAAATACTCACACACCCATACAACTCTTCTGCATTTGGTTATGTTACAGGTTGGATTCAAATGGATCCCAATGGCACCGTAGCCACTGGATATACCCAAGGTACTCAACATGCTGAAAGTTCTAAATATGTTGATTGTGCCATGAATATAAACACAAACTAACTGGTACTTGTTGGTCTCTTAATTCCCACCCCCACCCCAGTCAACCCTTGGTAGAAACACCTTTGGCAGTAGCTGCACCTGTGAGTCTTCCTTGGTAAGCCTGTCAGCTTTGTTCATCTGTATCCTGCAATGTTTCGTCCATTCTTCCTGGCCAAACTGCTCAGGTCTGTCAGGTTGGACAGGAACTGATGGTGAAAAGCAGCTTTCAAGAAGTGAGCCAGATCCTCTGTTGGGTTGTTGACTGAGCTTTGATTGCACCATTCTAAGACATTCACCTTCTTACTTTTAAATCACCTCTAGGTTTGTATTAGGTCACTGTGCTCATGGAAGATAAAGCTTCAGTCCCCTGAAACAAGTTTTCCTCTAGAAATGTCTTATGTTTGACGCCATCCAATTCTGACTGGTTTCCCACCCCTGCTGAAGAAAACCATCCACACAACATAATGGTGATCTCAAGGTAATGCCCACCTTTGTTCACAGAAAGTGTTTGCAGAAAGTCCAAAGAGTTAACCTTTGTCCTCAACGGAAGGCAAAGCCTTTTTCTTCATGGGTACTGTTTCTCCTACATGCTTTGTCACCAGCTCCAAATGCATGTATGGGCTTGTTTCAGCAGTGAACATTTTCTTACTACTCTTACACAAAGCTTAGCTTAGTGGAGTATCCAGGGAGCAGTTTTTCTGTGCATGGTTTCTCCTCTCTCAGCTGTGTGTCTCTCCAGCTCCTTCAGAAATGACACTGGCCTCCTGGCTACAAGCCTGTTTCTTACCTGCTCACTGAACTCTGGTGGATGACTTCCGTAGGCAAAGTTGCAGCTGTTGTGTTCCAGCCTTCCCAACATGTGCTCTTCAAATATGTCGTACTATAATTCTCATAATTCCCAACCACTGACCATGCTGCTTAGGAATTATGGGAGCTGCAGTCCAACACATTTGAGGGCACCAACTGGGGGAAAACTGTCATATCCTAAGCATCTGCAGACCCCACTAGCAATGGTGGGAGATATGGTAGCACGGCAAAGTCACTACAACTTAACAATACTAATTTATGTCCTCCCATTATTAACTGCTTTAAAATCTCTTCTTCTCCACTTTTTTCTAGTCATGCACTCAGTATATATATTTAAAACAGTGTACTGAATGCTAATGCTTTTATATGAGAAGCTATGACCATAAAGGCCTGATTATTCCAGCAATTATGGTCTAGAAAACCACAATAAATCGAAATATATTTGCTTTGCTCTATCTGCAGAAGATAGACTTTTCAAAACATATTGCAGGGGAAAAATGATTTTCTTTACCTGATTTTATACACTTTAATTCCCAATGGCACTAACATTCTCATTTATATTTATAATGTTACAAAATGTACCATCTGTCATGCTAGCCGTGGGAGGCCAGATTACAGTGCAGAATAATATGATTCATTTTTAATAGAAATCACCACTGGTTAATTATAATGTGAAGTGTCTCTTGGAAATGGAGCAATTATTTCACTGGCTTTTTTTCCTTTTTTTGGAGACTGGTAAGTCAGACAGACCCATATTTTCTTTTGTCATCTTCAGTTTTGCTGAAAATGGCACAATATGATCCTAAATTAGCTTTTCCCTACTCTTTGAAAACACCGTTTTCAATTTCTAGAACTGAGTAGTAATTTCCATGTAAACAAACCACACTGGGTTGACTTCATTGGCTTTCATCATACTTGGTCCTCTTACTGTATAGGCGGATCTCAAATCTAAGCATTCGGGCACGTCAGCTTCCTTTTGTGCCAGCATTTCATTGTTTCGCTGATATGTCTCAGGGGTGAACCCTGGCTCTCTGTTTTGCAAAACACCATGAGAGGACAATTCTCCCTTTCATCTCATGTCTTTTTTCAGTTTTCCCTTGGACTAACTTTGGAACTGCAAGCACTGAAGAGATCACATCAGCATGAGGAGCATTGTTTCAGCTGGGGTGCAAGAACTTTTTCATATTTTGTTGCTGGTGGAAGAGTTCTGCTGAATCCCCATACCAAAGTCACATGGTAAGGATGTGGTAAGAAGCAGCATCGAGTTCTAGAGAGCACACTCACCGCATTACCACTTGGTCTCACACAAAGAACTGTCTGTCGACTGCTTGACATTGAACATTCATGGTGAGACAACTCTGCCTAGGACACTCTGCACCCTGGGACTGCGACTGATGGGGAAAAGGACTACTGTGGGTGCTTTAAGACCTGCTGCAACTGTCCCCACCCCACTTTCCTGCTTTCCCCCCATCCCCAGCAGCTTCACTGGGGCTGAATGCCTGCACCTGGCCTGCCAAATTCCTGCAGCCCTTCTCCACCTAAAAACAGGCCTGCTTCAGGGTGGCTGGCTGCTCTGGCAAAGGGGTGCTTTTTGCTTTTGACAGCAAAAGGGGTGCCCCTGAGGATCTCATGAGGACAAAAGGACCTTTCTTGCTGTCCCTCACCATCCGCTGCCTTTGTGGGCCTATGTCTGGGGTCCTGGCTGAGAGTACATCCACAGGGCAAAGGAGGGAGATGGTGGGGGACTGAATTAGCATATTGATGAGTAGAGGAAGAAATGACTCTGGGAGGAGGAATGGCCAGGTAAGGGGAACATGGTAGAGACAGCTAATGGCTATGCCATGTCCTGGTCCTCCACTGCCTCTGGGTTTGATGGTCGCCATGTCAACCAGGCCTCAGTTCTCCAGATGCTGCTTCTAAATGCCAGATCGGTGCAGAATAAAACTTCCCTCATCCACAATCTAATCATGGATGAGGCAACTGATCTGGCCTAACCAAGATGTGGGTAGGTGAACAGGGAGAAATCAGTCTTTCCCAATTGTGCCCACCTAATGCAGCATCAGGGTAGACATGGGGGCCAGGGAGGGGAGATGTTGGATGTGCTCCAATGGAGTGAATCTCAGGGAACCAAGGTTCAATTTAGATGCCAGGAAGTACTTCCTTACTTAGGAAGTTAGGACCCCAAAGGTATGGAATGGGCTTCTACAGGAAGTGGTTGAGACCCCATCAGTGAGGGTGTTCAAGGATAGGCTGGACATGCACATGGTGGGCATGTCCTAAGTGGAGCTGGCTGGAGCCAGGGCTCAGACTAGATGGCCCAGGAGGCCCCTTTTGACTCGTTCTGTTTCTATGTTTCTATGTCGCTATGGTGTATAGGAATGCTGTCTTCAGGTACTCTATTGATCTGACAACTAGTCTGGAGTGTTTATAACTTGTGTCAGACAGATTGGGATTCTGCTGGTGTATTGCCCATCCTGCAACCCATCAGGCTTCCTATCTGAGCTGCCAGAGGTGGTCTCAAATGTGATGCTGGAGATCTCCAGGCTGTTGGTCCTGAGGGACTTCAACGTTCACACTGAGGGCGCCCTATGCAGGTTGGGTCAGGATTTCATGGTTGCCACTACAATCATGGGGCTATCCAGATATGTCACTGGCTGAACTCATTTGGTCTTGGCCAGATTTTAGGGTGGTACTCTGAACGTGGGAGAATTTGTCTCAGTCCCTTTGTCATTTCCCTTTTCCCTTCTGCATGGGTGGAGGCCCATTAAGATGGTCCACCCCTGAAGGCTGTAGTTTCCAGATGACTTTTTTTTTAACAGCTGACATGGCTGGTGCTTCAGTTGAAGCCCTGGTAGCTCTGTAGAATGCAGAAATGACCTGGGTGCTTTACATGATTGCTCCTAAGCAAATTCTTTGGTGTAGAACTCATACTGCTCCATAGTATCCCTCAAAGCTGAGAGTGATTAAACAACTTAGGGGATGGTGTGCAAATGGAGGAGAACTCTCAGAGAATTTTGGGGCCAAGTGTCTTTCTTTTACTCTAGGCTGGGTCTTTTTATTGTATTTTAATTTATTTTATGTTATTTTAAATTAATGTTTAATTCTTAATGTTTTTATCTATAGTATTTTATTGTTTCTATACTTTGTTATAAACCACCCAAAGAGCTTCAGCTATGAGTGGGATAGATGGACAGACAAACAGACAGACAGGTCTTCGTGCCGTAACTATTGTTAGGTGCCATTCATGTCCTTGGAATGTTTTCATCTAACAGTTTAATGTGTTCTCGTTGTTGTGGCTTTTATTAGCACAGTAAACTGTTTGTGTCTGATTTCTCACTATATTTATTTCAATGAAGATAGAGACATAGTGGAAGATTACTTATGGATCTGTGGATAATTTCTTTTCCCCTCACTGTTCTGTTTTGTTTACAACTATTATTTTTAACAGCCTGTTAGGCATCTGGATGAGCAATCCAGAAGATGAGTTTGGAATCCCTGCTATTAGTTATGGAAAGACAACTTGCAATAGTGATTTTTCTTTGCCTATGAGAACAGCTGGTCACTTCAGGCAGATGACAAATAAAGCACTCACCAGCAGATGGTGTTTCAGGAAGAACTTGTCCCTTTCATTAACTGCCATTCATTTGTCGCAGATCATCTCCACATCCCACCCAGACAGTCCCATTTAACAAAGGAAACAACAGCAAATCAGAGAACTGTTTGTCTGGTTATCATGTTTGCTGTTTGTGCCTGGGGAGGCCAACATTCCAAAAATTCCTCCTAGAGAACCATGACCACTCCCCACAACAGCAAACACAGAGACAGAACTGTGTCTGTCCAACTGCGTCTTCCAAACTGCCACTTTCTTGGTGAAAGACCAGCTGTCGCTCCAATTATCATGACACCAGCTGGTGAGACAAAGGCATCTGTATTGGCATCTGTTCTTGACAATGGCGTCTGTTCTTGATTCATCAAACACTGCCCAGAGAACGTTGGCTATTGGAATGTTCAATAGTAGAACAAATAATACGATGCAAGATAATGTCATCATATTGTTATGACAACAGGGTCATTCCTCCAGAAACTACCCCAGCAGGAAACTGCAGAGGAATCAGTAACTTAGAAGAGCTCCACTGTAGACATGGGTGAGAATTTCATAGAAGCAAAGAAACAGAGCAAGTCAGAAGGGGTCTCTTGAGCTATCTAGTCTGACTCCTGGCTCCAGCCATCCCCGTTCACAACTTGTCCACCATGTGCGTGTCTAGCCTATCCTTGTCTAGCCTATCCTTGAATTTCATTTCAATCCATTTGTTATCCTAAACTTACCAATACTGGTGAATTGCTTAATGATTGAGGCAAAACTAATTTGAGATTTAAAACAAAAACAAACCTGAATGTGGGAGAAATAAAAGCTGACAGATATATCTTTCAGACCAAGAACTTTGGTGCGTAAATGTGTGTTTTGCAATTATATCCATTTTATAATCACACAGTCCCTTTTTATATATTTTATTGCATTTTATATATTTTGTTGCATGTTTTGGAACCACCTTCTTCATTACCTAGCTGCCAATAAAGCCACCAGTCTTGGGTAATGCTTGATATTACATCATCCCTTTTGCAACACATCACACTTGTATGCAAGGATGAGGCAGTGAAATGGGGAGGGATATGAAAGTGAACATCCTACTAACATCATACTGCCCTGTTTGTATTACTGGATATAACCAAAGAGAAATGGACAGGTACAGAAGGCACAGACGCTGCTTTCGGCAGCAGTCACACATACCCTGTAATGTCTGGTGCCAGCTGGCATTTCTGTGCTATCAGAAAGCTGCATATATAACTCCACTGAATGAATTTCCACTTTCATTTCAAACAAGAAATTCATTGTTTGCAGAGTAAAGGTAGGAGACTGTGAAACTGGCAGATATATGAAAAAGATCATGTTCTGACTTGAAGCACTTTTTATGGATCTGAAGGGCTGCATTCATGATTTACGTACATCCATTTGGGACTGGCATTGTTCTCCCTCGCTTCTCACATGCCCATCATTTCCTTGGTGTAATTCCTTTCCTTAATGTTGGTAACCAAGACATTATCATCAACAATGCAACTGGGCCTTTTGCTATTGCTATTTATAACACACTGAACAAGAACGCTTTGTGAAGGCATGCCAATTTGTTCTCCTTTCTAATTCTTCCCTCACTTCTTTGCCCAATTGCTTAAGAACCTTTTCATCCCCATCTTCCTTTTTAAAAAATTATATTTTACAGACATATCTGGAAAAACTTGAAGTAGCAGGATGATTTTCTAAATTTGTCATGAACAACTTTGGAATATTTAACTAAGGACGTATCAGTTAGCCAAAGAAAGCATGCCTGTCTTATGATAATGTAAAACCCAAGCAATATATATTTACATTGATATTGTACTGTTGTAAAGTTTGACCTTTTAGGGATGACAACCAGTCAGTATTTTACTCATCTGAAAAGTAAACCGTCTTTTGTCAGTTCAATGGAATCTGCCAAGACACATACACAATCCAGTCCTAATGTCACTTCTGCCCAATAAGATTATTTCCTGGCACCTTGCTGATTTCCAGGATTTCTTTCTCTTTGGCCTCCAGATTCTCACTTTATTTTTAATTTCATGGTTCTACAAATGGCCTCTCCAGATTTTCTGTGCATAGAGATAAGTTTTGGAGACATTTCACTGATTTCTTTCTACAGGAAGAAAAATTAAAAACAAAAAACCACATTTTTTTAGAGAGATGGGGCAAGCTTTCAGTAATGCCAATAACACAGATGCTTTCTTTTTCTAAACTGTGTTTTAGAAATCATGTGAAAGGATCTATATGAGCCTTGAATTATCAAGGCTCTAAATTACTCTGAGGCTTTTAACTGTATTCATATGAACATACCTATAAATCTTTATGCATCTGGAATTTAGCCAAAATATGTTTCTTTAAAGATAGAGGTCAGTGAAATGATGTTGTGACATGTACCTTTCCCTTTCACTTTCCAGCAGATCTAAATGGAAGGCTTTTAAAATGCAGTGCTTTATTTGAGCTAGACAGGGCTCATTATATGTGTGCATGTGAGATATCAGATATTTGTAAGAAAGTCGTTCCCAGTTATTTATTTATTTATTTATTTATTTATTTATTTATTTAAAACATTTCTATGCTGCCCCCATCGCAACAAAGCCTCGGGGTGGCTCTCAAAATATACAACCCCCCCCATACATAAACAATAACAATATAACAATTTAAAAGAAAAAAAAACATTCAAAACCCCCGGTGCATTCTAATTTAAAATCCTAATAAATACAATAATTTAGCAATTAAAATAAGTTTTAAATAAAAAGGTCTTAGCCTGGCACCAAAAAACATGCGTTACCATGAGTCATATCCCCTCTGGTTTCTGGAAGCAGCTCTTACCCATGTGCAGAGTGCGAACTGAAGACACTCCCTTCCCTCACTTTCCCAAAAGGCTTGACACCACCCTCAGGGAGGTTCCCTGCCTCAAACTAAGTCCTCACTTTCTCTGTCTAGGTCATATTCTGAGTCTGAGCTTTCTGACTGGGAATATTGTTTCAGGATAAGTGGGCCACATATCTCCAAGTTATTGCATAGACATCCTGTGTAGCATGGAGGGTAGGGGGTTGCTGTGGTCCCTGGTTCAATCCCTATCCAAATCTCTTTCACACACACTGTATTTACTGCAGTGCCTGTCTGCGGTGATCTTGCAGCCCAGGAAAATAAAATCTGTCACTACCTCCATTTCTTGCCCATCTATTTGCCAGGAAGTGAGAGGACCGGATGCCACGATCTTAGTTTTCTTAATGTTGAGTTTCAAGCTGCAACAGTAAGGGACAATTTTTGTTGCAGAGACGAGAAAATGTGTGCCTTTCTTCAAAGAGTGATTCAGATTGGTACTAATGATTTATAACGCTCTTCTCCCTACACACTGAAAAGTAAGAGGATTCACACTTCAAGGCTCCCCTCCAGTTTGAGTATTTGCTTTTTCTCTGATTAAAGATGCAATGCTTTATAAAGTCACTATGTGACAACCAGTGAGGGAGCTGTGAATGCAGACATGCCTGAAGTTTGCTGGAGACAAGGAACTACAAATAAGAAAATTATGTATATTTGATACTTGGCTTGACAACTCTGAAGGGCTGCTATAGAAACCGATCCCACAATGCCTGTCATCTGTGTCCTCAGTGGACACTTTTCTTTGACAGGTAAGTCCTTGCTGTTGAAATGCCCTACCTTTGTTCCCTTAAAATGTGAAACCAAAAAGACTCATTAATATTTCCCTATGACCACAAAGTAAATATTCAAGCTTTTGCTCATCAGCTTTTTATTGTTCGCCTATCATTTTGTTTTGTTTTGTTTTTCGATTTATATCCTGCCTTTTTCCTACAAAGGGCTCAAGGCAGCTTACATCTCTTCCTCCTTCTTATCCCCACCACAACAACATCCCTGTGAGGTAGGTTGGACTGGGAGTCTGTGACGGGCCCAAAGTCACCCAGTTGCCTCCATGGCTGAGCGGGGACTCAAACCTGGATCGCCTGAGTCCCAGTCCCATGCTCTTAACCACTACGCCACACTGGATTTTGTCTTTATTTCCAGTCTTTACCATCTTATGATTTCTACAAAATGGTTTATACCTACTTAGAAAAAGACTTTTCTATATTCTGGTAGCAGTTTAGAACCACTACCTAAACATAGTTTTTCCTAATTGTGCATTTTTCTTGTTATAGAAGCTATATAGTAGTTCAATGCTATTGTTTGTAAGAAATAAGTTCTGATGCTTTAACACAAAATTTCTAAATGTTCTTAGCAATGGTATTCCTATTTGGAAAACAGATGCAATAAAGATCTCACAAAAAGAAGAAGACATTGTCTCTTTCAAAATTTCATGTGTTTTATATTTTTTGTTAAAAAGTACCATGACACAACAGCAAAAAACTACTGTTTTCACTGGAGGATGCCATTGCATGCTGAAGCAACCAGAGTGCAGCTTCCACATTACTCAAAGCAAATCTTTCTCAGGAACAACACACACAACTTTGTGAATCTTCGCATAAAAAGGTTCAGAGGCACATGACACCAGATTATGTATAGAAAAACTTAGTTTTCTCAAATGAAAATCTCCCTTCGGAGGCTGCCACTTGTGTGGGGAAAGGTACAAGTATATGATGGTAAAAGCGTGCTTTCTCTCATCTGCTTCCCAAATCCCACTTCCCATCTGTTGTGCCCCATGGGGTTCAAAATACATCTCTAGATACATACTCTTCCACTCAAAACTCCTCAAGTAGTTTTCATTAAAGCAGGGAATCTCAGTGTAGGCATTAGGTTGCCTCTCAATTTTGTGTCCCCTCCCCCCCCCCACTCAATGAAGCATACTAAAAATTTCAGGGTGATTTCAGATTTCATATCTCCCACACCCTACATTCTGCAACAACTACAGGCACTCTCTGCATAATGTATCCTTCCACTGTTTCATCCTGATATTATGTTGCAGAAACGAGGTTCCCTTTGTATACACAGGAGTGCTTTATGAACTGACATCAGCCTTTAGATACTATTACACCACAATTTGCAAAGCTATATAAGGAAAAAACTGCAGTAGCTTTCCAACTGCCACATTTTCCCTTATTAAACAGAGTGGAATTGATTACTTCTGAACATTTATCCAACAAGACAAAGGAAGCAAAATGCTTCAAAGGGAGCCATAAAGATGGCAAGATTAATTAATAAAACTAACTTGAAGAATTAGAGAGACTTGCTTGACGTTTGCTTACTTCCCAGGATATTTATAATGCATGTGCACCATGCAGCCATCGGACTTCCATTTATCTTCAGAGTAGCCAAACTGAACTTTTTCTTTTTTAAAATGCAACAAATCAATGCCAGAGAAATTAGAAATGTATTTAGAGCATTGATTAAAGACAAATAATCTCAAGCAACAAGATGTGAAGTTACACGGAGCACCATTTGATATTCTTATGTTCATAGCCTTTGAATTATTGTTGCAATTGGAGGACTTGCATTTGACTTCTGTCTTCCATTTAAAATATATTAGATCCAATTGTGATGAGTAAAGGTAAAAGTCATTAACTTTAAGTGGAAGACAAGACCCTATAATCAGGAGGTTAATTGTGTTGGTTTTATTTGCCCTCCATCCTTCAAATATTCTCTGGTATTGACATTTTCAAATTTAAGTTAAAAGTTTTTGGAATTATAAATTAATTCTTAGTGAAAGTCATCAGCAGCATCTCATCCAAGCTCTAAAAACTAGCCATTACCTAGCAACCCTGAACAATTAATGAGTATTTTAAGAGTAAAAACAATTCAAGAGTAGAGCATTTTAAACCTTTTTCAAAGCAAAGGCATATAAAATAAAATGATAATTTTAAACACACCATGCATTAATATCAACAACCTCAGATATGCAGATGATACCACTCTCATGGCAGAAAGTGAAGAGGAACTAAGGAGCCTCTTGATGCAGGTGAAGGAGGAGAGTGCAAAGGTTGGCTTGAAACTCATCATTAAGAAGGATACAAACAACTGAATGCAGAATTCCAGAGAATAGCTAGAAGAGATAGAAATACCTTCTTAAATGAACAGTGCAAAGAAATAGAAGAAAACAATAGAATAGGGAGGACCAGAGATCTCTTCAAGAAAATTGGAGATATGAAGAGAACATTTCATGCAAAGATGGGCATGATAAAGGACCAAAATGGCAGGGACCTAACAGAGGCAGAAGAGATTAAGAAGAGGTGGCAAGATTACACAGAAGAACTGTACAAGAAAGATCTTAATGTCCCTGATAACCACGATGGGGTGGTCACTGACCTCGACCCAGACATCCTGGAATGTGAAGTCAAATGGACCTTAGGAAGTCTGAGCAACAACAAAGCTAGTGGAGGCGACAGTATTCCAGTTGAGTTATTTAAAATCCTCAAAGACGAAGCAGTAAAAGTGCTACACTCAATATGCCAGCAAATTTGGAAAACTCAACAGTGGCCACAGGATTGGAAAAGGTCAGTTTACATTCCCATCCCAAAGAAGGGCAATGCCAAAGAATGTTCAAACTACCACACCATTGTACTCATTTCACATGCTAGCAGAGTTATGCTCAAAATCATACAAGCTAGGCTCCAGCAGTATGTGGTCCGAGAACTACCAGAAGTACAGGCAGGATTTTGAAGGGGGAGAGGAACTAGAGATCAAATTGCCAACATATGCTGGTTCATGGAGAAAGCTAGGGAGTTCCAGAAAAACATCTACTTCTGCTTGATTGACTATGCTAAAGCCTTTGATTGCGTGGATCACAACAAATTGTGGCAAGTTCTTAAAGAGATGGGAGTACCAGACCATCTTATTTGTCTCTTGAGAAACCTATATGCAGGTCAAGAAGCAACAGTGAGAACTGGACATGGAACCACTGATTGGTTCAAAATTGAGAAAGGAGTTCGGCAAGGCTGTATACTGTCACCCTGTCTATTTAACTTATATGCAGAGCACATCATGAGAAAGGTGGGGCTAGATGAATCACCAGTTGGAATTAAGATTGCTGGGAGAAATATCAACAACCTCAGATATGCAGATGATACTACTCTCATGGCAGAAAGTGAAGAGGAACTAAAGAGCCTCTTGATGCAGGTGAAAGAGGAGAGCGCAAAGGTTGGCTTGAAACTCAACATTAAGAAAACCGAGATCATGGC